>NC_064671.1:37326097-37648097 GCF_943734685.1 Anopheles coluzzii | reverse complement strand
ATGCTTGCCATGCATTACACCGGATTCTTCGTGCGATTAACTGGCTGGCTGTCGTTGGCTGTACCATTTCAAGGCTAACAGCTGTGAAGGGATCAATGACCAACGCGGAGAAGCTTAGGGCATGTGAGAAGTTTGACAACTCGTTTGATATGGGCAGAGATTCTATGGGAAGTTTTGAATAGCAAAATCAACATTTTCGAATTTTAAGATAAGTTATTGGATCGAAACATTACTAAAAAAAACATTGTTGTTGGAAACATACAAAATAATTTTGTGTTTGTTTTGATTCTTGGCGATGAGATCGAGATCTTAGGATTCGAAAGTTATTCCTTCTATCGCATATTTCCCAACAGTTCGGTTGTGTGTTAGTATGAACAATGACAGCTTTATCATCGCTTTTTACACCACTGTAGTTAATTTTATATACATGCATACCCACAAAGCTGAGACTGGCGTTGTGTAGAACCATTTTATGTTTCGCCATCCGTGTGCACATACAACTGCTTCTTCCGGAATGATCACGCTGAAGTCTTCTCTTGACAAACATGATACAGAGGTTTTTTGAACCCATTCTTAATCTCTCGTTAGCGACTCTCCATTGCTCTCTTTAGAAAAGATTATGTTCACAGCGGAACAAACGAATTCTCTCTCACACAGATTAACAGATTCGGCTGTCCAATTTGTTCAATACTCGTGCCCCATCATGGAAAAAAGCGACAACCACAAAAAACGAACGAGATATCCATCTCTAACGATACACCAAATTTTACAACCACAAAAGTCCTCGAAAAACGGGGGACGTTTTTAAGGATTTGCAGATGGAATGGAAGTGCAGCACGCACCTGGGAGGGTGAAAGTTCATTACTTCCTGCCGGGTGGAACAACCGCTACAGAAGTGAACGCGGTTTGGTTCGTTCGTTTCGCCGTGTAAAACAGGAAACATATGAACCTACCTCACACCGGCGTAACAAAAATGCAATGCAACGCGGCTCGCTTATGTACACTCTTAAACGTGCCACATACACACATACACACACTCATAAAAACAAAACTAATTCGCAAAGGGTGGAAGAACTCGAAGGTTCTTCAGTTTGGTGGATCACACATACTTCCGTATGCTTTCTCGCTTGCAAATTTCCCCTACAACGACGGACGGACGGCACACATATTGCCACACGACAGTGTTGCACTGTGTAACCGGGATACCGCACCGCTCATAGCAGGGATAGAGCTGGTAACCAGGATAGCCAGACGATGCTCCAAATCGAACTGAGGGTCATTGCCTTGCACAGTGTGCGTATATACCAACACACACTAGCTACCGAAGCCCACTGCACAACAAGGTTCCTGGTTTTCCACACTGTCAGGATAAATTACTCCAAAGCTGTTCGCATACTACATACAACAACACCCAGCCAGCTCGTGCCCATTCTACCTTCACGTGGACACATCCCAAAACGGCGGTTCGTTAATGTCGGGCTCGCACATAGCATTTACAGCGCAAATGCATCGAAGAACACGGCCACCAACACCAGAGAGAGCGTGGGCTTCAAACATAAACGCTCTACACTAACGCGAAGCGAGTAACGTCAAGCGCGTAGTACGTCTATGGAGGAACAAAAAAAAACATAGAAAACGGAAAAGCTCTCCTCATCGACGTTCGTCCGGGGCGTCAAAAAGGGAAAACCCGAACCCGGGAAAGCGAAAATGGAAAGTGAGGTTTGGGAAAACCTATAGCCCATCGGTTGACGAAAGCGGACGACCGCCAGACGCGGACTGCAGACAGTGCGAGTGAAAGAGACGCTGGAAAACTGACGGGCGGAAAAACGGCGCAGACAAGCGACGTACTAGGGCGCCATACCAAAGTTGCGCACTGTTGACGTAGGTTCGGGTTCGAGACTATTCACCCTCCCGTCCGTGCTATCACCACCCGTGCCCAGTCTGGTGTTCCCAGTCCATGTCCCCCGGTTGCTCTGCTATGCTTGCTCGCTCACTCATTCCCACTTGCCAGTGTCAATTGTCTGGTAGACCGCCGCCCTGGTTTGCATCCGACCATGTCCGAAGCGTAAGGATGGTACAACCGTCGTGGGACGCACTGCCGATGGATTTCTCTAGACGGTCGGATAATTTTTCGCACTCAGCACGCCTCAGTCTCTTGATTCCCGGTGCATTGTGTTGGCGTGATGAGAGAAAAATCGTTCTACAGTACGGTTTTCTCTTTTGCACCTGTGTGTCTAGGATTTTTCCATGTTGGTCTGCGATTGAATTAAGTATATTAATCCTTGAAACACACGAAATGTTTTTGTTTTATTGTTTTTTATAATAATTGCTTCTTAGAAAAGCTGGTTTGCATTTGGGTCATAGCATAGAATCATAGCAAATCATTTAGCAAATAAGATTGAATGATGAACAATTGAAAATATTTGTTTTATAGTATTATAATAGAATTATAATGGAAAACATATAACATAAACATATTAAACCTTTTTTACTATTTTGAAACAACAATTGATACATCTATATGTAACTTGCAGAGTTTTTCAGCAATCCTCTTAGTTGTGGGAAAAGTTATTGATTCTTTATTTCAACAAATTGATTTTCGAATTATTGACAAACCCAATATGAATTTCCAAGACTCCTGTCCCAAAAGGGTGTCATAAAGTGCAGTTGAAGCTCACTTCCAAAAATAAATGATCAAGGATGTGTCCCAACACTATGAGAGCCCCTGTAATGTAAGTCGAAGCAGCTACGTAGATGATAATAGTACCATACCTAGCTTGTTGTCTCCAGTACATCTATGACACATTTTCAAACATTAAATCATTGGACAGTTCCTAGAAACTAAAAAAAAAATAATTCCACGCTTTTTGAATGCAGTCTTTCCCATAGTTACGCGAATTTTTAATTTTAAGTTTGTGCATAAAACTTAACACATTAAGTTAAGTAAGTTTGTGCATAAAACCACAAAACTTTATCAAAAAATAACCATTTATCACAAATATTTTGCATCAAAAACGTGATATTCGACTTACGCGAAAATCCGAGATACGCGAATATCTCCGGAACGCATTATTCGCGTACTCTGATTTTCTAAGTATTTCACAATGAAATTTTTGGTTAAAGTTGGGACTTCGGACGAAACAACGGTTCGTTACTGCAAATCATCTATGATTAAGGTTTGGCCAGAATAAATACAGAAGCGATTGAAGCCTGATTAATCAATAAACAAATATGTACCAAGGTACTCAATCAAGTCAGAAATTGAACAACGAATATTGCGTATAACTTATGAACAAAATAAACCAAGGCACGAAGATGTGAACAATAATTATGGCTTTACGACATCATGCCACCAGGTCATCAAACTACAGACAAATTGAGCAATCCTATAAATACAACAACTTCCCAATGAGTTAGAAATCAGTCCTAGTTTCTATTTAAAATAGATCACCTTGATCACATTTGACTGTTAATGCATTATTGACTAATGGCCCCGTTTACCCTGAGTGATGCCATCAAACCCCATTTACCAAATGGATTCATTATAGTGGTTTATGTTAAAAATTTCAACATACATCAATCATGAGTCTTTCATAGCACGTATAAGTGATGCAGCAGGACACTCATATCCTATTACTGACAGCTCGATCTCAAATAAAACACAAAACAAACAAACTTGTGACTGTTTAAAACTTGCTTCAAATAATGAACATTCCGTGTTTATTCAAGCATAACTCATTATAAGCGCTTCTTAACATGCAAACATTTATCCGTTTCTGACGGCAACATGTTTTAAATTACACCCTAGCAGTATCCGTACCATAGTGCTCAATATACAGGTAAGCATTAATTTGGAATTAAAACCATGCCACTTCTCAGATTACCGAATGTACATCAAGGTAAGATACCATCATTTAGAGTCACTGCTGATTACCAGCTGTTAGATTATGGTAGTCGTTGCACACATCCAGCACGCTAACGCCCCAAAAAACGCGCATACGAACGATAACAGATGCCTCTCTGCAACATTGTTGCAACGGTGTAGCCCGTTGGGGAATTATATGCTCAACTAAAAAAAAAACTATCTCAATCCATCATCGTGCGTTAACGTCAATGGATTGCTTGATGCGTCTTTATTTCTTGTGATCGGTCTGTCTCTTCTCACTTCGCTCAACTTCCGCAGACTGTTTTTATCCCAGGCGACTAAAACCTGCGCATTCCACCGTGTATCGGCACCACTTAGCTGTTTTATAGCAGCGTGTGAGGGTTTTTTTACATACAAACAGTTACGATGGGTAAGGTGCATGTGTGTATGTGTTTTTTGCGACGAAATTAGTTACCAGAAGATAATTAAATTACAATTTTAAGGTTCCTTTTAGCTGCATTGCTCTGCATGCAACACCGGATAAAAAAAAGAATAGCCCCAAACCGAGAACGCCTCTCTTTGGTCCGACCTTTAAGTTTTTATTCTGAGAAGATCCCAGGCGGCCGTAATTGAGCAATCAATTAGTGCGATTTCAATCAACTTCTTCCACGACGCTACACGTTCCTGTGCACGGGCCCTTCCCGTTTGGCTCTCGCCATTACACCCTCCGACATTCCATTTGCATAACCGTGCAACCACTTACGGTTATGTGTATCACATTTCTCCTGGGAAACTGGCTTAACCTCAGGATGGGAGCAGAGTTTAAAAAATAGCACCGGTGGTTCCAATTATGACTGACTGGCTCCGTACGTATAGTTTCAGTGTCTTCATCGTCAGCCGTATCGCCGCGACTTCCCCCCCGCACGAACATCATCGCACCATCTCCTTCTTTGTCATCGTGCGTCGTTCATTCTTTTCTGCAAGCAATTCACTTAACGCTGGGCTTTTGGATCTAGGCCGACCATTCGGTCGCTCAGGTGAGGGCCAGTCGTTTTCCCAAAGGTCAGCTTGAAATCCCATAAAGCCTGTGTCTCGTGAGAGAACGCCAAGAACCGGCAGCAGACAGATAAGCCAGCTGCGTCTACCACCACCAGCGCTTTAACTGCCCACTCGGGAATCAAACGCGATCGCTCGGCTCACATCAGCTCTTCACTCCCGGCATTGATACCACCATTCGTGACAAAGTTTCCCATGGCGAGCTGGTTTCGAGCGAGGAATGGTCCAAAAATTGATTCACATGCACTATGCCATGCTCTTCCGTGGAGCACACCGTGGAGCACGCTGCGTTAATCTTCTTTCCTGCCCTTTCCCCTCCCCCCGCCATCCCGGTGGTCGATCTACCCCGAGTGAATGCTTAACCCTCATCGTCTGGGAAATAGACACATTCGCAGAATTTATGAATACAATTTACATCCACTTCGCTTCCAAAGTTTATTCTTCCTGTGTGCAGCCGTCGCACGCGCATCACTGGAGCATTTTTAGCTCCAGGTCATTATGCGACCCCAAGCACAGCAGCGTGCAAGGGCAAATTAGAATATAACAAATTATGTTCACCCATCGAGCGATCTGCAGCGAACGACCGCTGTTCGGTACATTTAGCAGTGACCAGCCACAGAACAATGTCACTTCACGGTTAATGGTTCCCGCGTCCTCTAGTTAACTCATCAGAATGCAATGCAGACTAGATGAGCAGACGACAGGAAGGAAGATCAACAAAACGATCATGGTTACTGTTTAACCAAGAATAGCTCATAGATCGATGACTATGTTGCGAGATATACTGTGCTGTGAGGTTCCATGTTGAAATTATCGTCTTCTAAAACACGTGTTTTAATATTTTCTATAGCAATAAAAAGGAAACAAACGGTGAACGATGAGATAGTGAACTCATTAATATTGTTATTTTCTTGTGAATACCTCATTAAAGCATTGTAACATTCAAATCTGTTTGAATTCTCCGTTTTCATAAAAAAATCAAAACTTCCCAAGCGAGATTATTATTCTATTAATGATAATTCTATAATGATTATTTACATTGTTACAGTCATATGAATATAATAAACACATTTTGTAACGTTTATCAATGTACAATCTCTGATTATAAATCGTCCAGTCGTTTCCAAATGGCTCTTTTTCAATCACAATAATCGTGACATGAGATTTTGCAAAATCTTACTTCTTTAACGCTGTTTTAACAATATATCGAATGGTATTATGAGCAATACAGTGCCATAATCACTTGTAAGTCACGTCCGGTCTTTCAATGACTAATTATTGAATTTCGTGGTAAATTCAGTCTAGCAACCCTGCATGAATCCAACATGACCCCGTAGGTCATTAAACAAAAGAAGAAGAAGGGTTATCGTTGTAAACACTAAACTCAGATCGAAAAGAGTTTTTCGAGAAGAGATCTAATACAAATAAAATGAAACGATACTAAAAGAATAATGTGTTATAACCTTTTAAATTAGAATCCAGCCAAAACGAAGCCATAACAAAGCCCCCTAATTTTCAAACGGTAAAACTCAAACAATACCAGAACATAAAGCAAACTCATTATTTTTACTACGCAAAAAGACAACTCAGATAAACGGTGCGTTTTTCTAATGCAAAACCATACAGATGAACATTTAACTAAAATGTGTTTGAATGCACTAAGCCGATTACCAGTTTTATTACGGCTTTAGTTTTGCACGCCTATCGAATAAAACTTTGGTTTTTTATTCAGCATTTTCAGACATTTGCAGCGTTTTTGTCGCCCGTGCGTCTACTACTTTTCCAAATCCCCACCAAACGAACGCTTGGTACCGGCGAGCTCATCCCACACAGCCGGCTGAATGCCGCAGCCAAAGTACGAATCTTTGCGAATCCTGACAATATTCTGGAATGAGAGCTACCAGTGCGCACGTAACGACGAGCACAAGTTCAATGAACGCAGCATACGAGAGTCAGAGTTTGTACGCCAGTCTGCCCCTTTCCACTACATACTATGAGGGAGACGAGGGGAGAGGTGTGAGTAGTGTACTACTGCGTCTGTCTGGTGTCTGGTCTAGCCGGGTCTAGACTTACTCATCCCGAGATCCTTTTCACACTCATCATTTCCAGCCAGCCGGCCACATTCTCTCGTTGCACTCAACGCTCCGAAATGGCTCTCCCTCGCAAAACGGCGTGTCTGTGAGACTCCGACCCCAAACCGACGACGATTCTGCTGGGATCTCCCTCGCCCAAAAACAACAACAACAACAAACAACGACAACAAAAAACATCAGCTGGATACTGTACAATCCCACACCCAGGGATTGTGGAGATTGTAGACAATATTTACGTTCGTATTGTGCCAGACATCGGGGGAAAGAGATGAACAGTCTGAATGCTAAACGTCCGTGCCGTGCACACTAAGAAGAGTGAGTGAGTGAGTTATGGTGGTAAGAGACTATGTGCAGCTCCGGTCCAGGCACCAGGAGCACAGGACTGTTTGCTCACTCGAGAGAGCACTCTAACGCCAAACATTGCAAAACTTCATATCCTTGATAGAAGGGTTTTAAAATTACTTTTAAAAGTACGCTCCCATACTAGTCACTCAAAACTGTATTACAATAATTCTAATTCCTCGCTACGGTTTCAGCTTGATTGAATCTATCACATCAAAGTGATGGCTTGTCTGTGGTGCTCGACTTTGACGCCTTGGTTGTCTCCTCGTCCTCGGGAAATAATTTTCAATCAGCCCTCAGCACTGCCCTGTAAATTGAAAAGACATGCGGTCCGATCAATCTCCTTTCCACAGACATCTTGATGACCACTTCACAGAGCAATAATAATCTCGTTTCTGGTTAACTTCTTTCAACAAACCTTGAAATCCGTTAAAGATTTAGGGTAGCCATCGTTCAGCTGAAGCAGCCGGGGTCACAGGACTGCAAAATATTAGCACGATAAGCCTAACACGTTGCTAATTAAGCTAACCACCTTTTTATTTTGTTTCATTTGCCGCCTCCACCTAACTGGACGGCCTAGGAGGAAGGTTGTGAAACCCTTCTGTAATATTAACAAGATGCGTTTGATAAATTGAAATCGGACCCTTCGTACACACCATAATCTACGTTCCGGTTGGCTAACACGTACACATAATCGCGACCGCGCGGACGTTTCTTCGCTCTCATTAATGCCGCATCACACCAACAAACGCTACCGGAAGATGCATGAACGCACCCTTAGACGGGGCTAATTCGATATTATTTCATTAGCTTTGCTTCATTACAAATTGTTGCCTTAGTTTTAGACATTTGTTTTTATCTTTTTAATCTCCAATGCCAAGGGAAGCAATCTGTGTGTCGTTTTGCAGTAGCAGCTAATGAGAAACGATTTAACCTTGTATTTGCACGGTCGATAAAGTTTGAAAAGTTGGTAGATGTTTTTTTTCTTATTTAGTTTTATCTTAATTGGGTGTAAACGCTTAACCCTGCCATCCACTATTCGGTGCCTATTTGCATATCTTACAACACTAATTCTAATTCTAATTCTTACAAGATAGTTCTTTACATCAATTATCTCTTGCGTTATGGTAATAAGGAGGGTAGCTGAAGTTTTCTACATTTAAATGTTTATGAACTTAAAATATTCATTAAGTCCTAAGCATTGTTTTAATTGCCTCATTGCAACCTATGAGAACTGCCCAACGAGTAATCGATCAACTTTGTTCTGGAAAGATTGTTCATTTATGATGCAACCTCTTTACAATAACAGCACACAAAGATATTTATCTCAAACAATAACATTCTCTATTTTCAACTGTTTTATGACCGCTTTCATGTGTGCATTCAAAATTATAATTTACCTTCCGTTTGTTATGTTCTTCAACAAAACAGTAATAATAGCTAACGAGTCTCAGATTTCACAGATGGGGATTTCGAGTTCTGTCTGCATGACAGTTTTTCAAAAGGATGACACACACCACATACACATTTTGTGTCATTACAAACCCATTGTATATTATACAATTACACGTTATTTCAAATAACTCCCTCCCGCTTAGGAAAAGAATAAAAGTCGCCGAAAGCGACAGGTTCACAGGACCTGCCACGATCAGACATCCTCAACCCCTGGTATTGCTTTTTCGTCCGCGTTGCTGTCGGCCACCTCCGGTTCGGATCTCCCAATTCATCCCAACACTTATTGCGGACTCCCTCTATCTCTCTCTTCCTATATCTTTCGCTCTCTCTCTCTCTCCCTCTCTCTCTATCATCAGAACCCCTATTTTAGTTTGGTTCGCTCTCTCTCACTCTCTCGGCTATTCGTAACCAAACATCTGCACCACCTCACCGAAAATGTACTCACACTTGTGCGTCTGAAGCTGTCGAGACTAGATTACAGATCTACTCTGTCTAGACAGTTAAATTTATACCTCCCCCAGCATCGCGTTTTCGCCTCCTGCACCCATCCCCCCCCCACACACACACACCGATTCGCACAGACGTCAACCACCAAACACACCCCCGAAAGGACACCAACCACGAGGAGAGATTGTCCCTTTTGCAGGGGTTAAAGTATGCATTCGATTGGGGTTGGCCACCCTTTACCCGGGCCGGACGGCGAACCGAATGCTCGATAACTCGGTGCCTGCAACGGCAATCACCAACCACTGTTAAGCTATTTTTCGGATATTACATGAAGAAGCATCAAAGCTTGGTGTCCGGGTAACCAACTCATCTCCGCTGGACAAATTTGCCAATCGATGCACCGATGTTCATTCAGCATCATTCTGAAATTCAGCAGCGTCAATCAAACCGGGACAAACAAACGAGCTGGCACGAAATATGTCTCGTGGGACAAATATCCCAATGTCTGATAGACTGTTTCAGAACTGTGTGCTAAGATGAGAAAGCGGATTAGATTTTATCCACCCTTAAATAATCCTTGCTTGCAACCGGTTTTGCTGCAGACCCCTTTCTTACTCTAATTTCGCAAGCCCTAAAAACAGCGAAAACAATAGAAGCTATGCATGTGTGCCTACAAAGCCATGTCTACCGTAGAGGCACTTTTTCATTACATCAAAGTACAGGGACAGTGCTTTCAGCGGACGTCAAATATGCGTCGTACGTCCTCGAACGGACAAACGACGACAAAGCAGTCCGGCGATATGCACGGTGGGATGGTGATGGTCAAATTTGCATAGCCACGCATCAACGAACCTCGGGACCATACCGATACCGGTCTCGGCAACCGTACCCCAGCATCCCTCAGTGTGGTCATTTCTCGCATTCCCAGGAGGATTGCTCTTAGTCCGTTCGCCGGAGTGCAACATCAGAAGGAGTTTGGTGTTCGGTACTTGCACGGTTGCATCTCTAGCAAATAATAGAATTACTTTCTCTGTGTCTCTCTGTCTCTCGGTTGTACACTCTATCGGCGGACACAATCTCTGGCAGCTCTCAACGCGCTGCCTAGCGAGATCCTGTGTTCCTGTGCCGACAGCCCATATGCTCTATCTATGTGTGCTGCCGTCTCGGGCGTGCAAAATTCCATTTTGCCGTAACTGTACACCGTCGCGCGGTCATTGCACTATCGGTGGAATTGCAATGAGTATCGGTGGAATTGAACGGTTTGCACCAATACATAGGCCGGCAAAATACTGCAAAGCATAATACTCTGGATGGCTAACAACATCCCGGACGGCTCTCCCGGTTGTAGCCGCATCTCAGCATCGGTTGCGCCAAAAGGTAAATAAAATTAAATAAACAGCACAAGCGCCTCTACGCTGGATAGGCGGTGGTAGCGGGAAGTAATGTTCGAGGTGTAGTAAATGCCGACATGAAAGTTATGAATTATTATGATTATTAAATTGCACATTCGAGATTCGTTGCCATGTAGAGCAGCAACTCTTGCAGAGCATAGTGTAGGGGTTGAAGTTCTGAAAGTCAATCAGATAACAAGTGCATCCTTAGCGTTCGAGTAGTTACAAAGCTACAAGTCCCAACAAAAGAGCACTACAATCACATTGCCACAACGTGGGCTGCATTTGCACGCATAGGAATGAGTTTGCCGCCAAATTACACCCTCTCTAATCTACGAGTGGTTGTGGGATAGACTTCAGAGAATCAGAAAACGTATTGAACGATAACTTAATGGAGAGAGTGATGTATTCGACCAAGGGAGAATACAGATACCTTCGAATTAAAAATGGACACCTTCAATAACATTGAAAGCACGCAGACATAAATTGCAAATACATTGTTGTTGCGTGGGCATAACAGTAAGAAAACTTGTACAAAAACAAAAAAATGCAACACAAACAATCGATTGTTATTCTTGCACTTGGTTAATCGAAGGAATCTTCATAAATCATGCCTGCATCAATATCACGCTTTATGCGTGCGATCCAAACCACCAACCACCGAGGGCACACGTAGAGGACCCTTCAGCCAGACGCAATCAATTACAACAACTATGGAATGCTTTCAGAGTGCAATTCATGCACCAGCTTGCTTCCCCCTCCTTGAAACAGGTGGCAAAGGATGGTCAAAAGGCTAGCTGGATGCAATAAAACGAACAGCATAAATACATTTCCCACCATCCTCTGCCGTTGCTTAACGACAGCGAAGCGCAAAGACGAGCGAACGGAAATCAAAAGCTAATGTCTAATTATGAAGGATTGCAACCTAACGCGCCTAACAGCGATCGTAAGGTCTTTACAATCTTTCCTAATTAATTGTTTCGCTTATCTAGACAACGGAACCATGGACAAATGTTGCTGTGCATATTTAATGTTTAAATGTTAAGTCCAAAGTTTACAAACAGTAACATTGAGGAATTGTCTAAAGTAATCTTAAATAATGTTAACAATAATCGTTTGATTGATAACAAAATAATACTCAAACCCACAAGTATTACAATTCACGAACGAAACGATAAAAAAAATACTTCAACCGCATTTAATCAACCAATAATTCACACCATAAGATATTAATGCAGCATTACAACGGCATGAATATGACGACCAAACAATGGTTGCTTCCCTCTCGTATAGTTGTCGAAACGCAGCGAATTGCATCAAAATTAAACCGCTCTAACGACGCGTGCGTCAATAATGATCCTATCTACGGGCGAACAGGTGAAACAGGTTCTCCAAAAATTGAAACGGTCGCGCTAATCATGCACCCGGTGGTGTTGCTGGTGGTGCGTGTTTAAAACATGATACGTTACAGCGGGCCCACGGGCAGGCACATTGAAATTATGCCATTTATTACAAGATTTCTTTTTGCTTCCTACGCGGTGGTAACGGATGCGCGTCCACACTTATGCTGGTTGATGAGCTGTTTATGATGTCATTAAATAGATAGAATAGGGCTTCCGGTCAATTTCAAAAATGGGTAGGTTTTTTTTCTTCTCATTTTAAGCATAGCTGTTTTCATGCTTTTTAGGAAAAAAACAACAATAAAAGCAATAATAATGGACAAATGTATCAAGAGACTATTGCAATCGTAAAAATGACCCGTTGAAGCAAGGTGTGGTTGCACAATAAAACTTTGAAGCTAAATAGCTAAAACAAAGTTTTTAATTTCAAAGGCTTAAAAATTAAATATTTGGAAAAAGTAAAAAAAAACACCAGAGCTTTAACAACTCCAAATAGATAAGTTTGAATAAAAATTCTTTGGTTTGAAATGTTATCTCGATCAAATATTGCATCATCAATTGCATAACATCGCCATCAGCGGCGTCGCTTATCGGAGCGAGAGTGCCCGGGCCCGCAGTATAAACATGGGCTCCAGAGCACGCATTTCAATGCTGGCCGATACGGGGCGGCAATAATGCAACAGCCACGGCCAAACTATGCGCATCCCGTTCGCTGCTGCTGCTTTGTGTGCATGTGCAAGTGCTCGCACCTAATTGTGTTTACGTGCGTCCAATAGTTTGCGCACACAAACACACACACACACACACATACACCGTTCGGACGAGCCCTTGTTGTTGCTCCTTGTTGCCTTGCTTTCTTTCATCTCCAGCAACGCCGTCGCTCGCTCGGTCGCTCGTTCGCCGGTCTTCGTTTCCGTGGCCTCGGGTCGCAAATCCGAGGTCAACTGAGGTCACAGTCAGGACATCGCCCTCGAAATGTTCTCGCATATGGGGGCGCCCGAACCAGGCACACCCGAACACTCTGAACTAGCCGAACTAACTACTACTATTGCTACTACTACTACTACTACCACTTAAAGCCCTCAAAGCTCCCTTCAGTGTGGACCCTCAGCCCTTTGCCCTCTTTCTGGGACAGTGAGACGGTGGCGACGGAATGGCGGCGGTTGGCCCGGTCCTGCTGCAAAACGGCGATGGTTAGTGTGCAAGCCATAGCGAAAAAAAAACGTTGACTCACCGTTCAAATGAGCGACGAGCAGGCGAGAGTAGTGGAAAATGGTTGCAAAAAAAAAACAACGAACTATTTCCCAAACTATGCGACATCTAGACCGCACACCGATGAAAAGTCCCATCGCGTTTCATGGCGTCCGATCGATAATGTCGTCTCGAAGCGCGAAACCATTCTTTCTGCCATCCGAAAATTCGGCATTTGATTCATACGGCTCTCAAATTGCTAAAACGGAGGACGCTTTTGCAGGATACAATTTTAAAATAATTTTCAAAATTAATTACTTCCCATTGCCACAAAACCCACAGGGCAAACATAATCAACCCGGGCCATCCCAACGGCATCCCTGCTTTCGCCATCGTGCCCAACACATAACTACACTCATCTTCGATCCGATTCCCTTGCCATTACGTCCTCCTGCCATCATTCTTATTTCTATGCTTAATTATGCTTTGTGTTGCATTGGCCCCGGCTATCAAATCCATTTTCCCCGACATGCTCATTCTCCTCATTATCTCTCGAGGGTCCTTCATCCTTGCCCGGCAGAAGCAATTATTAGAAATGTGTTTACTTTGTACTGTAGCATTCGAGCAGGACTTTTGTTCAAGTGCCATTGCCAGCGTGCCCCTTTATCCAGATGGCAGCGATTGGCGCCACACGTGCTGCCCCCCCCCCCCCCCTCAATACGTGGCGTGGCCATGGTTTCCCTCCCACCCGCCAGGGAGCGAACGTCGTAAATCAATGCATATCGGTGCATAACGGGGAGCGGTTATCATCACGCCGATGCAAACATTCCCTGCTGGCGCATCTGTCTTCGCAGCTCTGCTATCTCACACACACACACACATCAAACCTGAAGGAGGCTTGCACACAATCAGTGACTTTGCCCGCGCTGTTTGTAGGTGAGGCCCTCCCGTACCCTTTTGCTATCTATTTGCGCGCGCGCTTGTGTACATGTTCTTTGATGCTAGTAATGCGCCGGGTACGGAATTTTGCTCGTGTTGTTGTGTGCGAATCGACAGCTGCGCTTCACCCGGGCAAATAGCAATAACACACAGAATGGGGAGGGAATGGTGGGGAACGAAAATGAATGTTCCGTATGCATTTCCGTGTGGCACTGCTCTGTGCGGGATGGCGAATTTCAAAAATTGTTCGGCAAAAACGGAGCAAATTTTTGGAGAGCATAGCAAAGAACAATTACCGTTACCAACAATTTTGGGAGCACTCTATACGTTTTTATTACATTTTCCTTGCTATACGTCATAATATCATAATTAACAGACAATAATAACGTATTAATTCGATTCCAACTACGTAAATAAACACTCTTTGAAAACCCGAATATTAAACCATTAAATTAGAAGTTCAGGCGACCCCCAAGATACGACTGTATTTGGGACCGAAAAAATGTCCCAAAGCAAGGCGTAAGTCGAAATAGTCGTATATCGAATATCTGTGAATATAAAGTTTATAACCGAAGTTGGAGAGTCAAAATTAATGATATCGTGTATTTTATTTTAAACAATGTTCAATAATGTATTAATTTTACTCTAAAAGCCCTTTACACGATATAGATATTCAATATCGGATAGTTGGGGAATTTCAATGACAACTTTAAACCGTCAAAATCAAATCGTCGTATCTGCGAATCGTCGCAACTTGAAGGGGTCGTAACTCGGGGGACGCCTGTAGTAACTACTGAAGATGTATTTAATGCAGAACGTAAAAAAAGCAAACTGATTTTAGTAAATTCTTTAATATACCAAAATGATGATGATGATGATGATGATGATGCTGATGATAATGATGATAAGTCTCACCTTTTACCCTAACGCAGGTTTGAAAAGGACTTTTTTAGAAGGAGGTATCTTAACGATAGTATTAGTCTAAGGTAGTTTTTGAAAAAGTTTAAAATATACGAGCAAGTGGTGGCAACGGACGTCATTTAAAAGAATCTACCGAGTCATACACTCACCCAAGACGACCAACGTAGTTCCATCAAGAACAAAAAACGGATCTAACTCCATCGAATACATCAGGACACAACTGTGACATGCATACCACCAACAACGGCTCCAGAGCATTACCTTTCAAAGCAGCAGATCCTGATCCGTTCTGTGTTTTTATGTAAGATATAAGATGGCGCTTTGCGCTCTTAGCCTATCTCAGGAGTGTCCGAAACCGTTCACGGTCTCGCACCTCCAGTTCCTGCCAGTCCGTTATCCCGGCCTTAATGTCGGACTCATCCACGCCATCTTGCCACCTCAATTTGGGCCTACCACGCCTCCTCTGTCCTTGTGGGCGGCCTAAAAAGACTTTACGGTCTGGGTCGTCAGTTTCCATGCATACAACATGGCCAGCCCACCGGAGCCTGGTGAGCTTGATACGCTGCACGACATGTGGTCGCCGTACATCTCGTATAGCTCATCGTTATAACGGCTCCTCTATTGTCCACACATACGGGGCCAAGTATCCTTCTGCGCATCTTCCTCTCGAACGCATCTAAGAGGGTTTCGGCAGATTTGGACAGTGCCCGTGTCTCAGAGGCGTATTTGAGTAAGGGTACTATGTAGGTGCTATATAGTCCCAGCTTCGTCCGTTGCGGCAGGTTATTTCAGGTGAGCTGCTTTTTCAGACTGTAGGATGACCAGTTGCCGGTCTCGTAGTACAGTCGTCAACTCGTACGACTTAACAACATGCCCGTCATGGGTTCAAGCCCCAAATAGACCGTGCCGCCATACGTAGGATTGACTATCCTGCTATGGGGGGACATCAATTAGTCTCTGAAAGCCAAAACCCACAAGAGGTAAAGGCAGGCCTTGACCGACAACGGTTGTTGAGCCAAAGAAGAAGAAGGATGACCAGTTGGCAGCCAGCATCCTTGCGCGCAGCTCAGCTACCATTCTATTGTCGTTGCTGTCCTTTGACCCAAAATAGGTGAATTCTGGGACGACTTCAAAAGTGCGTTCACCTATCTGTACGTCACGCCTTCGTAGTATAAGATTATTTATTGGTAGGGCCGCTGATGCTGCCACCAATAGTTTGTTCTTTGCCTCGTTTATCTGCAATCGGAGGTTCTCTGCTGCACGTTCGATCCCTTGATAGGCTTCTGCTACATAGGAGAGCCGCATACCAATGATGTCTATATCATCATCGTATGTCAGCAACAGGGTTGACTTGTAGAAGATGGTTCCCATAGTCTCCACCCTCGATTCACGGATGGTCCTCTCTAGCGTCAAGGTGAATAGGAGACGGGTAAGCCCGTCCACCCGGCGCAGACCGTTGGTAGTAGCAAAAGGCCTTGAGAGTTTTCCATCCACCTTCAACTGGCATGTGACGTTGGTCATAGTCATTCTAACTAGCCTTATCAGTTTGGCTGGGATTCCAAAAGAGCTCATAGCGTCTTATATTTTACCCTGGCTATGCTATCATATGCGGCTTTGAAGTCAATGAAGAAATGGTACGTGTCTGCCATATTTTCCAAGATCTGTATGTATGTAATTTGTACAATTGAAAGGTTTTTTTGTGATTTGTTTGGTATGTTTTTAGTTTTGCTTTGTCCAAAAGAATTCGAAAAATTCGAAAGAAGAAATTGCTTTCGTAAAGAATTTCTACGATTAAGAAAGATAGAAAGACAACAACGCCAAAAATGCCACAACGTATTGTTGCAAATATCCAAATTTCGTTCATCGCAAAAAAGAAATCCATGACCTAGTTTCCGTTTTGCGAACCTTCCCAATCTCCCAAAGCGCAAAGTGCGCACCATGTTTACTCCACCTTACTTCACTGACTCCCATTACCATCCTCCGACAGTCTAATCTCACGGTAACTCATCTTCCCATCACACAACGGTAAACATTAGACAACAGGTGAAATTTGCAACATACAGTAACGGTGCAGCACCACATTCCAGCTTGTGCGCTTTGTTTGCCGAAATAGAAAGACAAAATCGAACCGAAATAGCTATTTTTAGCCCCCATCAATTTAGAAAACTACGGCCGCTAACGGCATAATGCTTCATACCAACAACAATACACACGCACACGTAACAGATGCTTCACCACTCCACGTGCAGCGTTTGGCACAGGTTTCAACCATCAATCGGTTAAAAATAGCCGATTTCTTTAATCAATTAACAGCATATTTTCTCACCTTCCAGTCTCGCGGTTGGTATGCGGTGGTATGTACACGCAGATTTGTGAGCGACAGTACGGCGAGTAGTGAGCAGAGAAAAACCCAAACCAAACCCCGTTATGGGAACCGCTAGCGCGAAAAGGAAACGAGAGTTGGCAAACTTTTGCTATAACACTCACACAAATGCTTCCATAGTTTCACACCCTGCTCGAAACCGCAGCAGAATACCGCACTAAATCAATTTGGCTACCGTCGATGTATGCTCGCTCGGGTGGCTGTAATGCAGCACCATGAAGGAGAAAGAATGCGAATGTTAAAGTACCACTGCGTTTCTTGCTGTTACGCGGAGTTTTGGTTTTCACCCCCGCGGGGAGAAACCATTTAGAAGTTCGTTAACCCCATCGTGGTTCATATCTTTCGGGGATTGCATATTTTTTACGACCACTATATTTGTTGTTAATTTGTGTGCCAAATTTGGAGGGCAATAAACAGCTGCCATTACACATCCGAATGATATCCATTCATATTTACAATAATGGGTGACAGTGGAAGATAATGATCGTCGTCCCAAGCAAAATCAATCAATGACATTCGCTAGCTCTCTAATTTGTTTGCGTTTTTTTGAAGTCACATCGAAGCTTGTTATCGATTTTGTGGTATTATTATCGCCCATCATGCTGTGCATAAATTTCCGTAAGGCGTACCATATTATCTTTTATGTATTGATCGCGCTAAATGATCGCTTGAAGCATTCACTTTTTTTTAGTACATTTTTGTTATTATTACACGAAAAATCACTAGAAGCGAAAATTGAATCAGTTGCATGAAAACAGACGTTAACTAGTGATATGTGCCATCATTGCTATTCGAAATAACTACATACTATTCAATGTAATCTGCGTCTCACATACTACTAACCAGGGCGCAAAATGGCTATGCAACATTATTAATCACTTTTAAATAAACAGATTAAGCTAACGATGTCATTAGCGCGTTTCGCCTCGCGGACGCGTACACTGGTGTGTTTCAAGCGAGTGGACAAGAATTTATGCACATGCAATCAACCTTCATTAACGATGCCTTTATGCTTCTTGCCCTTGCAAGAACAGCCAGCGGTGCAGCTTCATTTTAACTACATTACTCCCGTGCCTCCTCCCCAAGATACGGTGGTGACCACATCCCAGACCTTTCCCATTGTAGGGATAGGTTCCGGCATGACCGCCGGGCACAGCGAAGAATTTGTTGGCTGTATCAATCTGCTCCGCCCGCAGCACAATAGCCACCAGAGTGTGTGCAAAACCGTGTGTGGATGCCGGCTGATTAACGGCGTGAATTGCGGTTTCCTCTTCCTGCGTCCTTGGCAGGATGTGTGTGTGTGTGTGTGTGTGCGATTGAGGGACAGGCTTGTGATAAGGTAAGTCTTACTCCCTTTATTTCCCGTATCATCAATCATCATTTTTCCATCCGTTCCGAAAGATGACGGTCGTCTTCGTCAATAGCCGTTGTTTCGCGGTGCATTCGCGGAAGCTTACAATTAGTACCGTTTTGCAAGTATTCGGCAACGGGGGGAAAGCATTTTGTTGGGCGAGCTCGTTTTGCAACCGTTTGTTGTACGAGTGCATGGTTACAATCGTGAAGCTACTTGTTGAGAAAATTATTACATTGTCTGAAACGAGCGGAGTCCATCGATTAGCGCACAACAAACGCGAAAGGCATTCATCTTTCACACGTTTGAGGCGATAGAAAGTGGAGAATAAGAGGAATCCAGGCGAAACAAAAAGAACACACACACACACACACACACACACACACACACAAGACTGAGCCGATGATCATAAATTATCGTTCGTGACAGGAGTTTCCCAAACACACATGCACACAACTGTTTATGTAAGTTTTATTTAAAGATAATGGTTTTTTCAAGGCTAAATACCTAGGGTCAATGTGTTTAGAATGAGTGTTACTGTAGGAATATTTTTTAGGATTACGTGTTTCGTGGTTTGTGGTGGTAAAAACACCTTCTCCAAACCGACTGTACCATTTGATTTGTAAATTTGTAAATGTACTTGATAACATAAGAACAGGCTTTATAGAGTTGACTGTCCTAAATATTTAAGCAGTTCTTTTCTTATTTGCATAAGCGATTCAAATCAGTACTGTCGTTGTTATGACTTACTCATACAGTACACCCGTTACGGATCCCAATTCGGATGAGGATCGTACCCACCCCCCCTTGTACAGCAGCCAGCGCACCTACCAACGTACCATCCGGCCACATGTTTCCGGAACGTTGAATTGAGGTTTTATAATTTCATCCACCAAATTTTAGTATTTTTTTACGCGACACATACTCAAACGAATTTTGTGGAACTCAATTGACAAATAACATAAATTAAACGAATAAAGGAGAAATATAACATCTTCAAATATTCATTTATAGGGTATGACCATGATAATTTTTCATGACATTTTTTTACTTTTTGTTGGCGTAATGACCTCCCTAATCCATGCAATCACATCCGGCCTTGCAGGATCTACATTACAATCACAAGTTGTCAAAAAATGCTGATGAAAATGCTAACCTCATTCAACTCTTTAGGAAAGGTAAGCTGAAAGAAAACGTCATCATCATCATCATCATTTTTCATTGAAATATGATGAGATATCTACTGAAATAGTTAACCAAAACATTTTCCACAAACTCCATCTGTCCTTATAAACGAATTTAAAAGAAATAGAACAATTTTCTCTGTGAAATTACCTATTCTTCATAAATCACAGAGTTCCCGTGTGTGGGAAACACTATTGTCAACATTGATTACAACCGATATGTATGCATTGGCCGTGTGATGAATATATTACCACCTCTCAAACAAAGCATCAAACAATGTAAAATGAATTGCCTATTATCTGCTGTAGCTTAACAATAACCATTACTTTACTTACAATCTAACCAGCAGTAAATGAGCCACCCTTAACCGAGAGGCATTAACCCCGTACAGATATCGCCGGAATTAGTTCTACCAGTGAGCTCGGGTGCAGCAAGAAAAAACCTACCCAATGCATTCACGTTAAACAGTGTGCGATCATAATGCACCGACTACACCAACACCATAACCGCTCATTCCGGTTCGTAAGTATTGCATTGTTTTGCTCGTAGTGTTACTATTTGCACCCAACAGGAGATGAACAAAGAACGGAGAGAAGAAGAAGAAAAAAACCACACAATAAAGTACAATATATGCCCTAACTAACTCCTAAACAGCCAAACCAACCGAGTGACATACAACACACAAACTTGGTGTGCATTGGCGAGCAGTGGAGGATGCCCGTGCCCCGAAACAGGTGGACGACTTGACTGCTGAAGAGCGCTAAGATAATGACGCAACGATGATAGTGATGCATGATGGTGAGCCGGGCAAAATTATCCCCAACGAACAAACGTACGTACGTACCAACTGTACGAACGAACGTACGAACGAACGAACGAATGATGATGAGAGTGTAATTATTTCCGTTTGTTCAGCATCATTTCCGTGCACCCTCGTCCCCGGTGGTATGCGGTTGTGTATGCAGCATTTCTGCACTCGCTCCTGCACTTCTTGCACGGGCGTTACACGCGGGAGTAGGATAGGAGGCTCATAAAATGCTTTGTGTTATTCCGTTTTAAACGCTACCCGCTCACCGATGGCAATGCTTTGAGTGACACATTTTTCCAAGCAGGAATTATGTCAACGAAAGTAATTTATCATTCGCTCCGGGTGTCCGGGTTGCATCCGACCGACGGGGTGATAGTGTCTGTGCGCTTACGCACGCGGCCATACGACAAATGTCCATGCGCATTCGATTTGCTGCAGCCGGTTTGCCTTTTATTAACTATTTAATTTACACATTTTTCGCCTCGTTTGGTGCCGAGTTTTGCATCGGTTTTTCGCTTCTCCGTTTAATGGTTGGATGGCTAAGACGCATTACGCAGCGTCGTCGTCGTCTACCAAGTACACCCTTCAGCATGCAGCCCGGGCTTGTGTCCTGTGATCTTCCCACTCGTGTAGCAGCTCATCAAGCCACCAAGGGAATGATGTTTGGATGTGTGTTTAGCGTGGATGAGGATGAATGTAGCAGTGGAGTAAATTGACATTATTATCGCCAATCTGCCGTGTGCTGCGCGGACGATCCCGAGCACCCCAGGCAACGATTGCTCCCAGGATGACGCGATCGGCGATCATTAGAACGACGTTGTGTCAAGAATGAGATAAAATTAATTCAACCTGCATTTTTACGCTGCAAGCAAGCTGCGATGGCAAGTAGGCAGAGGCAACACCCTGCATACGCTGACCTATATTAGGGCAAATTACTTGCCGGATTGTGCGCTCCTCATGCATTCCATTCGCAATCCGATGATGATACAATTTTCCGCGTAATTATGTACTGATACGCTGTAAACGACACGAATGGAATGTTGATTTGCTTCGATGAAGTAGCTCTTCTTCTTCGAAGACAACAAACGGTCTAGCAGACTCAAGTAAGGTTTTGGTCGATGAAATACCTCTAACAAGACAGAATGGCTTGACATGGATAGCCAAAGAGATGAAAAATGACATGAAAATAAATAGTTATCAACAAAACAGCAAGACGTTCCTTCACAAGCAGATGAAATTAGAAAGAAGTGCATAAATAACTGAGAAATCTATCAAGATTTAATTTTAAAATATTCTTGCGATAACGATGGTGAATTTTTTGTATGTGCTTTCTTGAATTCTTTCCTGTCCTTTAGAGATTAATGTTCTGCTGAATACATAATGTCAATTCATAGATGCATTTAAACCACCAAGCGTCAAGTTTAAAACTACGATTCAAATCCCCCAATGATATAGAGGCCTTTAGTGCTAATTGTTCGCGATTGGCTCGCTTCGTAATGAGACCGTCAAATATCGACAGCCAGCAACCAATGCATAATACTCGATTAGAACTGCTCCCACGGGAAATTGAAAATGACGAAGGAAATCAGCTAAATTACCAATAAACAAACTCAATTATCACATTACCGACGCCGTTACCGGTTCATGACCTACTCACACCACAACCGTCGAAACCAATACCGGTTCGGTTTGGCGTGGTCATCGATCCCTTTCGAGCACGAATCCCAAACCCCACCACACTTAGGGTAGGGCAGGATTTAATTCAATTTACACCGTGTGCGCATGCTGCTGACGGTTGTCTGCCCGGTTCCCCATTCTTCTGCCCACCCTGTCAAGGAAGTTCTCGACACAGTTGCT
Organism: Anopheles coluzzii; assembly: GCF_943734685.1. Classification (NCBI taxonomy): domain Eukaryota; kingdom Metazoa; phylum Arthropoda; class Insecta; order Diptera; family Culicidae; genus Anopheles; species Anopheles coluzzii. Next base: position 37,625,413 of record NC_064671.1, on the reverse strand, counting down.
GACTTGCAATGACTTTCTTCAACCAGAGCTTAACTTTCTTCAGCAAGAGAGAAACGCAGATTCTAAAACGTACCCCACCTCTGCTGCCTCGGACGGAGTAGCGCCAGGTGAATAACATCGATACGATTCATTTCCTAATACCCATCCATCCCGATATCCCGTCCCCGTTAACCACATCCCGACTTCTTGTGAGACAACAGCACAGCTCTCAAGGGAGGAACGTTTTTTTATGCATCATAAATGAGACGACACCAGTGACAGTCGCCAAGAGAATGGACGGTGTCGTTTTTTTTTTTTTTGGATCGTGCCCTCGCGCACACGTCATTGACCGGTATTCCTTTACCATCCCGCTTCTGCACGGGAGTGTGAGGAGGCGCTGTTTGTCTTTGGTCGGGGAAGAGCGAACGGTGCAAATGCTCGGTTTATGGTTCTGTTTACATACGTCCATTTCGCGGTTATCGAACTGACTGTCGCGCACACACATTGATACAGCGTACAATCACATCGACGGGGAATGGCAAACGGCACACAGAGCCACACAAACGCCAACGTCTCAGGAGAAAACATTAGACAGACAAATCGGCAATCAGCCAGTCAGACATTCAGACTGATAAATAGTCTCTGCGGCGGCCGGTACGATGCAATTAAGACGTCTTTAGGGCTCTGTTTTGATATTAGCGACACGCGTATAAAAAATCATTGTACATTGGTTGCCATTTGAACCACAACTCGGTGATATAACGAAACTTGAAAAGTGGAAAACTCCCCAAATAAAAAGCCACAAAATCATGCCATACCTGCAATCGTAACAGTATGACTATAAATAAATTAAGAACCTCAGACAGTCATCATCCGACGTCGCCATTGAATAGTTAATGCGCACCGCCTCATTCCGATGAGTTAACAATTTCTGCATCACGTTCGAAAGAAACTGATCTGCAATATTGATGGCATGCAAGAAAATCGTTAAATGTTGAAGATGAGCGCAGCGCAACTGCACATCCATCAACTCATCTGCCGAGAGCGCTATTGGAAGCAATCAGCGCAAATGTAAGCGCCCACCTTGCAATTGTTGCGTTTGCGTTTACAGACACAAAGCCCATACCCTACTTAGCTACACACCCAGTCTCGATTGAATGAGTTTACAATTATCCTAACCCGCCGAACACGGCACCACCGCCAAACGTATTACATATTGCGTGTGTTGCTGTTGGCTCTGCGGCGTACAGACGTACAATACCTGCCCTACGGTCTGCCCCGTAGATGACCAAGCGCAGCAGTGAGCCAGGCCTTTAAACGTCAGAACTTTATGCTCTTTAAGAAAAGCGTCTCGAAACCGCAGCGCTACCGATCGGTCCATTATCATCGGTCCCGCGGTTGCCCCCCGGTACTGCACGCAATCAGGTGCATGCAAACGTAAAGTAGCGTAAGAACCAGCTTCCATTACCTCCAACAGACGCACATTCCCACAGCTATAGAGAGTGCCCTTGCCTCTGTTGGCTCATCTCCATCCCGCCGCCCGCCATACCACCCCTACTGCTGCTGCACACAGATCTTTTTTGGATCTTTGCTTTTAGAAATTGAACCGCAGGAAACAGGAAGCGAAGGTAACTCAGTTGATTGCGTTCCTTTCCCTTCGATTCCCTGTTCCTCCGCTTTCCTGTTCCCGCTTTGGCTCTACCTGCTGTCAAGCAGAAAATGAACATTCAGATGCAGACATACTCATACACGCAGCAGGTCAATGGACTTCGGGCTGGGATGGTGGATTGGTTTCGCGATAGATTTAAAATCGCAAACCTTCATCCCGCTTTTCCACCTTCTTCTTCTTCTCCACGAACGATTGGCGAAATTCGCTCGCGCTAACGCAATCTCTTCCTTTCTCCACAGCACAGCGGCTAACGGCAGATATCTTTAAACCTCTCCGCCGGCCTTCGGGAGCAGCTTTCCCTTCCATTCCCAATTGATTGTGTGGCATGGACACGGGAGAGCTAAACAGCTTCCAAGCATAATTGGATGGAAGCGAATTGCCATTGCCATGACTTTATAAAAGCAACACACACACAGACACACAAGCACAACGGAAGAAAACCAATGAGCTTTTCTGGGAAGCGTAAATTTAAACTGAATGAAGCTATTCTTACTATCATTTTATGCTTCTCTTTCGCCCTCACCCCCATCCACTCTGGGTCAATAAACTATTCTTGCAAAAACCTTAATTATTTGCAATTTTCTCCAACCTTCTACTACTACGGAGAGCCAGTTTGTGTGCTTTGTTGTGTTTGAATGTTAGAAAACGAGGGAAAAAGCTCTGGGTGGAGCTTTTAGCGATTGTAAAGAATTTAAATTACATTCCAACATTATTGCAGGGTTGTTGGGAGGTTTTACATAGTTCTCTATGAACACCAATTGATAATGCCAATTGTGTTTCATAAACTACTATCAAAAGTACTAAATTGTTTTTCCGTAGACGTGAATTCTTGTTCGGATGATGAAATATGATCGAAATATTAAAAAAAAATATTTACACAAAAAAAATTAAATTCAAATTTAAAAGATAAACGATATAAGTTGTTGACAAAAACGCTTAGACGATGAAAATGAGTGAATTTGAGGCAAGTTTTGAAGGCAACGCTTTAACAAATGATAAATAAATATTAAGATGATTAAGATTTAAAAGGGCTTGTTCGTAATTGCTATGCTAACTGTTTAACAGCGCATAATTTTTGTTATGCAGTTAGATAAAAAAGCCACAACATTTTGCTCTAGTCCTAGGATCATTGAACTTTTCACTAGTGTTGGGTAAATTTGATTAATATTCATGAATCTGAATGAATCTTTATAATGATTCAATGAACCTAAATCTCGATTAGAAAGATTCATTAACATCAAAAGATTCATGAATCTCGAAAGATTCATGAATCGCGAAAGATTAATTTATCTCGAAAGATTCATTAAACTAGAAAGATTCACGAATCTCGAAAGATTCAAGAATTTCAAAAGATTCATGAATCTCAAAAGATTCTTATGCCTCGTAAGATTGAAGAATTTCAAGGGCTTCATAAATCTCTAAACTTGCATAGAGCTTGAGTTTTTTATTATCATTCTTCTTGACGTAACAACCTACGTGGTCATGCTAGCCTATAAGGGCTTTCGAGACTTTTTGGCAACACCACGCAGCCGGATAGTTTGTTTTGCTACGGGGAGATGGTCCATGCGAGGCTTGAACCCCCAATGGGCATGTTTTAGGTGGGATTTACGAAATTCATTTTTTTTGAAAATCATACATCTCTAAAGATTCATAAATTCCTGGAGATATATAAATTTTAATGGATTAATGAGTTTTATAGATTCAAGAATCTTTGAAGATTCGTGAATCTTTCGAGATTCATGAATCCTTGGAGATTCAGTGATATTTAGAGATTCATGAATCTATGAAACTTCATGAATCTTTGAAGATTTATTAATATTTGAAGATTTGTGAATCTTTAGAGCTTCATGAATCTTTTAAGATTTGACTTGAGATTTGAATCACTCATCACTGAAGATTCATATGAATGTATCTCAACGAAAGATTAATGAAACCCAACACTACTTTTCACTTCGTGGGCCGAACTTCTTCGCAAATAATGATTTTAAGGGACATTTCAACGTTACTTTTAACTAATGGGTAATCATTTAAGTTTCGTTTTAACAAATATATACTAATCAGCCGCAGTTGGCCTGTGGACCGTAGTAAAGAGACTTCTGCTCTAGTCAAGTCAAGATTCGCACAAAGTGTTTGAACTCAGTTGTCAATAATAACCAATATCATTAAGACAATTTAGCCCTTCTCCATCCTAGGCTGGGATCATCTACATCAATCATCTATCTTAACATAATGTTTTCGATAAAAGTAATTCTTACAAAATCACTAGCTGGCCCGACAAACTTGGTTATTCCACAAAAAAATTAAAATATTTAATTATTGCTTTGTTACTTGGGATAGTTGTATCGTGCCCGTATCCCCTCATGATCCGATCATCGAGTGTAAACCGCCAGGCACCGCACACCAAGTGTCAAAGTGCCGCATACAACACAACAATCCTGCTCTTTGTATGGGAGTTAGAAAATCATTTTTAAATTAAGTTTAGTGTAACATCTGAACGATTTTTAAGTCTTAAAACCTATTCTCATACCACCATAAGGTGTGTGCAAAGTTTCGTTGAAAATGATCCAGCCGTTTCGGAGGTTGCTCGCAACAAACACCGTGACACGAGATTTTTATATATATAGAAGAAGATTGGACTAGAACAAGAGGGAATTAAATAAGTAGGAATCGTTTACAATTGTTTCTTAGCAATCGACCAATATTTAATTGATTTTCTGGCAAATTCTTAGTTTGAACAATAGTACCTTATTCAAAATCGCATAGCCGAATCGAAAATGTACCAAACATGTTTCATGTTTTCACCCGCAAAGCAAAACGTCTGTGCCCTATGGTGAGGTATATAAGGTAGAGCACAGTTTTTTTTTTTTTTCGAGAGAGAGAGAGATGACTCACAGGACCTAATTAAACTCGCCCAGTTTACGTGTGGATAACTACTAACAACAATCCCTTTTTGCAACGAACAAAATCAACACACCCTCACACACATAGATACCAATAAAACAATCCCCCCTAGATTCCCCTTTTGCAAAACCTACCAGGAAACCCGTACCAATCGCTCCCAACTCCCCCCCAGGTGTTTTGGCGTACCCACATTTCCATTTGCGTGATATTTTACTTTTGATAAGCAATATTACATGTGTATAATGTGTACGTTTCCAACCCCTTATTGCGAATTATTTTTGAGGTCATTCAACTCGCAAACACGGCAGAGCGTACGCGATCGAGTGTTTCGGTGGGGAAGGTTTCGTGGAAAGGTGCTACTATATCGCCTGAAAACTACCCTATGAGCTCCATCTGTTGCCACGACGGATATAGGACACAGTGCCAAACAAACATAGCATACGCGAGTAGTGTATTAACCAACAAACCTCAAGGCTCCGAGCAACATTCAGGACGACGCCGGTGGAGCCCCACCCCATGGCGATAATACGATAATATCGGTGTAATAGCTATGATTATTCTTCTTAAAAAAGGAGCGAAAATAATGGAAAGCACTATAAATTAAATCCACAGTGTCGTCATTAATTCCGATCCATCGCATACGATTTGCATAGTAACCCTTCCGCAAGCGTTGGCAAATCAAGTGGTCAGTCAGCTGAACCGACAGATCCTTGCAGGCAGGTCTTACGCGTATCAAATGCCGAAAATATTACCGCCACGGTTGATGGAAACGTCCCATTACCTTACCGAAAGTTTTCACCCCTGTTGAGTGGTTAATTCGCCAAAAATAAGGACTATTTTTGTACGCACACACCTTTTCCTTTGTTAACCAACGAATAACCACCCCCCCACCGGTATTACATGTTAGGCCAGATCAAAGGGTTCACATTTCCACATTTCGAACCTGGTATAACCGCTTATCGACCCCAAATGATCGAAAAGTACAGCAATGACGGTCGGTCGGTCGGGCACCGGTCAAACGGCAGGACAGTATGGTTTTGCAAAGCACGCCCTGGACGTTCACCGCACAGGACGTTCCGCGCCCTGCCAACCGTCGCCACCAGGCAAAACGAAGTGTCCGAATTGCAAATGGTAAAAGTATGTAAATTACCTGATTTAAACCACACCACCAGTCAATCTGCTAACTTCCTCACAATACCACCCTCCGCTCCACACAAACACACACACACAATACAATATGTTTGGAAGTTTGCATTGAAGAAGGAATAAAAATACACGGAACCCCTTGACTAGTAGCGTGTCTCCGTAGGGTCGTTGACCAACCCCCATTCCCTTCTCGGACGGAAATAAGAAGCAATACTTACTGAAGTCGATCAGCAACCGTCCATAGCCCTTACGCTGGTACGGCGGTAGCGTAAGGATACACGATACGTTGTAGTTGAGGAACGAGTTTTTCTCCTGGAACAAAATAAATGGGAACAAAACTGATTATTGAACTGAATTGATTAGTTTAATTAACGTCGAAGTAATTTTAATACCAGTTAAATATCTTTAGTTTGATATGATCCAAAAATAACAATGTAGAAGTTTTTAGCTTATATAAAGAATTACAACTGTGTCGCGTAAGGTGGGTATAAAAATGATACTCCTCTAAAACTCTTAAAGCATGCTAACGCTTTATTTCCAAACAATTACTAACAAACACTACTGTCTTACGAGCCATTTGCAACCCTCTCTGGGACAAAAATCAGCTTTCTTGCATAATTAAACGCGTTTGAAGGGAAACGGCGCCGAAAAAAGACACTTCAAACTGTAGCACCCCTCATGGGGTGTTAACCGAAACAACTTCTAGTGTAAGTGTGCATTCATTAATGTGCTTTGCGCTTTGCGAAAAGACAAACCACTTTTTTGTCGCATCGGTACCATATCCTGGCGTACCAGCATACGACGTATACGGCGAGGCACTATGCACTGGTGCAAGTTATGCATACTGTCGAGCCATAGAAATAGGACATGCAGCATCTTGAGCTGAGAGCCCTTCACGATAAAACCATCATATCCATATCCATTGAGGGCTGTGTAGAAATTTTGTGATAATGTAACGAGATGTAAGCAGGAAGGAGACACATCTACCGAATATAATTACATTAGAAACAAGAATACAACTGTTCTTCATTTAGAAACATCCTTAATACAGTGTCAATACTTAATACCTTGAAGCCGTACACAAATTTGATTTTTTTCGGGCTGATTTATATCATATGATTGGGGAGATCAATAAACTTACATGCATAATACTGAAAATATAATACTCTACCGAAGCTTACACTACAAAATTTGGGACATCAATTGTCCTTTTCACCGATTTTTAGTATGAAAGCAAACGTTTTTTTTATATAGTCTCATTTGAAACTGTTAAGATAGGTACCTTATATTCGTATAGGAATCCGATCAAACCAGACCTATGTGCAGATTCATACGTATCAAAGGGATTTATTAAAACCTTGTCTATTCTAAAGAAATTTTATTTTTAAGCTCTAAGCACGAGCTGATGCTCAGAATTTCATTGCATTTGCTCCAATGATACATCTCAGGAGGATTAATTTTTCATCTTGAAAACAAATTTAAATTCAAAATGAAATTGATACAATTATCATTTTATAACGTAGCGAAAACAAGAAAAGGAGCATCTATTTATGTATCATTCAATCATTAATTTTCTATTCATTAACAGTCGAATCGACATGGCTGGGCATCACTCCTAGGTAGATGACTTCTTTGGTAGATTTAATTAAACGAAAGCAAGCCAATTTAGAACAGACGACACAATTCAAACGATTGCTTGCCAAACTACACGTTATAACATAATAAAAAAATAAAAGAATCAATTCTTGATCTTATTTAATAAACTTATAAATAATGGGGAGCAATTCCAAAATATTGTACACATAATAGGAAGAGCGGCCGAATTCGCAGTGTACGATTTTGAATACCCAGCACCGTTTCTTCAAATAATGTACGTCTATGTACCAAATTTTTTTATGCGTAATGATTAAGTGATATCACCATATCAATCATTTTGCGATGCTTGGGTATGTGATGCTTGGGTAGCTACCGTCCCCCCTTGCCAGACTTTCTATTTTACCCCCATCGAAAGCATCACATATGCTTATCTGTACACATCTGATGATCGAACAAGAGATAGCCCCATGAATAATGGTTCATTAACGATACCAAAACACGTGTTAAATGTGCTTTTAGCATGAAAAATGTATACGCAACACACATACATTTTATTAAATCGTGCTCGCTTGCGTACCAACCCCTTGACCGTATGTTTAAATCATAAAACTGCCAAATTAATGCGAAAACTACGAACAGCAAAAAATAAGTGTAAACACACCGAAATAGTAAAGAAAATAATGAAGCTTCGTATCATTTTCCCCAGGTCGCCAAAGCACCACACTAAGCATTATTATCCTCATCATCATCATCATCATCATCATCGGTCGATGTGATAGTGATCTGACAAACAAGAGTGTAAACAAATAAACTAGCTGTTATAATTAGCAAAAAAAAAAGCCTAAACATAACCAATACACACCCTTACGCTGCCGACGGCTTCACTTTTTGTTTAAAAAATAAAAGGAGACACTCCAACGATTTGCGCGACTGCTCAGAGTGCTTCTGTCGGTGTCTGGTACCATCACATGTATTTCCTCGCAAAACGCTCATGTTTTTTTTCAACTTTCCGTTTCCATTACACTTCCTGTTGGCAGCCGGACTGCATGCCTTCTTCTGCCACCGGTCAGGAGGGGTTCTGCTACCAGTAGCTTGCAGCAACAACAGCGCGACCCTTCAATTTGCATTAAATTATGGTACACGTTGCGCCATCGGTGATGATGGTTTGCGCTCGGTTGCCATACCACTATCACCACCACCACCACCACACAATGGCAAACTGACTTTTGGGTTAACCGTTTTTGTCATTTTTCGTGCCCAGGACAGAACGACTGCCGTGTGTCTGCCACATTACACGAGACGGTGCTTAATGTCGCTGAGCTTAACCATCGCCAGAAGCGCGCCTCATATTTACATGCTACCGTCTTGTCTTGCCTGCCGAAACGTACACTGCTTGCAATCTTATCTGACACCCATCTCCATCCCTGGCCCCATGAGCCGTGACCCGAAAGTGGAATGGGGTCGATGAGGTGGTGGAGATCATCGGGATACGGGACTCCAGTGGAGTGGAGCAGTGCGGCTACTCATCATTCGCTCAGGGTCTAAGAGGCGCCTCCTAGACGCATATAGTAAAGAAGAAATAAGCTTAAAGACAAAAAAAATGTTAAAAGCACACAACACCTTCCAAAGCAGGAGCCAAAAAAAAATATAAAAAAAGATGGAACTCCTAACCTCCCCGTTTACCCTTATACCCAATATGCCCGTTTCCAGTGCTTGCCTTTTATTGTCGCTAATATATCTGATTCAATATATTTTGTTAATTGCATCCCATAAAGCTTGCTCAACTGTTGGGTGTTTCAAATTACTGGAAAAAAAACCTGCGCGCGGCTGCATGCACTGACCGGTGCTCCCTGACTTTGGCCAGCGCGTGATCATTGCCAGACAGACACAGGGAGGGAGGAAGCATAAATTTTCACAATTCTGTTGCTCCTTTCCACCGGCAATACCGCTGTTGCATGCGAAAACACAGCGCGACGAAGATGGTCAAACAAACGGACGCGTTTGGACAAGCGTGCCCAAGAAAGTTCGTTCGTGATGGTGTAGTACTAGCATCAGCTTTTCCTAATATAGCGTGCTGTATCCATGCAATCTAAACTCCACAGCGAGGTAACCACTCCGACGACGTGCCACTGCCAAGAAGTTGCCCCATCATCTTCCCTTCGGAGAGCCAGACCGAGACAGCCCGGCACGGCGGTGGTGGCACCCTGGTGGTGATAATGATAATCATAAGTGGGGATAGGGTCAATTGCCATCTCCCCCGGGTCAAACGGACGAACACGCCGCTCGTCCATGGCGGAGGAGTGTGTAAAGTGTGATGATGTTAAAACCAAAAATAAAATTACCATTTTTTACCATGCTGTAAAATGCTCGCTTTCGCTGGCCGTTTTTAAGAAAGGTTTCGTACTAAACTAACAGAGAGTAATAGAGCGTGCACAATCGGTGCCGTTGTAAGAGCAAACTGAAGCCGAGTCAAGATGAGGGTCGGTTAAACTGACGGACAAAATAGTAAATAAAACAATGTATAAAAACAACTGGAAGAAAAAAACCAGTAGCAAAACAGTGGCTCATAGCACAAGAAACGTAGCAACAATAAATGTATAAACAATAACTTTCCGAAACTACTTTATTTTAAACGTTATGGAAGTATGTTCCCTATATTAGTGGTATCGCGGTCATATTGTATGGCAAGTACTATGACCTTTGTTATTAAATTTTAATATATTTTAGTCGCTGTTTAGGTTAGTTTGGGAGTTTGGGAATAAACGCATTTTATTTTATTTTTTTTATCTATGAAGAAGAATTACAGAATTACAAAACATAAAAAATTACCAAAATTGAATGTTTAATCTGAATTTAAAGGATTACAACGGAATGAATATTTACGGTATATGGACAACTAATGGCAATGCACAGTGATCATTCATCAAGAGTTGTATTTTCTGATGAATAGTTAAGAAGTTCGAATAATCAGCGATTGAAATAGAAAAAAATCCGCAATATTTTTTTTTTAATTATAGAAAATCTTCCATGTGCTCAGCAGTAAGAACTGAACTGTTATTTGAAAAACCATTTTTCTTAGGTTTCAAACGAAATGCTTCAAATGAAATATTGGGAATTTTTGGAAGTTATCTTATTTGTTTCAAAAGAAACTATCGCAATCAACTTTTTTTTATTGTTCTATAATGTCCCAAAAACAGTCTCAAAATATCCTAGGGATTTATTGTTATTAGAAAGAATGAAGTGCGACCGAGCGCGATTTCATTCACTGTGGTTAATTATCTATTTGATGATAATAATTTATAAGTATGTTACTAAAACACAAATCTATTCCTAGTTGGGCACGTGTTCCCAGAAGACTAATTGAGTCATTATAATTAACTACTTCGTTAACACATCGCAGGACTTTGAACCCTTTATTGGCTGTTGATGGTTTTCCGACGCATTGATTATGAATCAACAATGTTTTCATCGCTTACTGTAACAACAATGCTACCAGACCGTACCATCATATCGCATGGCGTAGGAGGGAATCATTAATGCTTAATGTATTTTCAACAACGGGACCCGTGCTCCAATCGAACCCGTTTCAGGCACCAACAATCTGATTAAGGCACAAGATGAGTAAAGCCAATGCTTGAAAACCATACATTTTGCCTTCATTTTTCAACCTACCCTTAAAATATGTATGTGGTGTGAGCCGCCAAAAACCAATACCGTTCCAATCACTGTTCCCAGTCCATATCCCTATCCATATCCATCCCAGGGTCAATGCTTAAGCCCGTGGCGCACATTTTGCTCACCGCCGCCTTAATCATTAGCACGATCGAAGCAGGAAGCTTCCAAGAAAGTTCAGCTTAGCTCTATGGCTTTTGCTTAAATTTTACGCTTCAGAATCGTCTCTAGCGCTACGGAACATTAAGTCGGGTAATATCCGGGCGATATCTTCTTTAGCGTTGTTTCTGCTCCCCGTGCTCTTCGCTTTGACGCCCTCCCATCGTGGCGCCTTACTCTTCACTCGAGTTACTCTGGTTTTTCATTGTACGACCTTAGTTTGACATGGGCACACGGGTAATAGATAAGCGACCGGTGATCACGAACAGCGGACAGGTTGCTAGAAAACCATATGCCGAGTGGAGGAGAAAGAGGGGTGCTTCCAGCAAGCGCACACTGACCTCCTCATACGACAACAACAAACATTGGACGGTCAGTTCGGTCGATCCGTTCCCAACGGCAAAGCATAAGGTAGCCGCGGAAAGCGTAAGGCAGTAGAGGCAGGGAACCGATATTATGAAATAATGACCACTAGAACGGCGGAAAAGAGTTTACCTATTAACCAGACAAAATATGTGCTAATTTATGTACATTTCATTTGGAGCACATTGGGCAGGTCGGTCTTGAACGATCAACGGTGGCCGAAGCGTTTGATAGCCGTCCAGGCTCGGTCCGTTCCCGAGTGATCGAATGGAACCTAGAGCTTCGGGTCTAGGCTGGGAACGAAGCAGGCGTCGCCTGTTGCCTCTATCTTGTCTTGAGCAGACTTTTCACGATCGAACAACCGTAGAATAGATGAATATCGCGCCGTTTTTGTGTTTCTTCAATGGGTACTAGCTTGCGCACATTAAGAAAACCAGCTGAGTGCGAAACGGTACGAAGGAACTAGAGCGCGCGATTTAGTTAGTCTTGTTTTTGTTTCTGTGTGTGTATTTTTTTCGTCTCAACACATTTTATGAATGAATTGGCCAAAAAAAACGTTAGAACATCCTACTAACAAGCAAAAAAAAAGACATCGCAAATGTAGTCATTCCATTCCACTTCCTCCTACATCTATTAACCAAAAGCCTTCGGACACAGCGCAACCGAAAATGTTGCAAAATTCATTCAGAAAGCTGATCGCGGTGGAGAGCAATGCTTAAAGCGACAGGTAACCTTGAATTTGACGATGACGACCCGTGGCAAACGGTCGTTGTGAAGGTGAGATCGGTCTAAATTATGCCGTTCAACCGTTCAGGTTTACCTCACAGCTAGTAGATACTGTCAGTTACAGCTATCACCACCATCTGGGAAGCTACTGTACTGCTATTTGCTCTGGGTAGATCGCTTTATTCGCTGGGAAGTAAAGACTTCGTTTTAGAAAATTTACTGCACTGTTACTATTGTATATAATTATTAGGAGAGTCCGCTAAGTGTAATGGTAGAGGCGCTGGAGCGCTTGTAGAACCGAGTCGTGGTTTGATTCCCATCTGCAGTATGAAGCCGGCTGGTTAAGCATAATTGAAACCCAAAAAAGCACAACGTTTCGCTAGATCATGGTTCAATAAGTAAGCGTAACGTTAAGCTTATTTATTTGCCCAGAAAGCAAATAAAGGTTGTATATGTATATTGAGTTTATCAGAAATCGTCTTGATTCAAGAAACCGAACAGAACACATGAATACGCGAAACATTATAGAAGCGGAAAAATACAAAAAAAAATCTTGAAAGGAAGGAGCAATTTGATAAATACGATGAACATAAAAGATGAATTCCACTCATCACTTTCACATTACGAACACAATAAGCGGATTAGGCATTAAAGTGTGTTTTTTTATATAAATGTCCCTCAGAAAGTTGTCCGAGTTTTCCGAGAACTTATGACAAAGTTACACTAATAGAAATATCATAACTGAGCAATTATGGTTTTGTTGATTAAAATCTTCTTATCGTCTAATCGCTTTTGAACACAAGTCAAATGGATCGTAGTTCAAACCTATCGAAAATCAATCTCCTTAAAATTATTAAGTAGATAAAATGATTTTCTATAAAATGATGAATTCTATTTACATGATCATGATTCAGTACTCCTTACAATTGAGCAATAAAATTGATGCGTCAGAGATATTACTACATCTATACATATATCCACCTGAGCGAGTTCTTAGAATGAAGCACGAATTAGACCCCAAGCAACATGACATCCAAAAACAATTAACGAATACAGCTCTATTTATGAATTAAATTCTAATGCTGCAGTGTTAAAAAACAGCATTCTGTTAGGTTGGAAAGATCGAAATAGACCAAGAAGACTACTATAACAAAGTTTTTAGATAACGATACTGTTCATGTAGATGTAAGTTATAAGAGAATAAGTTAATTCATAAATAAGCTACACGCAACGTTTGAGCTTTAAAGTGTCTTTGTATCTGAAATTGCCACTGCATTTGTTTACCCGTTCCGAGTAATTGTAAGTATTAGTACAAAACATGACCATAAAACTAAAATAACTGCGAACAGCGTCTATTTCTAGATTCTATCCATTGTTGGAACATAAATCATGATGATTCTACACGTATATTTACCTCATATCGTAAAAATAGTTTTTAGATGCCTTTTACTGGTACAGACACTTCAGTATTCAATCCTGACACTTAAAAACTTTATTATTCGATTTGTTGAAACGCTCACGCTCAGTGTCGGTTAAAAATAAAGCGTCAGTTAGCTTTATACTGACCGGTGTAAAAATTAAAACGATATCTGGTTCCAATAAAAGTTCCTGTAAAAGTAGTCGAAAACTTGCGTAAGAAAGCGTTTTTTAATCCCTTAAATACAGGGTCCATCTGTTTCTTAACTGCATAATATGTTATAGTTTTTCCTCCACAAAAAACAATAAGTATAACTTTTATATTAACATTTTCCCTATGGATGAAAATGAAGTACCGTTACAATCTATCCTGCCTAGTTAGTGAAAAATCATGTTTCCGACTGTAGGTTGTAGTCACCGTATCTAACAGCACAGTGTAATATCCCGCAGGATCGAATAAAAATATACCGTTTCACATTAACAAAACACACACACACACCTTCTCTTTCTTTGTTGAAGCTGTAAACCACCCCCGGAGCCTTTCCCCGGCTCAATTCCCTCCACCCGAATGACGATAATTTTTATTCAATTCAACCAAGCTGTCTCGCTGAAAAGCATGCCCGATTGCATGAATGAAATATGAGCTAAGCAAACAATCTCAAAAGCTGATTACATGCTGCTGTTGGTGCTGCTGCTAAATCGTACCTTTCCAAGATTCTGAACAAACACAGACCCGCGTTTTTTTTTTTTGCTTGAAGCCGGCTGTAGTTTCGGCCAATGCCGGCAGCAGCGACCCAAGTTCACCTTTTTTGTCCATGTGGCTTCCTATCCGTTTCTTCCACACCGAATGCACCTACTACCACGCGTACAAAACGCAACGCACACGGGTGGTGGTGTGGCGAGAGTTGTCAGGTTAATTATGAGCTGAAAATTTATTTGCCTCTTTTACTGCGAAGGAGTTTTACTTTGGAGCTGCCCAGACAGAGGAGGCTTAAACGCATTTCACTGCCTTGGTGACAGCGCGGTCAGACACTGTGGATGATCATCGTTCCGGCTATGGGCGGCGTGCACCGATGTGCAAGAATGTTCAACGTCGCACGCGCGCGCATTGCGCTCTACCGACGCGTCGTGTGCAGCAGAGTGCGATGAAGTAATGCGCAATTTTTTGTGTGCATTTCGTTGTTGTTTGTTTTTCCTTGCCTTTTTTTCGGAACTACATTAAGCAACAACCGCGTGAAATTATCCATTAGCCTTCTGGCCGATTGACCACATGAGTAGGTAGCTGACAAGAGAGAAAGAGAGAGAGAGAAAGAGAGATGCCCTGACTAAACGACAAATTGAGTACCATAAATCTGCGTTGGTGAAGTTGTTTTATTATTACGCGCGATCGACATAACCTTCCCATTGCACTGTTGTGCAGGCAGAAGAGGGGAAATGGAATAATGTACCGTATATTTTCGGGCACTACTGCCCTTAGTGCAGTGAGAGGATGGCCGCGACCGGGGTCATCCCGTTTGGGACGTATGGTCGATAATTTACGATCGCTCTGGTGGGTGCGTATCTACCCATAGAAAAGAAAAAAAAAGGATGCAATAAATTACATCTAAAGTAAAAGGGTACTCCAAATGTCACACCCGCACACACACACACCTACACAAAACACTCCTGTTAGTCAGTGAGAGGTCAAGAAGTAGGTGTAAAGTCGCTTTTCTTTAAGGCGTCGATGAGGCGTCTACCCAGGTAGACCTTCCCCCTTTATTGACTCTCCATTCCCGTTGCACTGATTAAACCTAACGGAAGGCACTGACCAACACACCAAATAGCGTACACAGTGGTGCGCTGTGGTGCGCTGCCATTAGCAAATGTACATTAGACAACTAGTCAAAATGATTTCAGCTACTGTGGGCACGCCACAGCACAACGATCAGCTGCGCCATCGAAGCGGATGCACGGAGAACAAAGCAACAACGCTACGCTTCCAGATACGCTTTACTGCAGGCGGCGGCTCATCACGCCACCGTTGACGAAATTCGCACCGCACGCCAAAATACCGTATCTCAGTCTCAAACCATCACTAAACACCGTTCAAAACTGCTGCGCCTACTATACGCCAAACGGTAGTACCGAAGCAGCGGCATCTCGATCCTTTTTTTGTGCGTGCTACTCGGGCTTGCAGTTAGGACAGGGGTCGGCAAACTTTTCAAGCAACGGACGGAGTTCTATAAATTCGGCGGAACCCTGAAGTGCAGTTTTCAAACAACAAATTCATTGTGTAGTAACAACGTTTTCAAACAACAGCGGAACTTTCCAAATTTTAAATTTTCCATACTTTGTTTTGTGCCGGACTTCAGTCGCCATGTTGTTGTTTAAGTTGTTTGTGCAACGCTTAAATAATTGATGTAATAATTTGACAAAAATGAAAAATATTTTCTATGACTTTTTGCTTGTAAAGTAAACATAATTAATTTGCTCTCCTTATAGATCACTGGTGAGGTATTGATCACGTAGGAACAGTTCTCAATAATATTGTTATATACATATCAACAAACATTTTGAATGTACAAAACTATACAAAACTTCTACTTGGCGTAACGTTCTTTGCGTACCTATCGGTCGGCCTGGCCTATACAGGATTTCGCGACTTATTCAGTAGCACGCAGCCGGGTAGGATAATTAAGTCCTTGCTACGCGGGACGGTACCATATGAGGCTTGAACCCATGACTGGCAAGTTATTACGTCGCACGCGTTGACGACTGTACTACGGGTCTGGTCCCATGTTCCACGTGCTACTTAGCTATCATGTTCTACAAAAACCCAACAAAAATTTGACCTTGATTGTCGGCGTGCAAACTAGAAATTGGATATTTATTTAAAACATGTTATTTTCTTGGACTGACAGTCAATGTTGGTCGCATATTAACCAGTATTTTTCTCAACCAATGTCATAAATGTACAGCTATATGAAAACAAAACTTCAATAAACAGAAATTTGCAAGGTTTTTAGGACACATCTAGCCAGTTACAGTTATTACAATTATTACTTACTAGAACCTGCCTTTTTTCGTAGTACAGTCGTGAACTTGTACGACTTAACAACATGCCCGTCATGGGTTCAAGCTCCAAATGGACCGTGCCGCCATACGTAGGACTGACTATCCTGCTATGTGTAATCAATAAGTCACTGAAAGCCAAGCCCACAAGTAGTGGTACAGGCAGGCCTTGACCGACAACGGTTGTTGAACCTAAAGAAGAAGAATAAGAATCTACCAAATCTCAAAATAATTTCGCCCTAATCCAATAATTTTCCGCAACATTTGTATAAAGCACCAACATATCTCAGTTTCATTTAAAAAAAGTGATGTTGCACCACACGCAACCAATCACTGTATAGCGGAATTTGGGGCAAGTGTGCCACCTTAAGCATTTCAAGTTATAACTCATTAAAACGTGTTTTCCAAAAGCCGATTTAAATCTCACAACCATTTTACATCTATTTCCTCACTTATAAATGAGTTTCGCTTGAAAAAAGTGCAAACAAAACAGTTTTTGAAGCGTTTTAAAAAGGGTCCAAAAAGACGTTGTTTTTTGGGCTATGGGGCAAGAGTGCCACTCGTATGGGGCAAGACGGCCACCTGGTTAAAATAACCGTATTTCTTTGATAATTGGAAATTATTACGTTTGTACCACTAGTGTATGTATTCCTACATGTCTTGAGTCACCAATGAACCCCTTTTCATCACAAACTATATCGCAATATGGATTGTTGCTGGTCTGTTTTTCCGGAGTAGAATCCGCTCGTAAAATCGCACCATACCGCTGAACGCTACAACAATGTTTACATTTTTGACAGCTCGCGCCTATGAAAGATGGTGGCACACTTGCCCCAAATAGAGATGGCTCTTTTGCCCCAAAAGTTGTAACTTTTTTGAAATTGAATTTTTCAGTGACAAAAAGAAAGTTTTTTTCAGCTAACCCCACAAAAAATTTCACGTTTTCTCAGCTATACGGTGGTGTAAATATTTTCTCGGTTGATTGTTCGCATGATTTGTGAGAGCTTATTTGGTTGGATTAAAAAATTATAGTATTCTGCTCAATTTTGAAACTCAACACAAATCAACTCAAAACAATGGGAAATATCGATTGGTCTATATGAAATTCGGCTCAGTATACCTAGTCATTGGAAAGCAACCAACTGTATACACAATTGATCATTAAACATAAGTTTTTAAGGAAAAATGCTTGGTGGCACTCTTGCCCCGTATGGCACCACTTGCCCCAAATTCCGCTACATATAGACCAGATTTAGCGGTGAAAGAGTATCCCCAAGAGTATCCAAAGTATCTATAATCATAAAAATATCAACAACTTTGGCAAGATGAAGAAATAATGCAGCTTAAGGGTCAAAACCGTGGCAAAGAATCAATACCAAGATCCTTTACAATGAAATTATCTTATTATCTTATTATCTTATTATCTTAAATATCTTAACGTTCGATTGCGTTTGTTCTAATATTTTCCATCCTAATAAAATGTTTTGGCAAATTTGTTTGTCCGCTTTCGACCCGAAGGCGGGACTTTGCTGACCCCTGGAGTTGGAATAGTTGCGTCCAAGCCAATGAGTGTTAATCTCCTAACGATGTAGCAACAAGCGTGTTGCAATTTGTGGGAAAGTATAATTAAGAAAAATGAAATAGACATATAATCAACATTTTTCACCCCAAATCAGCTTGCTCTTGCAAAACACGCGTGCTAAAACTGCAAATATTCCAACTGCCAAGTTGACATTCCCATCAAATTATTCACTAAAAAGAGCGGGGGAGAGATAAAGAGTGAGCGAGACTATCGCAGACCCAGACAATCGAAGGACGTCCCTCCCATCACACCCCACACACCGGGGCAGCAGGAAAAGGGGGATTGAAATAGGACGGGAATTAAAAAGAATATTTTATAACTAAAGTACCGCGAGCAAACGAGACGCGGAAACATAAACTCACACACAACGGTCCATCAGTGCCACATCCTCTCACCCCGCCCGGCACCCCCAGAACGGAATCGGTGCGACATCAAATTTTATTATCCCGTTTCCTATTTGTATGCGCGTGTGTGTGTGTGAGTGTGCGGGCCCGCCAGCCAGCCAAACTTCCCCGGGAGCAGTCTGGCTGCAGTCCTTTTCCCCGTGGCGTGTTTTCCCGCGTAGAACAAAGAGACGCGTAGCGCGCGCGTTTCCCAAAACACACTTTTCCAGCTTCCAGGCGTCGCGTCATCCTTCTCTAGACCAGACGACACACCCGCCATCCTCCCTTCGATGAAAATCAGTCCGCGCGCACACACACACACACACACGACTCCACTCAACAGATCATCATGGGCGATGTGCGTTTCCGTTCCGTAGGTTCCGGCGATTCTTCGCTACGCAAAAACCCATTCGTTTTGAAGTCTGTGTGCGTGTGTGTGCGTCCGTGTGAGTGTCTGTCTCGTCACTTCTCCCATTGCGAGGAACACAGGAGTTGCATAGGTACACACGTTCCGCTTTTGTCGGAACAGCATCATGCATCAGGCCCCATGCATCCGACAAAGGCAACCACAACACCAACCCGCCTCCATGGCACAACTCAACCTGGCCGCCCGGTCGCTGCCGGTCGACAATGCGGGCCCAGCATACATCCCCGACGTAGAACCCATCACCATATTATCAACCGTTTATTAAATATATACATATTAAAAACTCCCCCCCCCCCCCTCCCCTCCGGTTGATGCCCGGTTCCCGTTCCCAGACGTCCTCTGTGCTCTGCCCTCTGAAATCAAAAACCGAAAAGCTGGCTCCCCTTCGCCGAAGGATGCAGCAGCCGCCGCCGGTCCATGATATTTCCCTGAGAGTAAATCTCGCTTTACAATTTCCGCACACTGGCCCCGGGATGGTGGCGCGCTCGAGCTAGCGAAGTGCCGTTTGCTATTCTAAGGGATTTCCGGCAAAAAGCAACCGTTCTCTCCGTTCCCGCCCCCTCCAAAACGGGGCCCAAGCCTAGAGTTCCTGAAAACGGCAAACCCAACTAAAAGACGCCAGCCGACACCCTCCCCAAGCACTAGACTGTTGCGGGCGGATGAGGTGGTTCAAGTACTTCCAGCTAGCACACCATCAATCGTCCAGACTCCGCCGCCAGAACACCAGACAACGCGCACAGACACACACACACAGGGCGCACCGTCGAAAGGGCAATGACCGAATTTCGCCCAGCCAATACCTCCATCGCACTCCCCAAAACCACACTCCGCGAAGGCTCGCCTTGGGAGGGAGAGAGATTCTGCCTGTGAGTCTCGTTGACCTTCCCCATGGTCGTTGATTTTACGGTAAAGCGTGTCTCGCCACCGTTCCATTCCTGATCCCATTCCTGCCGGAGTCTGTGTCCGGAGCGGCAGCCAACCCGAGCCAAGCCGCACCGAGACCGACAAAACATTGGCATGCGGCGTTTTGTGCACTTACCACCCGCCGAACCGGACGTAGTAGTTGTGTAGTAGCACCTGGCACCTACTCGCATACTCCTTACATATACACTCACACTGACACACACACACACACCTAGCGAGGAGTCGTTGTAAAAAATGGCTTGTGAATGAAGAAGTGGAACAGCACACGCAAACTAACAACAAAACGCGCGAAAAGCCCTCTCCTGAAGGAGAAGCAGAGCCTACTACTATGACGTTGTGTGTCTGTGTGAGAGAGTCTGTGTGGGTGCTCGGTACGTTGTCTGGCCGGTTTTCAACGCTCCATCTCTCTGCACAGGAGGTACGTACAGGCCACCATCACCACCTGTGTACACCATTGATAACTGTTCGTCCTTTGCCGTAACCACCAGCGGTACACACACCATTAAAAGTTCGCAGTTACTAGCGCTTGCCATAGCCGGGCGGGAAAACCTGTTCGCCAGACAGAGAGCAAACCAATACAATTTCGCGAACCAACACACACACACACATAGTATATGGTATATAACAATACCACATCCCGGAATGGTCCCCGTTGCTCACCCAGCTGGGACGAGATCTTGCCCGATGCCGTCATCATCGTTCCATCGCGTTCACTCCCGATTCTTTGCTCTCTTTCGCTCGCTCGCTCTCTCTCTCCCATTACCAGTAGCTCCTGATCATCGACATCCAACAGGACAGCAGCACAGAGTGTAGCTGCGAGAGAGAGCGAGAGCGAGAGAGAGAGAGTCTGGTTTTGTTGCTTCCACCGAAGCGCGCGTGTCTGGCTCAGGCCAGACGGACAAGCCCGGACGACGCGTACGAACTCGTCCTTCACCTTCACCCAGTCAGCCAGAAGCCAAAGCGGCCAAAGACACGACAAAGGGCACGGGACAAAGGGTACACAGCTTCCCATCCTGGCCGCCGTTATGTATATTCCGGGCGGGCCATTTTTTTCTCCCCTTCAGCGCATATCCTGCCTCCATTGTTCTCCTTTTGTCCGTGTTTGCGGCTGATCCGTGCGTTATTGAGGGGGAGGGGGGGGGGAATAGAATAGCGGAGCAAAAAAAAACCTACGCACCTCCTGCCCCACGGAACTGACGTGGGAAATTGTTGGAAAGGGTGCCGACGGGCATAACAAAAAAAAAACAGCAAAAGGGAAGCACGCACACATACGCAACATACGCACCCAAACAACAATAACGCGAGCGGCATATTCGAGAACAAATCTGGCGGGAATCTGTCGGAGTACGCATCGCTCTATGTATGCATTGCCCTCGACACACTTGCGCCTGGTCGTCGTCGTCTGTGTCGTCGGGTTCGTCGTTCACCCGGTCTAAGGGGCTAGAGAACCCGTATCCTTTTTCCCCCTTTCTGCTGCCTCATTCCTGGCACCGCTCTCCTGTAGCCTGTCTACCGTGAGCGTCTGCGTTCGTTTCTATGTGTGTGTGTGTGAATGTGTTTTTTTCATCTCATCCTAGCACGCGGTGTACGTCCTTGCCAGCCACAATCGCACACAGACGCAACCCCGGTGCTTACGGTGGAAATGAACGTGGAACGCAGCAGGCATGGCACGCGCCCGTCTCGACGACCAGTTTTACAAACACAGGGAGAGAGAGAGAGAGAGAGAGAGAGAGAGAGAGAGAGAGAGAGAGCGAAAATCCAGCCGCCGACACAGTCGATGGGTCGCGCCCGTTTGGGGTCATTGAAATTTTGATTGCATCGTTTGCAACAGTCGTGTGTCTGCTTGCTTTTTTACGTGTTTTTTTTGTTTTGTTTGGGCTTTCGTCTCCGTTGATGCTGTGTGTGTTGCATTTGTCTCGCTCACACCAATGCTAAAACAAACCGCGACGTTGAAAAACGGGAAGCGGAACGGAATCTGAATTTACTGTAAAAGAAAGAAAATCGAAGGTAAATCAATACATCTCCTCCACAACAACAACAAAAAAGTGGGAAAAATAAAACATTTGGGTCCATAATTTTTGTCACTCCCATCGTTTGTTAATATTGACAGCATCATAAACAAACGTATGGCGCTACTCGGTTTGCCGTCCTTGCCCAAAAGGAGTCATCATAGCACGGAGCTAGACATGACGCATCTCCCATTCTACGGTCGGGCTTGTCCTCGCCATAGGTACGATGATGGGATAGGGTTGTAAATTTCACTAAATCTCACACCCTTTCCCACAGCTTCACACACACACTGCATCATTGCGCGTCCGGAATTTCCTCCCCTTCTGGGTCCTCACCTTTTTCCAGCAAAACCCGGCTGCGGTTTTTTCGGCAGGACACAGCCATGTCTACCGGCACCGACCGAGTTCTCCTACCTGTGCATCAGCATCAGCAGGTTCGGGTTTTGGTGGGTACTGGGGCAACACACAACCGTCTAGACACAGCCGCCAGACAGAATCCGCACGCGAGAGCTCTCCCGCATAAGGGTGAGAGGGACCGGTTTGCAAAAGTTAACCCCAGACGTCTGGTGCGGTCAACGATGACGATGCTACCAAGACGATAGACGCAGCAGCAGTGAGAAACGACAAAAAAAAAACTCCTACAACTTCTTCCCTTCGGAGGAGTGCTGCACAGCAAACAGCATCCTTTCGGAGGAGGAGGAGGGGGTTTGGGACCCTCTGGGCTGGCAAACTCTGTAACGACCTAGATGCTCTCCTACCTCCTACTGTATTGCAGCCGACGCAAAGTTCATTGACCAATTCATTGCAATGGCGGTGGCCGTACGATGAACCCCGGTTTTTTTTTGGTTAGTCAGCCATCCCGAGCCCAGCGAGCAAGCCTTCCCAGGGACAGCCACATAGCGTCTCGGCATCAAGCGCACACACACAGCGCTGCAAAACTATATACTAACAGACACACAGACACAAAGAGCGAGTCGACAACGTTGCATCATCCCGCTGCATCCCGCTGCAGCATACAACGTTGCTGCAAGAGGGCAAAGACTAACGATCGGAAGTACGTGATGCCTGCCACTTCCGGAACGGACGAGCCATAGACCCTCACAGGAAGGGATGAGAAAGGATGAGGCTTGTATGGCTGTGTATGTGTGTGTATTTTTCTCCACCGCGCTTATTGCTTCTGTTGCATCCGTACGGTTGCGCTTTGCGCAAGATGTAAAAAAAACGTACCGAAAACGTACGCAACGCAACGGCATGGAGGCGCCTGGTGATGGTGAGTTTGTGGCCCGTGATGGAGAAAGTGCCGTTGCTGCTGGCAGTTCAAACAAAGGTGTGTACCGGTGGCAGCGTTCGAGCATCCTAACGGATCAAACGCTACATAGATGTTTTGGAGAATAAAATGTACCTTTTTGAACGGAACGATTCTATTATATTGAATCAAACAATTTAACAAAATCCGTTGAAAACAATTGAGCCATTCATATAATTCTGATAAAAAACAATATTTTTGTTTTTTTTTTTTCGAAAATCTACAGCAAATATATTAGGTATTTCTACTTCAAAAAAGATTAAACGAACACATGGAGAACATTTCATAATCATTATTCACGCTCGTATGACACTTGAAACTCTCACAGCTCTCCCAAGGCTCTCCCACCGCGTTTTGGCTTGACAAAAGATGGTCCATCGGTCATTGACATCGGTACTCGAGCAAGACGAGGATGATTTCATTTCTCTCAGCACGGACGGAAAATTGGAAAACTGTTAAACACTAGCTTTCTGACTTTCTACTGCTGTTTGGCAAGAAAAAGGCTTAAAAAGCATTAACTTTATGCTTTGTAGTTTGCCAGTGAATGTGAATTGCAATCAAACCAATCACCAGCACACTCAATTGCATGATTATTCCATAAATGTAATTAAAACATTCATCACAAAATCTTTAATTTTACCATTCGTTTGAATTACTGGCTACTCTTCCCTCCCCCATAGCAGCTTCCAACCGTATATTCCACGCTATCTAACAAGCGATCAGTCTTTTCAGGTGCTTCTTGCAACGCTTTCTCTCCCTCAGACTGCGCCAGAGTAAAGTAAAGTAATTAAAATTCGGTACAGTTTGCTTCTCCGGCGTACAAAGCAAAGGTGTGTACGCCGATCCATCTTCCCGGTGGTGTGTTGCAGTGCTGCGTCCATCGACGAAAGCATTTCAAACACATGCGGAGACGGACGTGTCGGGAAGGATCGAAACGACGGGCTGGCTGGCTGGCTTTGGCTGTGTTCGATTCACTATCGGTGGAATGACCGTCGTTGCGATGCTAGCCCAAACGTGCGGGGATGTGTGAGGAGTGGCGTGGCTGTGGCCAAACTAGGAAGCCCCGTTTTGCGTCCACTATATTTTACGCTGGCCAACCTTATATAGCAATACATATGCAAGTGCATACAAAGAAGTACGTTCGAGGGAAAACAGTCGCGCCACGGTCGCGGTCGTGGGAAAGACAGAACAGACAGGACAGGCCACAAGCTCCGTCGTTGTACTATTGCGTTGTGGTTTTCAAAACTCTCCCGATTTTCGGTCGTCGGTAGCGTAGCGGTCGTTGGCCTCTACAGACGGGGCATTTATCGAAAAGAGCCACCGAGAACCGATAGCCTGCGCTGAATCGCTTTCTCCATCCAGCTTCCTTCGAATCTTTGCCCTGCTGCAGGCGATTCTAGAAAATCATTACGCCGAAAACGAGTGTGGCAGCGGGGCGGCAATGATGCTATGATCATGATGATGATTGTAATTGAAGCCATCTCATGAGTTCGCTCTTTACGCTCTATCTATTGTGCATGTTTTCTCTCTCTATCTTTCTCTCGTTGTTCTCTGCTTTTGTCCTGGCGTACGCTGGGAGCTCTTTGACCTTCTCGAACAAACAGCTACCAAAAGTCATTACGGTAGCCTTCAACCATTCGTGCTTTCATTTCAGCCTCCGGAACAAATGACATTTTTTATATATATTATATTTTAAAGCGTGCCTCCAGTGCAAATCCTTATTTATTTAAACACCGAACATTTCAAAGGATAGCAGACTAAAGGATGTCATTGCTATTGAACAATGGCTTTTAAGCAACCAACATTATAAGTGTTGGACTCATTTGACTCATTTTCCAACACTACTGTTGGTGGCTCGCCTTTTTTGTTTAGGCCCACAACTGGTAACAATTATTAACAAAAAAATGATTAAAAAAGCTTACTATTTGATTAAATTTAAATAATAAAGATAAGATCGTCTATTTTGTCCAACATAGAAAATTTAAAGTAAAAGTGATAACAAATAAATGAAAAGAGAGTTGCTGATGAAGGGTTATCGATCGGTTATCGCTTAACTATTGTTTAAATAACTAAACATCAATGCTTTCAATGGATTTCTCAAATAAATATTTAAAAGAATTCATCTGACAAAAAACGCAATTAAATTATACAAAAGGATCTCCCAAAGTATCCTTCGTCATGCCACAATATTAATATTTTGTGGTACTTTAGCCATAATTAGTGCTAATGGAGGAGTAAATAATATAAATATTTTTCATACATTTTTAAATAAATTCAAAATCAGTAAATATTTAATCCTAAAACCTTCAAAATCCAATAAAAATTACCAATTTCTTCAAATATCTCTTTCGGGTAGAGATTTCACTAGCGAACGATAGATGGCGCTAACATCGCCAGAAAGATAATTCAAATGATGCCGTTATTCAGCGTTTTTGCAACAGTATTGCTTTTATCAATGCATCAATTCGTTAATTAACCAGTATTTGGCCAACGTATAGAACAAACCATAAATAAAATGAATAAAGCAAATCATGTTTACTGCTTTTGGAATTTCACAGAGTAAAGTGCATGTTGGTAAGTTTTATAAGAAGAGGCAAATATTGAACTCTTACCTTACTGAAATACCCCACCGTATGGCAGCCGTCACTATCCGCCAGCGTCATCACATAAAACAGGAACGGTTCCACGTCGTAGTACAACGTTTTATGGTCGAGGAAGAATTTGGCCAGCAAGCACAGATGCTGACAGTACTGTTTATGTCGCTTGCCATCCACTTGCCATACGCCAAGCTTTCCCTTGCGATAGATCTGCAATTATAAAGTGAATCGATCTTGTGTCGTCAACAAACGCTTTCAGGACAAAACTCGCTCCCCGTGCTTACCTCATCGCCCGGCGGATGCCGCCAGACACATTTGGCCGCATGGCGCTTCATTCCCACCTCGGACTTTTGATACCGCAGACAGAACTCGCACAGATACAGCTTCGGCAGCCGGGTCGCATCGTCCGGATAGGGCGACTGATACCACACCTGCATACAGTGCCGGCCCATCGAAATGTACTTCGTGCCCTTCCCGGTAACCATATCGCCCAGCTCCTTCTCGATACTTTCGCTCGCCAGTGCCTGCGCTTCGCGGAACAGCTGCAGATCGTAGTCCGGCACGATGCCCTCGAGGTTAGGTTCGGGCTTAATTTCGTTACAGTCCCGATCGAGCAACGGTTTCGGCCGCTCGGCAATCGGCGTCGGCGAGGAGGGTTTAAAGCGCGCCCGCAGATCGCGTATCTTCTGCGCGTACAGCTTCTGTTCGGGCGTTTGGATCTTTTTCGAATTTTCGTACACCGGAATCGACCGGCGCCGTTCGTCTTCGCGCTGCTTGCGCTCCACCAGCAGCTGCTTCGTTTGATCGACCGTCATGTTGTGGTAGAGCGGGCAAGCCTCCAGCGTAAAGTGCTTCTCAAACTGTCCGCCCATGTGGCCGAGCGAGTCACACCTTTCCAGCGGACAGCGCCGCTCGACCGGCGCCTCCTCGATGGGCAGCTCCTTCGCGAGCGGTTTGTCGCCGGTGCGTTTGCTGGCCAGCGCGTTGGCAATGTTATTCTTTGCCTTGCCCTTCGACGGAACGGTGGGCGCTTTCTTCGCCGGACTTTTCGACGCGGACCGCTTCACACTGTCCGCGTCGGAGTCCGTCTCAGAGGCGTTCTTGCCGAGCAGGTGTTTGGATTTGCGCGTGCTTGCGGAACGGGTCAGCTTTCGCGTCTGCCGGTCCGAGTCCGAACCGGCCGCCGCCGCCGCCGCCGCACCGCCATCCTTCGCATCGTTCTTTTGGGGCGTTCGTTCGAGCGCACGCTTCATGGTGCTGTTGGACTTTTTGTAGCTTTGTGCGGCCGCCGCACTGATCGATGGTGAGGAATCGTCCGATGATTCCGTTTCCGAGTCGGACGATCCGCTGGAGGACGATTCGCTCGAGCTGGACGTGGCCGACGACAGCGCTCGGATGGGGGATTTCATTGATTTGGCCAACGGTGGACTGGCCACTTTGCTAGCGGCACTGCTTGTGCCACTGGTCTGTGGTTTCACCTGTCCGATCGGTTTCGATACAGCGTTGTTCAACGTTCCCACCTGCGATGCTTTCCGTGGCCGGCCTCGACCACGTTGTAGAGCGGCGGTGGCTGCTGTTGAGGTGGTGGTGTTGGTTGCGGTACTCCCCGTTGCTCCAGGTTGATTTTTGTCAGACAAATCGGACGACGCTGGGCCCGTCCCACCACCCGACGCGGCGTTCCCGCTCGTGGAGCTCGAGCTGGACGTACGTCTATCCTGCATGTCGGACTTTTCCGGCGTTGTTTCCACCTCCGATTCGGACGAATTGACCGGTGAGAAGATGCTCTTCTTTTTACCCTTGGTAGCAGGTGCCGAGGATGACTGAGCGGTACCTGGGGTGGGTTTCTTTACAGCACCCGTTGCCGTACCGGCCCCATTATTGTTGGTCTTGTGCAAACTTTTTACCACCGTGCTAGCCTTCACCGCCCCTTTCGTGGCCGGGGTAGAGTTTTGATGATGATGCTGTTGGTGCTGCTGCTTGATCACGGACGGGGGCACCTTTCCTCCACTGATCGGTGGCGGTGCGGGAACCCGCTCCTTGCCCTGTACCGCTGCGATGGGCTTTTTCTTGGTGGTGTCGGCTGTTGGAGCCTTTTTGCTAGCCGCAGTAGTGGCAGCTGCCGATGCAGCAGCTGTCCCTTTGTTCGTTTCCGGCTCCGAGTCATCATCGTCACTGGACGAGATGGAGCTTTTTGAGAGTTTTTGTTGTTTCAGGGCAAGGGATGATTTGTCCTTCGTGGCGTCCGGTTTGCTGTTCGCTTTGTTTGCCGCATTGCCTATCTCGGAGCTTCGCCGTCTTACGATTTTGTCGTTCGCTTTTGGTACTGCAGCTACAAAACGGACAATAGAATATCAGCGTCAAATGCAAAATAAATCAAAGGCATTGTAGTGCAACTACCATTTCCACTGGTTGCCCCGGAAACGGCTGCATTATTACTGGTAGAGGGACGCGGCGATGGTTCCCTCGAGCTGGAGGAATCACTTTCACTGCTCGAGCTTCCCGAATCGGATCCGCCCGAGCTTCCCGAATCAGACCCACTGGAGCTGGAGTCAGACGAACTGCCGCTACTGGATTCGGTGCTGGTGGACTGAAATTGAGAAAGAGATTGAAACGTTAATAATGCGCATAAAGATACTGATTTGTGCTACGTTTGCTAACCTTTTTCCGTTGTGGCATGATTGTTTTATTTCAAAAAGTTTAATAAGTAAATGTGCTACGACCACTTCCAAGAAACACGAGCGGACGATAAAACGTGAGCCTTCGTACGACTCCCTTAGGATACCTCAGAACTAAAAACTATCCACGGAACTCGTCACGAAAAAAGTACAAACAGTCTAAAATAAAATTTGCATCCTCAAATTCCGGCATCCAAAAACTTTTCACTATCGAAAACACAAACGCTTCCCCCCGTTTTCTTATTCTTCTTTTTTCATGCTTCCAATGCATAAACTTGCCCACACACTGGCTTCGCACTCAATTTTAACATACTGAAAGGCGCCCAACGTCCGTTTAAATAAAGCTTTTCGATTAATCTAGCAACACGTGGTTCAATTTTGTTGCAATACACTTAGATTTCTAAATTTTTGCTTAAGTTTAGCGAACAACACTTTCACAGAACGCTTTTCGTTTGTTTGTTGTGTTTTTTCTGCTTCACTTTAGTTTGACATTTGGTTGTGTGCTGTCATTTTTTTAGTTGCTGGAAATAACCAGGCTGGCCCATCGGTTCGCCATATTCATTTACGGGCCACACAACGCGTGGAATAAATCCAGCAATAAATACAAGGGCAATACAAATGGCGCTGGAATATTAATTTATTTCGAAACGTATAATTTATTCCTTTGGTCTTATTAAATCAACAAATTTATTCTTTTCCAGACAATATTACGTACCTTGGCCTTGTGCTCATCTGTCAAATTGCGCCAAAGTGATGCAGCCTTGTTTATTTGCTCCTCGTAAACATCACTCGGCGGTGCCGTCGGTGTAAAACAGTGTCCTTTTTATTCCCTCATCACCAAAATGATCACAAACTAGGCTGAGCCGTGAGTGTTGCTTTCCTCCACACTAGCGGTGTCCTTCAAGGATTCGGTTCCGTTAGCGCGTGCGACCAGTTGCGTAAAGCGCACAAGTGGTACATCCCCCGTAAAGTTGCACCGGCGGCATCATAGGTCTACGTGGGGCGCAGTACAAAATGCATCCATTCCTCGAGTACCTCAAAAGCCCGGAGCTGGTCGTGAAGGTGCAGGAATACTTCGGCATCGAGTATCTGCGCAAAGTCCCCCCGTCCAAAGCGGCGAAACCAGCACATGGCAATGGTAGTACGGCAAACGGAAAAGGTGCGCCACCGGGCAATGGGTACACCGCCGAGAAGAAGATCGATGACAATGATAATGCTTATCGGGTGACGAATTACTTCTGGTACGTGCTGTTTATCGTCGGCACCGAGCTGGGCGACGAACTGTTCTACGCCACGTTTATCCCGTTCTGGTTTTGGAACATCGACAGCGCGGTAGGGCGGCGGGTGGTTATGCTATGGTCAGCGATTATGTACGTAGGTAGGGCACCACCACCACCACCACCCCTCCTCGGATCTCACCCTGGATTTGCTCACCCTGGCTCACTATGGAAGTAATGCAAAATGGGTTTTCTCCCACTCCTTTTGCAGGACAAAGCCTTAAGGACATTATTCGATGGCCAAGACCAAGCTATCCGGCGGCACGGTTGCAGAAGAAATGGGGCCTCGAGTACGGTATGCCGTCGACGCATGCGATGGTCTCGGTCGCCATTCCGTTTTCGGTACTGATTTACACGTACGATCGGTACATTTACTCGATGCCGGTTGGGCTGGCCATTGCTTGCGTCTGGTGTGCCGTGATCTGCGTTAGCCGGGTGTACCTAGGCATGCACAGTGTGTTGGTTAGTATTGGGCCGCATGCCCCACTGTCCCTTTTATGTAAGAAATGTTACGCTTTCTTTGTTTTAGGACATTGTCGCAGGACTGTTGCTGGTCGTACTGTTGATGATCCCCCTAATTCCGATCGTAGATCGATTGGACCTTGTAATAGTGACTTCCCGCTGGTCGCCAATATTCGTGCTCTCGATATCGATACTACTGATCGTGTTCTATCCCGATCCGGGTAAATGGACCCCAACGCGGTACGTTACAACACACTGAAGGAGTTTTATTTTCTATATTAATATTTGTCCCTTTATTTCCCCCCCCCCCCCTCCAGCGGCGATACCGCTCTTACGGTAAGCGTTTGCGCTGGCATCGAGCTCGGCGCCTGGTTGCACTACCATTTGGGCGAGTTTCAGCAACCGGCACAGCCACCACCGTACGAAATCATCTGGCCGTCCTACAGCATGCTCGGCCTGCTGCTGCTCCGCACCGTGCTCGGCCTGTGCTGCATCGTTGCGTCCCGTGCCTTTGCCAAATCGATCTCGTACGCGTTCGTGTGCTTCATACTGGGGCGGGACAAGAACGAGCTGCGCCAGTCGGAGGATACGCTCGAGAACAAGAACAAAATCATCGTCGAGCTGTCGTACAAGCTGTTCACGTACGGTGTGATCGGGTTCAACACCCAGTACCTGCTGCCGAGCGTCTTTAAGCTGCTCAACATCGGCCGGCCCGATTTCTACACCGAAATCTAAACCCCATTCCAGCCATCCAGAGCACCCACACGCACGCACCGGTGTATGCGGCTAGCGCAGCAAAAAAAAAAAAGAAAGCATCGCACATTCCATCCATATGAGAAAAAACGATCGATATCAGTGAGAGTAGATTAGAATTTAGCAAACGAGTAGCATCACATACATATGAACCTAAATCATATTTCTTCCAGGCAAGCTCTCGGTACCGGCAGATTGAACGGTACCGGTTTACTTGCAGTATTCAGTATCTCGCACACTTTACTCCACTCTCTTTATCATATTCCTATTCTTTTTTCTTATCATCCTCCAATCAAGAACAAATCAAGAACTACAAAAAAAAAACAGAATCCACTAGGTCTAGCCAGGTCTGAAATGTTGTTTTTCCCCAGTTGAATCTTTACGCGTAATTTAATGCAAATGAATTACTAAATAGAATTGCTAGCACTAAACGCATCCGCTTCCCGCATTTTCTCTTTCACATTTAGTAAAAAAAAACGCATTAGAAAAGCAGTGTACGCTTAAGGGTAGAGCAGTCGAACAAGTGAGACAAAGTTCTCACGCAAAGTAGAACGCAATTTTAACGTTGGCCCGACACTTTCCAAGTGCTTCCGTGCAAGATGGTTGATAACACGGGCGTGAGTGATGGTACCGGTTGCTTTTTAGTAAGTGTTAGAAGCGGTCAAAACACATGATCCTATTCCGTCATGAGGGACAAAAACCTGCTACCAGAGCTTAACAAACAAACAACGTCACAATTGAGTAAAAACGAAACGAAACAATTCAGCATTACTGCCAGTGGAGAAGCGATTCGATTTGGGGCGATCGTTCTTTCGTGTGGCACCACGGTTTTGCAAAGCATTCTAGTCTAAACGAGGGCAACAGAAAGAGGGCACCACATAGGCAGGAACCGTACAAAATACAGGTACTGTTTGGTGTTTAGTGTTTAGACGAAGTCGAAGTAGTAAAGCTCAATCACAAAACGGTCGAAAAAGCTGGTAATCGCAGAGAAAGAGAGAGAGAATGGGAGGTGAAAGTCGTTGAAATACGTTGACAAATTTTGGTCCGCTTTTCTTATTCTCTCACAATAGATACAATGCTGGTTCACAGCGTTTTGTAGGAAGCGCCGAAATCACGAAATAAAGAACTTTTTCAACTTTCGAAATTAATTTTTAGTGACTTTTTTTGTTGGCTTGGGTTAGCTGTTTTAATGCTATTTTTCAGCAATATTATAGATTGTTTTTAATCTTCCTTTTTTTGCTTTACTATAACTAAATCGTGTTTGAATATCTTTTCGACTGTGTAAACAGCTAAAGCTGTGTAATAAAACCAAACCATGTGCGTGTTGAATGGCGATAACAACAATGCACCGATTAAAATCGTTCCCACGTGCATCACACCCGGTAACCATGAAGGGCATCGATTAGTTGTGGACAAACAGCGCTCCACTAATCCGCTTTGCTGTACACCAGGTTTTGCGATCAATTGTACACGTTTTGTGGCTTTATTCTTTTTTTAACGATAAACGAACCAAATTTGACCAAAAACGGCTTTTTTTAAGGTTTTCTAAACATCATTTTCTATGATTGTTCAACAATTTGTATTTATTGCACAAAAGTGTTACATTGTTTTTTACAGATATGTAGTACGCTTGGAAGGGGGGAAAGGCCCATTTAACAGTAAGATTGGTGTTTTCCTTCTTTTTTTCCTTTGCTTCCTTCACGATAAGAAACCGTAATGAATTATTTAAAAATCGCTCAAAAAACAAGAGATAAAATTAGCCCCGAGCGTGTAAGTACGCGTACCGCTCCGATTGGAATGGTGCTGCATGTTCTACAATTCATCATGCGACTGTCATAACGGCACGTTCAAATACTCCAGCACAAAGACGGAAAATATGCGCACCAAATTGCGCACCGTCGGTACGTCCACGATGTCCGCATTATCTTCCAGCTTGTGCCAAACCTCGGGGAAGGGGCTGGGAATGACGTGCAGGATGGGCACGCCCCGCCTTAGGAACGGTATGTGATCATCCTCGATGCCCGCAAACACTGAGGCGGGCTTAAAGTACGCGATCGTTCTCTGGGTGGGCGACACGCTGCTCGTACTGTAGTTCTCCAGATGGCCCAGCTCGTCCAGCCGCCGTTCGGCGGAAATTAGCTGCACGTACCAGTTTTCCGTCTCGGCAAAGTAGCTGTAAAAGGTTGGCTCGGGCGTACCGAGCAGATCGAGCAGCACGAGCAGGTCCATCCGTTGCAGCGTACCATCGCGCTCCATCCGTTCGGCCAGGTGGCGCGCACCGTAGAGCGAATCTCGCTCGGACCAGTTCTGGAATGCTTCCTCGCCGTCGAAGAAAATGAACTGCAGGTTCAGGTCCGTCCTGGCTTTGATGGACTCGAGATGGGGAGCGAGCAGGGACGCCATCGTAATGAGCATCGCGCACGGCACGGACGAATCGGTCGCTCCGATAAACTGTTTGCCGGGGAAGTATTTACTGTCGTAGTGGCAGGCCAGCACCAGATTGCGGGTAGCTTTGGGGTTCAGCGACGCGATCACGTTGGCAAATCGTAGCTTCCCCAGGATGGGCACGGTTTCATCGAACTCGTCCAGCTCGACGGTGTAGCCATGCCGCTGCATCTGCTGCACGATGTAGTTTTTCACATTCTCGTGGCCTGGCGATCCGACCACCCGCTCGACGAGCAGATTTTCCAAGGCCTCGGGCAGAAGCGTCATCGGATAGACGGCCACCCGCTGAAGGCCGCCCACCGACATCGGGGTGGCGGTGTGCTTTTGCTGCAAGCATACAAAATGGGGGATTGGAGATTGGTCAAGGTCTAAGGCACTTTCACATGATCACACTTACCGCATTCTTCAAATTCGCGTTCTGGCCATTTGTACTGAGAAGCGCTATCGTAAACACGAGCAATATGATATGTACGCGTGGCATTGCAAGCACACCTTTAACCCCTTCCCTTTTCTTGATTGATATGAGGTTACGAAAAGGTGCGATTAGAAGAACGACCGCCCGCTACCGCTTTTGAGGGTAGGTTCTATCGCTAAACAAACGAACCGATTGTGACCCTCCTTCACAGAAGTGTTGTGACTTTTGTTCCACGAAAATTACCCCGCCTGCGAAGAGAGGTTGTTTACCAAACGTCAACGATGATCAGTGTGGCCAGATTTATTTAGCGGTTTTTGGTAGGAGCATCAGCATTTTATCGGTAGTTTTCGATAGGAGTTTCAATTTTTTTCGCTATGTTTAAAGAGTGGAGCCGGTCTCGTAGTACAGTCGTCAACTCGTACGACTTAACAACATGCCCGTCATGGGTTCAATCCCCAAATAGACCGTGCCGCCATACGTAGGCTTGACTATCCTGCTATGGGGGGAAATCAATTAGTCACTGAAAGCCAAAGCCCACTAGTGGTACAGGCAGGCCTTGACCGACAACGGTTGTTGAGCCAAAGAAGAAGAAGAAGAAAGAGTGGAGCGGAGTGGGAGGGAGAGGGTGCTAATCTGCAAGAGAAAATACATCCTTTTTTATTATACTTTTTTATTGAAGTCACTTACTTTTGGCTATGAAAATGTAATGCTCGTCATATCGCCGTGTTTTACGAGCAATATTCTCACCAGCTCTCTCAAATGAACTTTTCGCTCTAGATTACACTCTCTCGTTTCTCTATTCGTTGCTAGGGTGAACTTTGCCATCCTAAGTGATACAGATTAAGTTTAAACGACTGGAATATCAAATATCCATAGAAAAAATGAAAGCTCCATAGCGACACTGGTTTTCTCAATAGATAGCGTATTATAACTCATCATTATATTGCTGTCTTTTTCTTGCAATGTGTTTCGACAAGCTTCATCTAATTATGACCTATACACCCAAGTGTCACAAATCCACTAAACGACCATTAAACGGTTTCTAAACGACTCAAGCTCTTTACCTAAACGGAATATAGAAAGACTTCGTTTAGCAGACGGCGAACGACTCATGCATTCTTAAAAAAAGCAAAAAAAAGCTGGTGGCCATCTGTTGGTGGGATGTCTAATTAGCGGAGCGCTTTCCTCGCTTCAAGAGCTTTCTCCTTCCCTCTGTACTGTTAAGGCCGGGCTACATTGATCACTAGCGCATTTGGCGGCGGCTGGTGGAAGCTTTTTTTGGTCGTAGGGGGAATGGTCGTGTTGGATCTTAAAGTTTGTTACGAACCGAGCTTCTCCGGCAGGCCACGCGAAGGTTTGGCCCTCAGCAAGAGTTGCAGGGTTGTAACGGAGGAGAAACAAACAGCAGCAGAGTGGACAGAGTATTTGATACTTTGCCTACTAACCAGTCCTTCCCGCTAGTTGCTTCTGATCCAAGGTTGGGAAGCCTATGCAGACGGAAGGGGGTGTTTGGCTCGGAAATCCAGGGTCTCTGTCCTATTTCGGATGTTTAGAATTAAACCTCTTTACTCCAAGAGCTTCTGCGTTTGAATCCTGCTTTATTCAAAATATGGCCTACTTTTATACTAAAATTATCCTCCCAAGTTTACCCGAACATCCGTTCGGACGGGATAATTCGTGTTTCCAGAAACATCTTATTTTGACTTGGAAGGATAAACAATGGTTACTACGATTAGATTGGTAAAAAAAAGAAATTTAGAATCGCGTGCGTAAAAAAGTTAATTAGTTTTTTCACCGTTTTTTGATGCGAAAACTGCTGAAATACTTGCACAACATATTTATCTATCAATTACAAGGCATTCTGAGTCCAGTTAAAGTAAAAAACATGGAAAAATAACGTATTTTCTGGAACGGCTCCAAATTGTTTGGCAAAATGCTTCGGTCAGCCGCCACCAGGAGCGCTAGTGAAAATCAAAATTATACCAGAGAGTACGATCAATGTAGCCCCCCAAGTGCCACAAATCCACTAAACGACCACTAAACGGCTTCTAAACGACTCAAGTTCTCTACCTAAACGGAATATAGAAAGACTTCGTTTAGCAGATGTCAAACGACTCATGCATTCTAAAAATAGCAAAAAAGCTGGTGGCGCTATCTGTTGGTGGGATACCCAACCAGTTGAGCTTCATCGCTTGGAGGAGAGTTTTCTCATTTCCTCTGTACTGTTGTATGGTTTCGCATTGAAGTTATGCATCGCTAGAACTAGAACGGCGATACGATTGTTTAAATACTAAACTCCAACGGAAATCACCAGCACTGAAGCAAGTGAGATTTGAGTAATGGTCGTTGGTGTTGATACCCACGTATCTGACCACACGACCATTCATATGAATTTTTGCTCAGAAAGTTAGAAGGCTATATAGGTCATGATAAGATGAAGCTTGTCGAAACACATTGCAAGAAAAGGATAGCAATATAATGATGAGTTGTAATACGCCATCTATTGATCAAACCAATGAAGCTGTGGAGCTTTCATGTTTTTTTCTATGGATATTTAATTTCCCAGTCGTTTAAGCTTAATCTGTGGCGCTTGGGCCGGCCTTTATATGGTTTCGAATTGAAGTTATGCATCGCTAGAACTAGAACGGCGATACGATTGTTTAAAATACTAAACTTCAATGTGAACCATTTGTACCGAAGCGAGTGAAATTTAAATTATGGTGTTGATGGTGTTGATACCCATGTATCTGACCACGAGTACATCGCATCTCATGAAGTACAGACAACCAAGACCCCACTGTTGGACTTCTGGTTTTAGTCGCTAGTGATTTCCATATTTCATATGGAGTTTACTGCATTAAATCACTTGGGAAATGGTTTTATGACTTTTCGATCAGTATTGCGAGAAAATCTGTGATTTTCGGTAGGATAATTTCGATAGTTTTAGGGTAATCATCTGTGTATCGTATACACATATCAAAAATCGGTAGGAATACAGATGAAACGGTATTTCTGGTCACTCTGCGTATGATTGCTGTCAAAAAGGTTCGCTTTAAAATGGTCGTTACAAATGCTGTTATTCACAGATGCAAGCGCAACGAGGTTTGAATTTTCCCTTCGGATGATATTTGTGTGTTACAAAGGGACAGTTTCCCAAACTGTATACTGTTTACTTTGCATGCTACACGCACGATTTAAATCAAATGTGGCGTATCGTACCGAATGAGTAATTGCACCTTGTCGTAGTTTCCCAGCAGCAGCTCCTGGTAGACGTTGAGCATCTTAAGATACGGCATTACCAACGGGTGGTTGCAGCTGCTCATCGCAATTTTCGCCTGTTCGTAGTCTCCGATCAGGAACGACACGACCGCCCGGTTATAGTGCATCACGGAGCGGGCCGCATCAGCCGAATTGATGTTCCAGTGCGGCGAGGCACGCATTCCAAAGTCATCGCCGGCGAGTTCGGTGATGAATTTGGGCTCCAGGTACGTGATGGCTTCCAGCGGTCGGTTCATCATGATCAGCGCTTCCGCCGCGTACATGTGCGAGAGTAATCTGTGTAATGTAGAGCAATTATTCGTTTGTGAGCTGTTTAATGTAGCATCTATACTTACAGATACGATTGCGGCAAATCTTTCATGGTCAACATTTGCTTCGCATACTTGAGCGCCAGACTGTACTCGCCGAGAGTATTCAGCACGTAGCTGTACGCGGCCAGCACCGCACACTTGAGCTTGTTGAACGAGACCAGCTTCATCGGCAGGGAAGGATTGCAAGGTACACCCTCGTATACCTTATCCCAGGCGACCGTTTTATCGCTGCTCTCGGTTTGCCGGATCAGCTCCGGCTCGTGGTACTCCAGCAGCGCGACCGCGTTCCGCAAGCAAAGCGCCCCGAACTCGAGCGTCGTGGCGGGAATGGCCAACGATTGATCTCCCTCCGGGACGGCCGTTTTGGGCGACGGGTTCAGCACGTACTTCCGGTGCACACCGCACCCAACCGTGCCGTGACAGATGCTGGTATTTTGCGCCTGCTTCTCCTGCCGGTGCACCATGATGCAGCATTCGGCCAGCCGCAGCCAGAGGCGCGGATTGTTGTGGTTCGAGTTCAGCACGATCAGCATACACTCGAACGCTTCCTTCGGGCGCTGCAGATGCAACAGTGCCAGTCCGTGGTTGTACAGTATCTCCGGCCGCTTGGTAGCACCGACACAGTACAGCGGCGACCCTTCCACCCTTTCCGTGGACGTATCCTCCGTGGCGGATTTGTCGAATAGCAGGGCCTGCTGGAAGAACCGTGCCGCCAGCGCGTAGTGTTTGACCGAAAAGTGTATCACGCCCATGTTGTTAGCCAGTATCGTGTTCTGATCTTCGCCGTGCCGGTTCACGCTGACCGGCTCGTTGGTGAACTGCTTCGACAGCTCCTTGGCCGCCATCTGATAATCGTTGCCGAGAAAGTACTGATGCCCCTTGAGGATGGAGTACTCGGACGTGTCTTCCAGCGGGATCGACATGTTCTTCTTGCCGTTCAGCAGATTCGAGCGGATCAGTATCAGGCGGAACTCTTTGCGGAACTCCTCAAACTGTAGCTCGGAGATGTCCTTCCGGCTTTCGTTATCGATCAGCGGCTCGTCCTCGTCCGAGTCGCTCAGTATCGCGTACACCTGTATGCCGAGCCGGTTCTGCAGCATCCCCAGCAGCCGGTTCGCCTTCTTCGGCTGATTCGTGTCGAGCAGCAGATGGACGGTGAAGATGCCGGCCCGGCGCAGCAGATAGTCATCCAGCCGGTCGAAATGGGCCATCACTGCGAGCATAATTTTGAGCGCGGCCAGCGGCTGCTTGAAGTGGTACAGGACGATCGCCTGGTTCACGTAGGCTGCGCACGATTCGCGATCCTTAACCTCCACCGTGCGAATCTCACCGACCAGCCCGGTCTGCTGGATCATGGCGGAACGGAATTGATCGTATCGGCGCAGATCGCTGTTGTAAAACTCCACCACCGCCCTGTTGTGCAGCACCTTCGGGTTGGAGTCTTGCGTTTTGAGCAGCTTCTGCAGCGTTTGATAGCACGCATGGTAGTCGGCTCTGGAAGGTGGATTTAGGAAAGGTTTGGCAAAGGGAGTTGATAATCCGCTCGCAGAGGGCTGCTTTAGACTTACTTTTGAAACTCTATAAACGCTTGTTGCTCCAGATCTCGCTCCTGATCGTTTAGTGAAGGCTTTTTTGCGGAACTTGTTTCGGCCATGGTGCGAAGATTGTTTTGAATAACAAACGATGTGGGAACGTCAACAAATTTTACACCTAGAAGTGCCAAAGGGAACAACTGCGGTCGTGCACAAATGACAGTTTGTTGTGTAAAAAATCTATATCATGTTAATTATACTCTTAAATATCTAATAGTTCTAATAGAATGGTTTTTCGCATGATTTTGTATTTTAAATTGCTTGAAAAAATATTTTTACAAAATCGATGAATCGATCAATCGCATTTGACAACCGACGATATTTGAACTGCTATTCAATTTCAAAAGCATTTGAAAACTACAGTTCACAAGCACCATCGACCTATATTTTATTCAAACTTTAGCGGTTTTGCAAAATTGTTCATAAATTTTCATGTAAAAAAACACACACAAAAATATTCTAAAAATCTTCATGTCCACAATTTGACAGGAACGCGCACGCTGTGCGGCTGCCAAAGAAGGCAAACGTCAAACCGCCATAAAAGCATCGCCCACCATTATGGCATGTCGGTTTGTTTCAATTTCGTGCTAAACTTTTGTCCAGCGTTCGAATCTGCCCTGTGCGTACTGAATTTCGTGCAATTTCCCGTCTGTTCGTGTACCGTGTTGTAGCGTGTTAATCGCAGTGAAGCAGTGAGCGTGTGTCTGGTGCAGAAAGCTGTAGTGAAAGGTAGGTAAAACCGGGGGGAAACATCTCGTTGCCAACTTGCCGGCTGGCTGCACCAGACAGGATGCTGGGAAGCGGCAGGAGAAGAAGAAAGCTGCAAAAACCGGGTTTCCTCTCCCGACAGGACTTGCTTTACCTGTGTGTGTGTGTGCGTGCATGTGTGTGTATGTGTGTGTGTGCATTAGCAGCAGCATCGGGCAACAGCGTGCGGGACCATGTAACGGCTTGTGTGCCCGGGTATGGTTGTGCGTAAACTCGGAAGTGATCAATTATCAAAAGCACTTTTTTTTCGGCGGCCCCCGGCGGCTAGCCGTTGTACGCCACGGATGCGATGAGTTCAGCGATGGGTTTAATTGTTCCAAAATTGGGCTCCGAAGCAGACGAACCGAGTGGATGGATAGGCGTGCGAACCGCGAGAATCCAGGAGGAAAAAGCCTCACCGGCATGAAGCATAAAGCAAGAAAGAGAGAAAAAAGAGCAGGCAAAACCCGCGCGCCGTTGAACGCCATTCTTGTGTGGAAGCGAAACGGCCGAGAGAGAGAGCGTCCGCACCGTTCGGATGGCAAGGGAGAGAGAGAGAGAGAGCAAGCGAGCGAGCGAGCGAGATAGCGACAAACGGGACATGAATCCCGAGCCAGTTTTTCGGTTATGTTTCCTGCTTCTCCCCCTCGGCCCCCTACCCGTTCGCCATAGGGATTTTGCGTTTATGCTCACGCACACACCTTTCCCGAGCATTGCGCCTTCCCCTGTATGCCAACCGGCCGACGGCTGCAACGGATAGGGGGTTATTCGATGGTATAGGTGCGCAGCATAGAACGGCAGAGCGAGACAGCATCTACTGGGCCAGACTCGATGGTGGTCAATCCGACACATTTTGGGCTGCTTTTCTGTAGCACACACTCACAGTTTGCACAGTTTGGATGGTGGATTGATGATTATGACGAAACTAATTTTGGGCCACTCTCGCGATGGTGGTGGTTTCCGGAAGACCAGGAGAGCCTTAGACACGGGGGCAGGAGAGTCCTTAGATAAAAGGAGAAGTGGCGCGGATAGAACGGCCAAGAACAGCAACAACAAAATGAAGAAATGCGGGCGAGATTCAGGCTGGTAGTTATGGTAACGCGAAGAAGCTATGTTGAACTCTCGTGCTTTCGGTTGCTAGGCCCCCGGAGTCCGCCGTGTCCGCCGGAGTTGCAAGAGAGTTCGCGTTTCGTTCTCTCGTGAAATTCTGCTGAGAGCATCCGTATAGTAGCATAAGGCTGCTATGCTATTGCTGCTGCTGCGGCGATGTGTATGCTAAAAGTCACGCGAAGGGAGATTTAAATTTGCCGGACTTTCGGCCTGCGGGAGAATGGGCAAATAACGCCAATCAAAGTGTCCATTTTGGTTTCGGCGGGGTTCGGGGTCTGAAATTAATTTCGAGTTTGTACCCAAAGTTGTTGGTTGGGTCGAATTGAATAGGTTGTGTAATTTTAATTTTGATTATTTAATTCGCTTCGAGATTGTTCTCGTGGCTGAGCTGAATTTTAAGACATTTCATTAGAATGTTTTTATTGAATTTTTCCATTACTGTATTGATGAAGTTATTATTTTCTGTTTCCATAGGGTCTAGATCATACAGGGTTTTCCAGGGGTTCTCATAGTTGTGGAACACTTCCTTAACTCTTTCGTATAGGAAATAATCTTCGTATGCTGGAAATTGGACTCTATGGCACCCTTTTTGAACAGGCTCCTTGGAAATTCCTATTGGAATTGTCCAACAAGCGTGCTTTAGAGTCCAATTCCCATTATATAAAGCCCATTTCACGTAGGAAAGAGTCAATAAAGTGTCCCACAGCTATAAGAACTCCTGGAAAACCCAGTATGAAGGCTTCATTATGATCTTAGTCATTTTCCCTTACGAAGCTATACCTACCAGTTGGACCAGATACCTACCTACCCATACCTTCATTAAAATTG
Source organism: Anopheles coluzzii (assembly GCF_943734685.1). Lineage (NCBI taxonomy): Eukaryota > Metazoa > Arthropoda > Insecta > Diptera > Culicidae > Anopheles > Anopheles coluzzii. The sequence goes on along the minus strand of NC_064671.1, from coordinate 37,583,613 downwards.
CACAAATAAGCAGCCCTTCAATAAGAATAATTCACCAATCTCCCTTCTCCCCACAGGCTCGATTCCTTTTCCAAAACAGCTTTAGCAGGAAGGCTTACACAGAGGCACAATTAAATGTAACCTTGAATTAAGTTCAACTCCCAAACTCAAAATGCCATTAGAGAAGATGTGCCCCAAGCTCGCCTAGACAGACACTCCACAAAAGCGCACATCTCACCTGCTGATGATCGTTCGGAGGCCAAAGTGCCACAATACTTTAATGAAGATGGGAGAATTGAGTGGTTGGAATGAGTGGAGGAAAAAAAGCAAAGAGGTAACCACGCTCGGACACGCTAGATACGCCCGGAACTGGTTCAATAAAGCACGCGGGCCACACGCCGTATCTAGCGAAGAGATCTATCTGCCCTCTCCGTCTCCGTTGTTGTCCGTCCCCTCCTCCCCGAAAGTCCGAATTTCCGCGCACCGCGTGCATGATCATGCTGTGTGTCTGTGTGCGTTCTTTTTTCTTACTTGCCATGTTCACACAGCCGGCCACGCTATGCGGATTTTTTGTGCGGTTGGCTTTTCCACTAACTTCAAATTGCGCGGCCGTGTTTGTTTGTTGCGTGCCATCACACCGCCAAGTAGTGGGCCCGTGAGTTCCTGCTTTCCTCCTGGAAGAGGCTTTTTTGTTGGTCGGACGTTGCTTGGCGTACATGATGTATGGTGGTGTATGGAAAGCGACCCCGAAAAACCATCGGGAGACCCAGTTTGGGAATCATCAACCAACCACGCGGACATTACCGATGTTTGTGTGAATGATACACATTCAAAGTCGAATAAAAAAAAATGATGCCAGATAGAGCCATAAAGGAAGGTAACGATGGCGGACGGTGCTATAACTACACCGATGAAAAATCGCAGCGTTTAGGCCGCGAACTCCTTCTCCCACCTTCAAGAACAAACCGAACGATCTTTTGCTGTGCGGCGGGTGGGAAGAAAATCGAAGCACACAACGAGAATAAAGATGTTGGTAGTGTTGTCTGATCCTTCCCTCGAGTCAGCCAAGCCTACACACGGCACATGTTGAGAAGATCGCGATCGCGCTAATGTGTGTGGCTCGTCTTCACACGGAAGCGAGGGCGCGTGAATCTCTAACCTTTTTTTGTGGTGGAATTTCACCGCTGCTTCTTGTCTCGCTGGTTTATCCAGGGCCGCCCGATGCGTGCATGATGCCGCCCGGCAGGTTCAACCGTTTGTGCTCTCGTTTGCCGGGGATTTATTGCGGGGATACGATACGATGCTAGTTAGTTCCCATCGATCAAGTTTTGTTTCGCCACTTCTCTCGAATGTTGTTCTGGGTGTGTAGAAGCGTCCGGAACAAAAAACGCCGAATAGAGAGAGAGAGAGAGGAATTCGCATAGCAGATGTTTCGTCCGCATTCGTGAATCGTATGAACTGGAAGGGAAGTGTTTAGAAGAAAACTCTTCTTCCTATAACGCCAGCTGAAATAATAGACGAGCCGGTGTTGTACGCTTGGGGATCGCCGAAATTCGAGATCATCTGATACTGTAGCGCGGATGCTTCTGATCATAGGAAAGCCAACGTTGGATGGTTTTACGATGATTCGTTGTCATTTTTTAGGCATTATGGACGCAGTCATGATGTTTTATGTCCATTTTTTTCTTATCTTCATGTAAAATCTCACTCCCAGCAAACGCGCACCCATTGTTTTTGGGTTTTCGTCGGGTCATAGGCGGTGGATCATGTAATCTCCCATGATATCCCCTCATTCATTCCCAAAATGTGTGGAATAGCAACAGAGCACAACCCAACAAAATGCTTGATGCTTAGTGAGTTGTTTGGAACGTTTTTTAACCTTTTTTTCTCCCCAAATAGTTTAACGACTCTATCAGAATCTGTGCAAGTTGCGCGAATATCGCGTTGGATATTTGTCTTGATGGAAAAGTTAGGTCAATCGGTCATAGTGATATCCAAACCGCCTTCCACCTGGCATTCCCATTGGGGTCTGGATGACGATCGCGAGCGGGTACATTCCCACAAACGATGCAAAGATCGCCAAAGGATTATGGTTGTGTTTGTATTTTCGTATTTGCCATTCGAAAGGGTGGATCCAAACTGTGTAGAGTGTGTGTAGTGTGTAGCCTCCGGTGGTAAAGTAACATTTTTGCCTAAGCTTTCTCTGCGCAGAAGATGGCTAAACGTTCACGTCCGAGGATAGGGCGTCGAACTTCGCTCCACCGGTCGTCGAATAATCGACATCAATCGGGTGTGTGATTTGGATGGAACGCGCGGAGGTTTTTTTGTTTAACGGGTAACCAATGACTGCCATACATATTTTGTATTTTCGCCTTCTGCTTCGCCTTCTCCCGTCTCTCAGCCTTCACTCTCGTGGTGGTGACCCTTAGCACCCGTGTTGGTGTGCCGCCGGGGGTGCCAATGTAGCGCTATTCTAAGATCGCTTTCACTTCCCACATGGACCGATGGGACTGGTTCCTGCCAGTTTGGATTGCCGCCAGCATTGAAATATGCAAAGGGAGTAGCGGTCATTGGCTTCTTGACCTGAGCGTGTTGCTGATGCGTCTCTAGGAGAGTATGAGGGCGGCAACCTTTCGGTGAGACCTGCCATTTATACAACACATGTGCACACTATCTCTCTCTTTGTATAACACACACACACACACACACACACACACACACACACACACACACACACACACACACACTCCGGGACTCTGTGTTAACTGAATCAGTTCTGGTCGTACGGAATCCACACAACGCACATAAAATAGATAAAAGATTGATTGGCCTAATTGAATTACGTTACCGTCGCGCAAAGAGCATAACACCGTCAGACGGGTGTGCGGGCACGGTGCAATACAACACATATCACGACGGGCTGAGGGATGTTCTGTGCCGCGTATCGCACTGAATTCCATTTCCGAGTGTACCGACATTTTTGATACCGATAGGGAAATTTGTTGTGTGTAAGGGTTGTACAGATACGCGCGCGCGCGCGCCTGTTCACACTTAATTGCTTTATCAGTTGGGAAGTTGTTTCCCTTTCTCTTTTCGTGTTTGGTTCCGATTTGATCGATTCTTCGGTGCGACATGCTGATACGTATCTTTTTGCCTACGTTTTGCGGGACATGGGCGGTGCAAAGTGGTCGAATTAGCGAGGAGAACACACAGCAGTAGCTGTGTAGGCATCATTTGCAAGTCAAAGGGCGTGTGAGAGAATCTCCAAACTAGTGATGGAAAAAATGCAGTTTTCGTTTTTATCGATTCCGGCTAGTTTCTGAAGTTTTATGGAATCGATTTCGGATAGTAGGTCCGGAATCGGCTCCGGAATTAGTTCCGAAATTGAAATCGGCTCCGGAATCGATTTGGGTCCGAAGTCAGAATCGGATTCGAAACGGAGTCGGTTTTGGCATTTACATAAGAATAGGCCTTCGGGTCAAATAATACTACATATTGATAGCCACAAAGAATCAAAATTTACTAAAACGAACAATTCTCCTGGAGACTCTCGGACTGATTTCGCTTCTGAAACTTCTTATTTGAATTCATGAACTGATTCTCATTCCGGATCTATTTACTTGTCTGGAGTCAATCTTGATTCCATTACCGGGGCAAATTGCGATTCTCAGGTCGATTCCGGAGCCAATTTTGACTCCGGAATCGATTCTGATCCCGGAATAGATTCCGAGGCCGACTTTCGTGTTTGGTTCGCAATTTGGAATTGGCTCCGTAGTCAACTCCGGAATCTGCTCCGGATTCAACTCTGGAATCGGTTCCGGATTTAACTACGGAATCGGCTCCGGAATCAATTTCGGAATCGGATTCGGAGTCAATTCCGGAATCGGCTCCGGAGTCAACTCCGGAATTGGCTCCGGATTCAACTCTGGAATCGGCTCCGGATTCAACTCCGGAATCGGCTCCGGATTCAACTCCGGAATCGGCTCCGGATTCAACTCCGGAATCGGCTCCGGACTCAACTACGGAATCGGATTCGGAGTCAACTCCGGAATCGGCTCCGGATTCAATTCCGGAATCGGCTCCGGATTCACCTCCGGAATCGGCTCCGGACTCAACTCCGGAATCAGATTCGGAGTCAACTCCGGAATCGGCTCTGGATTCAATTCCGGAATCGGCTCCGGAGTCTACTCCGGAATCGGCTCTGGAATCAACTCCGGAATCGGCCCAGGAATCAACTCTGGAATCAGCTCCTGAATCAATTCTGGAATCGTCTTCGGAGTCAACTCCGGAATTGATTTCGAACACGGAATCGAAGTCTGATTTCAAGCTCCCACCACTACTCCAAACTCCGTCAAACGTTTCGAGTCGACAAGTGCGGAAGGAACTTCTTGTAGCTTTTTTTCTGGTGCGAGTTGACTCAAGATGTTACACACGTTTGTGTGTTTTTTTACGTGGGTGGGCTATCAGGGTGGAACTACTGCTTACACTTATGGAAAAGAAATAAACGAGCAACGAACGATTGATTGATGTTTGATGTCGTACGGCACACTACTCTTCTAAGTGGAGGTTGGTTTCGGTTTGAAGAAAATGATTCGCAAACAAAGAGGGATACAGATAGTACACAAAATATTATTTTTCCAATAGCTACATCAATCCTCATCAGGTTATATAAAAAATGAATTATCACTTTTTATTTGTTATAACACGATATCAGAGATAGGGCATAGTTGAGAGCAAAAACAAGCGTTTTAGTGGGACACTATAATCATATCGATATTAATTTCTATGTAAATTGAGCTTGAGTATTCAATTGAATGTATAATTTAATCAATTTCTCATTTAAAAATGTGTTAAAAACTGTTTAAAGCGACTGTTTCATCAGCCTCTGCAGTAGATCATGCGTCCTTTTTTTGCGATAATGCGATAGAGGTGCGTTAATATGCTCAGTGACTCATGGAACACGCATACCTAAATCATAACTAAAGCATATACAGCACATTTTTGACTGCTGCTTGAGGCATAACAAGCAGAGAGGATGACCCGGAGCACAGCGGCGCGCAGTTCAATAAATTGTGCTCAGTGGAGCCAATTAATATATTGTCGCCATTTTGCCATATGCTGCCTGTGAACGCGTTCTATACTACTACCATCATCATCAGGCATTTCTTTCCAACATTTATAATATGCTTGAGCGAATGCGACATGTGTGTGTGTGTGTGTGTGTCTGTGAGCATAGAAGCAATGCGGTCCAATGTTATCCAATTAACTGTTCGAATATCGTGCCTTCTTCTTGCTGCTGACAGGAGGGACAGCAGCGCACTGGAAAAGAAATGCTGGTTTAAACGATGGTGTAGACGCTTTGTCAACTGGATCATTTTTATTGCACAATAGAGCAGTTTGCTTGGTGTGCCATTATTCAATTTCTTTTGTAAAATTTTATTCGGAAAGAATGGACCACCCGCTCTTGGGCGTGTAAGCGCGCAGAGGGTTGGTGAGAATGAAAGCCATCCATGTAGCAGCACATGTAACGTTGGGTATGTTAGAATTTCTGGAAAAAGATAGAACATTGTGTACATTTATATTTAAATTTCACTTCACAGCAAACACAGCCTTTCGCGCGTGTTCTATCTTAAGCATTGCCTTTTTCCTATTGAAAAACTCGTTGAATTAATCGATTAATCGAGCACAAGTATTTGATTGACGAGTGTAGTGTAAGGCCGCGGCTGTCCATCTTCGTCAGTTGAAACACCATGCTTTGCCGGTCACGCTGCTGCTGCTGCTGCACGTTTCCGTCCGCAACATTCCTCTTGTGATTAATCGGCGGCACAGTGAGCAAAGGGTGTTGAACGGCGCGAAACGCAATGCGCGAACACACAGAAGCGCAACAATCGATGTTAATCGCGCATCCCGCTGCTCAACCGTAGAAAAGGCACAGGGACGGGGACGGATCACCCAGCTAACGAATGGTGATAATATGTCATTGAGGGCGATGCACGTGACAAATACCAGAACACAGTGTGTGTTGTGTTTGGTGTGCGCCTCTCGAAAAAAAAACCATTTCTCCTTTGATCCAAGGGCACATTACCGTAAAGACTTCCCCAAAAGAGAAACCGTATGATGATGGTCTGGATTGTGCTGCCTCAATGTGTCGACGATAGACTACCAATGCGGCAGCTAATTGTTCGATAATTTAGCTCAATTTATGCATCTTGATCCGCGTCCCTTCTTTACACGACCGAGGGTCGCAAGATTGTGGGAAAAGAATGTTTGCTTTGGGCGATAAAATAAGATTCTATCTTACGAGAGATTACTCGGCCCATCGTGTGTAAACGGCAGTACATGTGTTTTGGGTTGTTTATTGTGGGAAATCTGATGATGGGTGTTTGATTGGTGTTTAATGCTCGTATGTTGACACCAGTAACGCATTCGGTATGCAAATGTCATGGAGAATGTAGGCAAAGCAGGAATTTGAATCAATTCGCATAGTCTATAGAAGAAATGACTGTTGTTATCATTGATATGTTCAAGAATGTTGTGTCACTTCGTTCAAATGATGCTCTCTTAATCCAATGTTGTTTTGTACGTCCCAAGCGTGGTGACTTACATCATCTTATGAGGGCATGATACATGACCATATGCCTTTCCAAACCCGGATGATCAATACAGTAATTCAATTGACCTTAATGGCGTAGTAATGGACTGATTAAGCGCATAAAGATGGATAATTTGTATGGCCTTATGGGCGCACTCATATCCGTTTAACTCCAAAGCTACGTTATTAGAATAATTTATGTTTGTACTGCCTGTTCTTCCTTATTTTCTACAACTTAACAATTATTCACAGTTTCTGCATGGGTTTGTAATAATGTCATCCAACGTTCCAACACCCCCACGCCACGTTCCACACTTGACACGCACTGGCGTCCGTCTAGAACTCCGGATATACTTTCATTTCCATTTCCGGTTCTTCCGTTGTGGCACGAATGACGAGCTAAAGATATTTAAACAAAAATACAGTAAAGTGGATGCTCCTCCATTCAGGGCACAATTGCACAATCCAACGGAACTGTACGCCATTCCGACCACTATTAAACCGCGGCGTCGTGTGCAAGCTTCCACTTCTTCTCCGTCTGTGTTGCTCGATCGGCTCCATAGAAAGCATGTATTTATGCGCTATTACACACTGTTGATGATTATATGCTATTGATAGCTTTCCTTTCGAGTAGGTGCCAAATAGAAGGGAACCCCAGGATAAAGGGAGGTGAACAGAAGAGGAAGCCAACAGTGTGGACGAAATGTTGAGTATGGTTTGGCGCCGATGAAAATATACACTCTATCGCGTCGCCAAGATCGAAGGGCGAAAGAAGCAGAGGCACAGCCATGTTCTGCCGTGTGATTCGCGTGATATGATGTCCCTTGGCTGGAAGTGCATTTGCGTGGAGAAAAGCTAAAGAAAAGACCGATGTGGTGGTGGTGGTTGGCTGGGTGATGAGGATTTCGTGCGCCAAACTGTCGACGGTGGTGGGGCGACGACAACAGCGTTTCAACGCGGAACCCACGAAACATCGGAAACGGTTCTCACGCGGACACGGAGCAGCCAGCCAGTCGACACGGTGTGTTAGTGGCCGAGGCCGGTGTTAGAAACGTGTAAACGATGGGGGTGGCGCCTCTAGCAATGGGTGTTTCGGAAGTCAGCTCACCACGGGAGCATTATATTAGCGCGCTTATGCTCCTCTCCACACGTTGAGTTGGGAAACGTCGCTATGCTGGAACGGGAATCACACGAAACCATCAACAAGCACACATACACACACACACACACACACACATGAACGTTTCGTGATGCTGTGCATGTTTGCTAGTTCCATTGCTGCTGCTCGATGTTTCCCGATGTTCTGTGAAGATTAGCGCAAAAAGAAATGTTTAGCTCCCTATTAGTGTCAAATGACTGGGCAAAATATTGTACTCCCCACACCCTTGGTGTGTTGGTGGACCTGAATTAAGGACACGAATCTGCACAGTGAGTGTGGTGGTGTGGTGTACGTTCTGTTATCGTGATTTTGGGTAATGGAGTGAAAGAGGGTCAGTAGAGTTAACATGCTGTACGTCAGCGAACGGCTATCGTGTATAATGGTGCAATGTGAGCAATTTTTCGGGGGAAAATATGCGCTACGATGGCTATTTAATGTGAAAATCGGTTTAGCGTGTATCATAGTTGTGTTGAACTGTTTTTTTGTGTGAGTTGTTCCTAATTTGTTTCTTTTTTTCATTTCGTTTCAGATTTTGTGTCGTCCCTTTGTGAAGTAAGTGTTTACCTAATATTATTGTTATATTGGATATGCTGATGCTTGTAATTGTATTCATATCTGACGATCCTGATGTATTGATTTCAGGATTAATAAACGTATTAGAAAGGCCTGATTCTCGGTTGGAAATCAAAGATTCATAAATTTCGAAAGATCCATGAATTTCGAAAAATTCATGAATGTCGATAGATTCATGAATCTATAAAGAATCTTGAATCTCCAAAGATGGTCGTATCTCTAGGGATTCGTGCATCTCTAAAAAATATTAAAGCTTGAGCTTTTTATTAAACTTCTTCTTGGTGTAAAAACCTACGTAGTCATGCCAGCCTATACAGGCTATCGAGACTTCTTGGAAAGTATCACGCAGCTGGATAGTTTGTTTTGCTACGGGGAGACATTGGATGCGAGGCTTGAACCCATAACGGGCATGTTTTAGGTGGGATTGTGAAAATTAAATATTTTGGAAATCATAAATCTCTAAAGATTCAGGAAACCCTGGATATATATGAATTTTAATGAACTTATGAAGCTTATAGATTCAAAAATCTTAACATATTCATGAAGCCTTAGGGATTCATGAATCTTTGAAGATTTGTGAATCATTAGATTTTCGTGAATCTTTGAAGATTCGACTCGAGATTCGAATCACTCATCACTGAAGATTGAATCTCGTAAATCTCAACGAAAGATGTATGAAACCCAACACAACATATGATAGACCATATCAAATAATAAATCGCCCACGACACCATACATCCAAAAACTTCCAGACATACACTGAAAAGTTTTGTTACAAGTTCAGTCAAATCTGAAAGAATAGTGTAAAAACTAGCTCACAAAATTGAAGCTGCAATGCTATATTGTTGTTTCTTCTATGGTTTATAGATGCTTCATTAACTCCTTAGGAGTTGTTCCGATTCTTCGGTTGTAGCTGTAGACTCAATTCCTGGAGCTACTGGTTATATGGCATAACCTCTGTTAATGAGCCCCTTTTCCTTTTAAGATCGTAGGCTGAAATATCAGCGTATCAGCTGTTTGCATCGTATTGCTGTTTTCGAGCAGCTATCAAAGTGAGTATAATGTAATGGTGGGCTTATCCCAAGGTGTATATATTTAGAAGGTTGATTTTTACCCCTTCTGCTACTGAACGAAGATTTTAAGAGTGTTTTATGTAAAGTTTTCACCCATACTGTCAAAAAGTGACGTTAAAATTTGGTTATAAAAAACATGCTATGAGACCCCCTGGTCTACCTACACTTTCATTCTAGATTCCACTACCTGATCTCTTTAATGCACCTTGGAGCATATTAAAACGTTACCTTGTTGAGACATTTTTTCGATCAGGTACTCGATTTAATTCTAACTTTGAGGCTGAAATAATCTAGACTGAAAATCGCGGGCTAGTTTTGTCTGTGGTTTTGAATGGAGTGTTGACATGATTTCAGTCACCAACTGTCAAAATTCATATAAAAAAGTTGGCTAGTATCGTGATAGGCCTAAATATATTTTCTTCAATGTTACACAAACAAAATGCTGAACATGTTTTGAGAGAAAGTGAGAAAGCATGAAGAACGGATACGCAATCCGAGCGATTAAATTATTGATTCGGATACCTTTAAACGTATCACACTCGTAAATCGAGGACTATAAAATCAGACGACAACCTAGCCGGCAGTTTTTAGGATTGGTTTGTGTGTTACTACTGAGTACATCACTTCCGGTCAATATACCAAATTTTCCATGTATCCTTGCATTACCTAACTGGTTGTGTTATGGCGGTTTACAGTCAAAGTTAACGACACCACATGCGCGCTGAGGGGACACGTTCACGTATCCTACATCATTTAAATTGCATAGAATGGCACAGTTTTGCGCAAACTATGCCATACGTGTATCCCTCTCGCTTAACCGAGTTAACAGCCGAGTCGATCCTGCAATTTGATGTCCTTGGAATTACCCTCGCTGCGGGTGTGCTATAGCTCCGCAAGAAACAGGCAAAGGATGACAGCAGGATACACACCGGCACAACAGCGCTTGTGTGGTGGGGCTGCGTGTAAATTTATGGGATAAAGTCGACTGAGACACTAACGCACACGCACACGTCCAGCTGCCGCCACTCGCCCGGTTGTAAGTCGTCCGTGTGGAACACTAGCGATGGTGGGGAAGATTTAGGGAAGGTGAACGAGTGTGCATGTGTGTGTGTGCGAGAGTGGGGAGGTGTAAAGCGGGTCGAGTTACAATTTTTGTCGTCATTTTTACGTCAGAACAAGTCTGTTGCCGCGCTATGTTTTTTTTTCTTTCTCGTATTTCCTTCCATTTCCAACACACGCGCGCTCACTTGGTCTGTGGCTTCGAGTCCCTATTTGGTGTCCCCCTTTATGTACGTCCCCTTGTACACAGGTTCGACGCAAAAAGAACACCTCTTCTCGGGACATTTTGGTCGAAGGTGTGTAGTTGTAGTAGTAGTAGTAGTCACCCAGCGTCGTCTCGGGCCTGTCACACAAACCCCCCCCCCCGTTGTTGGGTGTTTCATCGCCGTACCGGATGCGAATTTGCCCGAAGGGACTCAAAACCAGCCCCCTCGGCATCGATGATTCAGACGCCGCACCACCACCATTGGGATGGATTGTTTTTCTATATATCCTTTGATTCATTTATTGGATTTCGCGTGGGCTGGCTAAATTTCCATTTGCTGTGCCGCCACCGTTGTCGTCCTTCCCGTCCTTCCGACGGTTCTTTAAAGTGCTCTGATGTGTAGCGACACGCAGAGAGAGGGGGAAAGAAGGATACTTTGCCCTCGAGCAAGAGTGCTTGAACGAGTTTGCCTTTTCCATTCACTCCACGCGAGCCCCAGCCGGTTGGAAGGTTTAGGAGGACATTGATACGGTCGGCTTAAAATGACGAGTAGGGCGGCCCTTGATATGCCTGAAGTACGGACGGCGTCACGTTTTTTTTTTTTCGTTCGGGGTTTACTTGGGTGTATGGGTGTTTTGTGTTCGTCATGCTGTTTTGTAGGTTAGAACCTTAGGGCTGTTTCGCCCCCCGTTTTTGTTCGTTTGTGGTTTTTTTTGGAAGGGGTCGTTGATTTTTTTTTCTGTTGATTCATTAGCATTGCAAGTGATGATAAATCGTAACGCCGACGGTAACGTTTTGTGTGTTGTACCGTATCGTAGATGTGAACCAGAAGATACGAGCAATACATCAACGGGATAATAGTTATTGCAGATTGATTTGTGGTGATGATGAGTCCTTGGTATAAGTCTCCTTCAAGGTATTAATAATTACCTTTCTAATGGTTCACATTTTACCAACACTACCTTCCCATATGGACACAATATTCTTGATTTGCTCAAAAGTATCAAAGAGAATACATTTCCCTGCTGCGGCAAGCGAGTATTTGATTTTAAACAGAGCCGTTTTTCCTTTGTGTGCTTTATACAGAGCCGATCTCGTCGTCTATGTTAGTCATTGACAGAGAAAGACGAACCCCCCCTTTTTGTAAGTTTATTTGCTTGTCGTGCGCAAACAATGAGTAGATTTCGAAACCCCAGCCGCCCTAAACATCGTGTCTGTGTGTCTGGTTTAACGCTACACTAAGTTTTAGGAGTTTAAATTGATATTTAAAGCCCATGCCGTACACATGCTGGTTGCTGCTAAATAATACTAATTACAATGCATGTTTGGGTGGAAAAAATGGGCTTTTTACTCGCTTCGCAACAATTGAAAACATGTTGTTGCTGCTCGCTGCCGAAACTAAAAGGGAAACGCCAAATTATAGACCTTCTTCAGCACGCCAGAACGTGGTGGTGTACCGTAAGGGTTTGTGGGCGGTTTCAACTTCGAAAGACCCTTAAAAAGCCACCCGGTCTGACCCCATCTTTCGGTGCCATTTTCTCTGGAGCAGCAGAGCAATCTGAAATAGGACCAGATTGACAATCTATAGTACCGTCGCGGAGAGGAAGGAGGTAACGGCCTTACCTTCCCTGGTGTGTGTGTGTGCGGTTTGATAACCACGGCGAGAAAAGCATTTTGGAAAGAGCAGGACGGGGACGCATGCATGAAATGACAAATGAGCCAAGATTGTTGCGTGACTTAAATTAATTAAATTCGGCATGGAGATTGGTGCGCGCGCGAGCACAAGCCCGCCGCCCGGCCCGTCGTGGTTCAATTCCAAGACGGAAGGGAGAGGGAGCAGAGCATTTTTCCGTCCAACGGTGGGGGGGGGGTCGTCGCGCCCGTCCATTTATGTTGCGGCTTTTGTTCTAAGCGCTCGGCTAAAGACCGTAGAGAGACGGCGTGTTGCTTGCGCGGTTGGAGAAGTAGTCGTGCATGGATGACGACGGTCTGTGATGGGTTTGAAATTCTTCTGCTCGGACCGTCGCCCGAAGGGGTAGTTTACGCAGAACGGAATGTCTATTATCTCTCCCACTCCCCGCCGGTCCCCCGGGCCGGTAGTATTTAGTCACTTTTTAAGGTACGATATTCTAATGATTTCATTGGTTGACCAAATTTTTATTCCACTATTCGTCGGATGGCTCTATCCGCCATCCCCCTACCCCGCGCGTTCACACGCCTCGGCGTCCTTCGACCGAGCTTTGTTTGGAATATGTTTTCCGCACGCAGCGTTTTTTGTTGGAAGAGGGGGATGTTGGAGCGTTTTGGGCGGCAATTGCTGCGTGTTCGTTGCGTGACATTATTTAGTTGTTGGAAAAATTTACCTTTGTAGTGTGTTGCTGTGCTTTCTTCTTCCGTGTTCCGTGTTATCTCGTGATTATTCGCTTGGTTTGTCGGTTTATTCTCGAGCAATTTCTCTAACGGTGCTTTAAGTAGGGAGTTGTTTAGAAAAAAAACGTCACTGTTTTTAATGCATGACTGTAGTAAAATTATTGCTATTAATTGAATGGTTGTTGTGAAATTGAATATTTTTTTGAAGTTTTAATTCTGTGTATTCAGATTTGTTGATCTGAATGTATCTAACTTGGCGAGATTTTTATGATATTGAAATTTTGTTATTATTATTCTAAGGCATTATTGAAGTTCTAAGGCATTTTGTATCAAAGATGATATCAGGAAACCAAAGGTGAAATTCGTAAAGATTAACATTCAACAGTAAAATTGATGTCGTATGATAATATTTATAACTTTTCTAGCCCTGTACGGTTGACGACGTTTGCGGATCCAGATACGAAAATTCATTCGGACATACTTCGGACATTGCTTCTTCAGTGAGTTCCATGTCTAGGCTTTGATTTGGGACTTATAGGTTTTCAAGTAACAGCGAACGTACGACCTTTTTTGAGCATTCGATTGGAATACCACAACTACCAGAGAATCACATATTTAGAAGTTCCAATTTCATGCTTTTAGTTGTTTTTTCAATTTCTGGATCTTATACCACATGAAACGTTGTGCTTTATTTTGCTGTAGGGTAGTGAATTCAATTTTTGTGAGTTGGCTAATCTCCAAGGGATATACAAAAATACATTTTCAGACATTTGAAATTCCTGCGAAATTATTTATTTATTTCTTGTTAAGAACATCCTGTAAAAAATATTAAAACCCCAAAATCTGTGACATGAAACAAAGTTTACTTCACATGTGATACAATCAAGATCCAGTGCATGTGTTTAGATTTCTATGGGCATACATTCGCTTCGCTTTACAAGCAAACCCTGCGTTAAACTTACCCAAATTGCCCAAGCAGTAGAATGTAAAACAAACAAAACAGTCTGTTTGGTCATAACCAAATGCTTGTCGAAGCGTTTTCAGTTTGTGGCCACATTCTAAGCGCAGAATTAAGCGTCCCGGGGGACCAACATTCGGACGGTTTGCAGATAATGCCTCTTTGTTGTTATTTCAATTTAATGCTGTTAATCCGAAATGCCCGGGGAACAGCATTCGGTGGGAAGCGCGTGGTTGTGTGGTTGTGTAAATTTAGCGCCTATTGTTATTCAGAATTGTTACGAATGTCATCGTGCGCTCTTCTTTTTTTTGCATCCTATACACTGACGCCCCGCATGGTGACTAAATCGTGGTGCTGTGAGGTGCTGGTGTTGCTACTAGTGTGAGCGCTGCATTGCATATGTAACAGCACGGTCGCCACGGTTGGATTAGTCCTTGCACAGAGCAAAACCGTCGCGTATTAATGCAATAACCTTGGACCACCAACTCTCCCCCGAAACATAAAGGATGTGGCGAAGGAGGAGAAGCTGTGTGGAAGCTGGATGGTACGGTTTTTTATGCTTTCGTTCTTCGCGTTCGATCATTTTATTCGTCTGATGGTGCGGTGGTCGTGGTAGTCTAATTCTTCTCAATGAAACTAAATTAAGCCGTGGGTAGTGGGGGTAGAGCGGCATATTGCTAATTGATGGGCATAATTTTTTTTTTGACCAGAATGTTGCACACGACCCACGGAGGGAGAAAATTCACAAATGAGGCTTGTGTGTATTTTTGGAAGTAAAATGATATGCCATTCGCTTTCAAATGGGTATTAATTTATGGCATTCGCGCACTATGTATTATCCCTTGCTTCTGAGGCAACTGCGACGATGATCGTCTCCTTCTTGAAGCCTTCCCTTCTTCTATCTGCTGTTGTTTATGTAATTTAGAGAAACTATATATCCTAAAGAGTTGTTTCGTTCCTCTTTTTTCTTGCTATATTAATATCTTGGTCTCCACGAGAGTTGTACTGTCAATGGGAAGGAAACATGGTGCAGGAATGCATTTGAAAATTCCACTCGCAGCGGCACTATCTGCTCCCGGTTTTGTCCAAACCGAACCTAAAATCTGCGCGTGTGTCTAAAAAAATACCCAAGCACAGCTTGATATTTGTCACCGAGAAGGACGTTGCCTGCCTATCACCCTGTTCTGCTGTGGCTGCATTCTTGAAATTCATGTTTTCACGTGTTTGTTTGGTTTTATCCCCCTACAGTGTCTTCCGCTGATTGGTAGTTCCCTTTGGCTTTGGCCACAAAAGTCTAGAAGCATTAGACGCGTGTGTGTTATCGCGTTCTTCCTTCCGTTTTGTGTCCGTGGGTCCGTCCATCCGTTATCCGAAGCCCCCTGCTGATGACGTGTTTTGATTATTTTATGGACCTGTTCCATGGTGTCTGCCAATTCGGGGTAGCAATGCGTACCTGTCTGCCTGCCTGGCAAAGGTTGGTGTTAGCATGTTCCCTTGTATTTTTTGCAGATGTAACATGAAAAAAGGTAACTTTACGGTGACTCTCATCTCTGCCAGTAGTAGGCAGTAAACAACGGGTCTTAAAGAGCCGTAATGATTATCCTCGTCGCCACTGCCTGTTGTCATGGGCCACAAGGCTCGGTAGCTCTCTCGTATCCTAATCGGCAAGCTCTACCGGTTATGACTCAATATCCGGGACAAGGGCCTAAAGACACACACACACACACACACACACACCGGAAAAACCCACCGAAGGAGCACTCGAGGATGTGCGTTATCTTGTTGCGATTGTAAACCAAACGCTATCTCTAGTCGTCGACAACTGGTTTCAACGAGGCAGAGATTTGAATACTTATCGCAAAGCGTTGGAGATGAAGGAATAGCAAACAACCAATCCACAGATTTGGTCCTTTGGTGAGACACTTAAAGCTCCCCTAAACGCCAGCTTTACTGGGACGGGCTTTGGTCCCGAAGAGACAAGACTGTTGGGGAATTGCTAAAATTCCTTGTTCTCCAAATGATTGTGCCGTCTCTGAGGAGGAGAAAAAAGAAACACATTCCATCCGGTAGATTTGTCCTGCTAGCAGCAGCTACAGAGCGTCCGCTTGTTAGGATCGATCCGATCTGTTTTGCATAACCAGCAGCAGCAGCAGCAGCAGCAGCAGCAACACTTCTCATGTTCGTATCTGGTCGTTTCTCGAACGCATCGTTTCTGAAGCGTTTAAAATAGGCAAGTGTCTCTGTGTTGCTTGCATTATTCATGCTTTGAAAGCATCATCTGCTTCCTTCGCCGTTTGTTTCATCATTTAAAGACGCACAAACACACTTGTTGTCTCTCGGCTCTGGCAAGCATGCTAATAAAAGCTAATAAATATACAATTTAATTTGTGTAAGCTATATTTGGCTTTGATAATAATGCTATCGCGTATCCAATTGCGTAATGCGGTTCGAGCACCTCGCCAATGTTTATAAATCGTATGTTTGGGGTATTTTAAATGTATTACAAACATGTTTACAATACAATGCCGTGCCATCCTGGTGCCATGCTGTATTTTGTCGCTTTTATCTTTCAAAGCGCCACCTCAAACACAGCGCACGTTCTGCGTTGCATTTAGGGGAACACGGAGCTACATGGGTATTTGCTGGTAATGAATGCAAAAATGTGCCATTTTTTCACTTCAAAATTGAGCTATAATTGCGCAAAATAAGTGTGAATATTATAGGGCAAATATTGAAAAACGATTTGTCTGAAGAAAGTAGATTTGATGCATTTTTAATATGACCAAAAATTTAGAAATGCTTCACTCTGGACAAAATAGGCCCTCGATTTACTACTTCACATTGCTCATATTTCCCCACATTCCCATACAGTTCGCACTTCCTCTCTCTCTTTTTCTCTGTCGGTGAACGGGACTAGCTGCTGCTGACGGCGAACCTCTGTGGCTGCCAACCTCTGCTCAATCACAGCTGGTTTTTTTTGGCGGAGGAACCCGGTGGCGGTACACTTAGCGGAATTGGTGGCTGCAGTCAAATGTATGCTACCGGAGCATGAGCTCCCCGGGGGGTTGTCTTTATAGGGGGGAGGCACATCTTACGCTACAGTGATTTTCGCGTTAGGTCGCATTCAGCCTTTGTGCGCTGAACTCCTTGCCTTGTTTTGCTGCCCGGGCGGCGGACTCTAGAGATATGTGTTTGGGTCGGTGCTGGCTAAATCCGTAGAATTGGCGATGCACACAACGAACGTTGAAGGATTAGAGATGGTGCCTAAACACACTTAGGATGATCAGAGCAGCATACGCGATTGCATTGGTACATGGATGAAGTCGAGTGCAGTTTTCACGTCGCCATCTTCTCCAAAATTCGTTCTGCATCGGTTAGATGTTGCTATGCCTTCGTTGGGGCTTTTTTGTAGGTCATTATGCTTTAAATCGAGTGGTAAGAAACAGACGGAACGTGGCTTGTCTGTGTCTGTCTACTCGGATGCCTCGGAGCCAAGAAGGGCGCTCAAGAATGGATAGCAGTGCCGCCCGGTTGGAGGTATTATTGTTATAGTGACGGTAGTTCCCCCACCTCCACCCTTCTAATGGGGCTTTAGGTCTCGAATCTAAACGTGTGCCCCAAGATTATTGTGAACCACTGAGGCACTGAGCGACGTCGTTGTGCCCTCGTCGGTCTTGCCCGTGTTCTTGTTGTCGGTTGGAGTAGACGACTCCCCCGAAGAACAGCGTTAGCGGCAGGAGGGAGGGATGTGATGGCCAAATAACATGAGGCCAGCCAATCAGTTCGCGGTTGGCCGATCTTCTATCGGTGTTCCTCTGGTGTCTTCAATATTCCGGTCATTGGAGTGCCGGGTCGACTGAGGCGTGCACGCGCGTTCACACGGACGCACAGAGATAAACGTACCGCTTATAACGGAGGTTTGTGGAAATTGGGAATTTTAAACTCTGAAGTGCGCTGTGCTGGTGGGGTGGGGTCGGGTGGAGTTCGCGTTCCTCTTGCTGCTGATTGCTTTCTGGTGGTTTTTGATTCCGTATCACCACGTGTATATTTGTGTGTTTGTGTGTCTGTGGATTAGAGGGACTGACTGTGAAGTCGGACATCAGTTAGGCACCATGTTTTGACCTAACGTAACGACTGTGCGCGTGTGTGCGAGATGCTATACTTGCATGAGGCATTAGAGCGAGCGAGTTTGTGCTTTTTAGTGTACGAATTGATGCGCCTCCAGGCTCTACAGGCTTTCGTGGATCTGAGAAGAGCACGAAATGCAGGATTAGATTGTGTGACGAGCATGAGTCGCATTATCAAAATTATTGGGTGCCGAGCATTATTGTGGCAGACACACGTCTTAGCGGTTGATACGTTGGAATCTCGCAACTCTGATAGCGTGAGCAGCGCGTAATTTTGGAATGTGACAAAGAGAGGAACGAAGAATATGTAGATCCGAGTGGCGTCAGGTTTTCAGTCGACTTTGAAATCCATCAACTTAGGAACTCAGAACTCTCTGAGGCGATGATCTTATTTCCGCACCATGCATTTAACCCACATTGCAATTTAAAGAGACAGAGAATGGCATCAGGTAGAAGGGGCAAACTCTTGTAACTCTGTGTGCCGTGCTGTTGTGAAACAGACCCTTCTTCCTCGTTCCACTTCCCGCTTTACGGAGCCATGCGAAATCCATTGATGATTCATCTGGTATTTGTAGAAGCCGCAACATCTATAGACACAAGCGGCGGGCCCATCACACCATTCGGGGGGCACTTGATCGTGTTTGCGGAGAAAAATATGACTCACCGCCGGTACCACAACATCCCCCCCCCCATTCGAGCAGGCAAATTGTGTGCCGATTTCTTTCGGTTTAACTTTTGCATCAAGTCAGCACAGCCCTTCAACAACAGCGGCAGCAGCAGGACGCCCGATTTTACCCGGTTGCTGGGCATATCGTGGCATTTCACTCTGACACATTCCAGTAGAACCAGCACCCGGGGTGTACATCTATTCCAGCCCCGGAGGTTCCAGTTTTCATTGTATCTCGCTCTCTCTTTCTATCACACTTGTGCAGGATGTGACGGATATGTGCGTGGTGTTAGTTGTTTTGTTGTTGTGTTAGTCTTCTCCCGTCTAAATGCAGCCACAGAACAACGGGTCGTATGTATGTGTTTGTGTGTGTAGATGCGTTAAATGTGCACAGGTGAAGGAGCGATTATGCGATTGTATGCGTGCCGAGTTTCTCTCAGCGCGTTCGCTTTGTGTTGCACACGAACAAAGAAGCGAGAGCGAACGCTCTATTGCCCTTTCCCTTCTTTGCCCTGCGGTTTGTTCGCTCTTGCTCGTCGCTTTTCTGTATCGCTCTTTCTCGCTTTCTCTCCTTCCTAACGGGGCAGCGCGCAGTGTTTCTATGTGTGTGCGCGCTGCTGTATCGCTCTGCTATTGCTGCCGCTTATCCCTTTCGGGAACGCGCGTTTCGGGCAGCTTCTCTTCTCTCTTTCGTCGGACGGCACTCTCATTCCGTGTTGGACGTTCGTGCTGTGAAGAGGCGTTTAATTTTCCCAGTGAGTTTCTCGGTTCGAAGCCTGCGATTTTTTGAAGATCTGCTTGGTTTTGGTTGGTGTGGAGTGTGGTGTTGTGCCGTTTTGTGTGTTCGTTTTTCCACCACCACTCTTGTGTTGGATGGGTTTCTGGTTGGGTGGGGGCATCCTTTCATTCCCTTTTGGGAAAGAGCACACACACACAAAGGGGGAGGGAAATTGATTGTTTGCAGTGAAGATCGGCCATATTTTCATCTTGTTCGCCGGGGGTTGATTTTAAACCAAATCCAAAAAGAAGCACCTATGTACGTGTGTGTGCGCGCGCCCATCGTTTGACACTGCTGTGTGAACAAAGTGCCCCTGGCAATTGCTGTGTGTTTGTGTCATATGTGTGTGTGTAACATTTAAATGGAGAAAAACAACAAAAAAACGGAAGCTAAATGGAGTGCACAAAATTTGAAAATAAAAAAAAACCAAAGAAGGGGATGCTCAGTGGTGATGGCTGGCCAGTGAACATACTGCTAGATGTGCCAATGTGCGTGTATGTGTTTGTGCCGTGGGGCATCGCCTTGTTCAGGATCATCCCACGTCCCCTGCGATTCAAGGCTCACTTCGATATATGGATGGTTGTGAAAATTTGCAAACCTGCGTGCTCTTCTGCTGCTGTGTGTGTGTGAAAAACAAACCACGGACATGTTACTCGTGTTGCAAATCCACAGGACGTAGAGCAGAGAGTTGTGTGTTTGTGTGTGCGTGCTGCAAGGAGAAATGAAAGTGCACAAAAGTGTTAGACAATGTACCCTCGCCGATACACTTTGCGGGGGAGGAAGCTGTGTGTTTAGGGGATGTATTTTTCCCCCCCCGTGTGCAAAAATGGTGCGCTTTGTTCTCTCGCTCCCTCCATCGGGACGCACACACGACGCGCCAGATCCATGCAAAGGGAAAACTCATCCCTGATCTTCTCAACAGGAAAGCGCCAGTGCTGGCACATTTTCCAAGCGCTGGCCCAGAAATTCTCTCTTTCTCTCTCGCTCTCTCTCCAGCTTCCAGCTTTCCATCCTCTCTGCTCCTATATTCAGTGGTTCGTTGAGGGGGGGGGGGGGGGGGGGGGTTAGATGTGTGGAGGATAATTTTCCCGGACGGGGGTAAGAAAATGAATTTCCTGTCTTGGTATGGCAGCTTGCGCTCCTTCTTCCTCCCCTAAAGACTAATGCGTGCTTCCCCCAATCCACCCTCCACTCCCCTTTCTAATCATAACCATCATGATGATGGTGATGGTGGTGGTGGTAAACTTTTGCTCTGCACGGTTTTGAGAGCAGCAGTTCCCCTCTCCGCCCCATCCATCACACGATCGACTCTCGCTCCTTTTACCACCACAACCATCAAACGGGGTCAGTGTTCAATTTTTGACCGTTGCTTTTTTTTCTATGATATATTGCCCCCCCCCCCCGCCGCCGTCCCCCGGCGTGAGCTGCTGTCGATTTGAATTTTCTCCACTCGACTTGGCATGTGAGGCTTTACGCTCATTTGCACCGTTTTTTTTTTTGGGTTTTTTTTTCGCCATAGGAACATTAGGTGATGTTGGTTGCCCCTATTCCGCGCTTCCCTGCTTTGTAACGCTTCTTCGTCGAAAAACCGCATCGGTGGGTGATTTTTTCGTTGTTGTTGCTGCTGCTGCTGCCCCCTTACATGCCCAACCCGATCAAATTGCATACGCGGAATGAATGGGCTGATAGTTTGAGTTTTATGAATATAGAGGTCACTGTACAGATGGATGAACAACGGTCTTCAGAAAATCGGTACAGCAAGACAAGATCGGGTACATTTTTTTTGCAAAGGTAGCAATACGGCAGGGACCAAGGAACCAGGTTAATCTTGGTTTTGGTGGAAGAACGCTCTCTGTGCTACCTGTTCTTCAGCGCGTGCAAGCAGGATTAGCGACGCATTCTTCTTCTTCTTCTACTTCACCCCTCTCCTAAAAGGGTGCAGGCTTAAGCATAAAACAGCAGAAAGAGTTAATGTGCCTCAGAACTAGTTTTGCCGGGTTGTGTACCCACGGGCAACGTGGGTTCGAAGAGAAGACATGGCCCAAGATCTAGCCATATCTTCGCTTCGCTCCGTTTTTGAGCAACGACCGCACGGAGGCACGGACGTTGTCTTATGTTCTGCAAAAACCTTCCTTTTCCTTCGTTAAGACACGCTCACACACACACACACCGTAATGTGCTTGTCATTAAGCCATTCATTCGCGAGTTGCTGCTGCTGCTGCTGCCGCCGGTTCGCGAATCTTATCGCTTTGGTCCACGGCAGGAAGCGCACGGCGTTGTCTTCTTGCCTCCGTTGGTGCGTTTTAGCCCTACCGCCACCGGTTTATGTCTCCCGCCGTCCAGTGTCCTCCCTGTACAAGATTCTCTTTGCTGCCCACGTTTTTAACCCTTTCTCGGTGTGTATGTGCGCTGGTCGCTTTTGCGTGCAAATCTGTGCGTGTGTGTGTGGTGGACACCCCGTGTATGTGCGCGCGTGCGTGTCTCGCACACACCCGGAACATCACCCGGCTGAAGGAAGAGACAGGATACATCGAGATATACGAGGAGAGGCACACGCACCCTAGGGAACAACTGCCGGCAACAAAACACATCTCCCCACACATAATTTTCAACCTTCATTCGCTTCATTCGCTTCGTTGGCGCACAGGCAATAGACGGGAATGATGCTTCAATGAAGAGATAATACTGGGATGGCGGCATGGCATGGCGGCAGCAGGAGGTTGAGGTTCCCTCCAGAGGTCCAGCGACAGTGAGGGGAGCAGCAGCAGGGAATATGGTGTGGCTTGGAGGGGTTTTTGCAACGCGCACACACCCTTCAATCGACTATATAGAGTCTCGGCCGAGCAAAACAGGCAACCGATAGAGGATGGTCAGCACACACTCCCATGGGTGGTTCGCATGGAAGCAGCAGAAGAAAAAAAAAACCGCGACCTAACAACCTCTAAAACGAACGAACGCAAAGAATGGCGAAAGGCGCAAAGATGATGCGAGGAAGCGATGCGCGAAGAGGCAGTTTTTGCAATAAAATCTGGCTTCAACGGGCGAATAACGGCGAAAAGGGAAGTGCAGCATCAAGCAGCAGCAACATACACACCCCGAGAAAGAGAGAAAAAGAAGGTCTTGTATATGACGTGTGCACACGGTTGGGCCCGGCGACGTCCGGCCGAAAAAAGTTCTTCTTTTTCCACCATTTCTTTGTTTTGTTCCCCTCTTCTTCATCGGCAAGAAGGCAAGCGCGAAGATCTTTGCTGCATTTGCTTTTGCTGGTTTGGGGGTTGGGATTGGGAAGATTGGGCTTGGTCGCGAAAAAAAAGGGAGAAAGGAAAATCTTCACGCGACAGGGACACAAGCGTGGTCGTAAGATATGGATCACATCGAAACTTTTTTGTAGTCAATGAAGCAAAGAGAAAGGACACACACACACAGCAAAGAAGGAATGTGTTTTGGCGCTACAACAAGTTTGCTACTGTCCATCGCTCGCTAGCTCGCCAAAAACGCCAGTCGCGCGCGTGTGTGTGTGGCAAAGGAAATTTGAATCCAGTTTTGTTGCTGTGGTCTTCCCCCTTATTTCCCCCCTTCAAAAGCGTTCTTTCACCCAAACACATGCTTTGTTCTCTTTCTTCCCCTGGCAGCAATTAAATCGAGTGTGCCAAGTGCTCGTTTTGCAAGTGCGCTTTTCTGTACAAAAATACCCACAGTGCGTGCGAGTGTTTCGTATTTGCGTATTTGTTGTCATCCAGAAGGTTGCGCACAATCGAAAGTGTGCGTGCGTGTGTGCGTGTGATTTGGAGAAGTGCATGTGAAGTGTGACGTGTGTGATCATCATCCCCGTCTGCTGCATCAACAATCGTAGTGAAAGAAGTGTTGTTGCTTCGTCGTGACACAAACGCACGCCAGGAGAGAGAGAGGGTGATTAAGAAAGCAAACACATTTACTCGAGAAAAAAGGAAGAAGGTGTGAAGTTGGCAAATCGTTTGCCGCCAAGCCTCCGCTCCTGCACCAAGTTGTGGAAGTGTTCGTTGTGTAGTCGTTTCGCACACCTTCCTCTGGAACACGTCGCGAAGAGTGCAAGGCTCCGGAAAGTGTGGCCGTAATATTTTAAAAGTAAGTAAATAATTTAAAAGCGAAAACATTAAAATGCTGTGAAGGTGAAGCGATTCTCATCCCACACCCACCGACGCTAGGAGGAGGGAGTGTGCCCTTTAGAGCTACATCCCAGTCAAACTGGTCTTCTTTCTTCTGTGTGCGTGTGTGGGTGGGTTTGTTCGGAATAATGGCCGGGTATTTCATGAGGTGTAATCTCAAAGGGAGCAGCGAGATGATGGGTGGGCGTGATTGCTAAAACTTTTGGGATGTCCAGCAGAAAAAAACGACGCGAAACAACATAAATGAATCCTTTCACATGTCAGGTCAATGGTCGGATGGGATCCACCTTGATTAATCTGGGGTTTTTTATGAGTTTAATATTTTCGTCTTTTTTTAAGGTAAAATATCCAAGTTAGACCATTTGCTTGGCACACAACAACCCTCTCGTTAGCAGTGATTGTGAAGGAAAAATTAAATTCCCTTTGCGCCAGAGAAAAAAAAGGGAAATAAAAGGGAAGTGGAAGTGAACCCCCCACCCCGCCGTCACGGAACATGATACACACGACTTGATTTTGGGCAAACTTTTCCGCTTGGCATGGCATGTCAAACCCGCTCCACCACTTCTCCAGCGGGCGTATCATCTTACGCGTGCACACATTTAACTGCGCTGCACATGCACCATGATAGCCTTCTGCTTGCACCACAAACGTCGTGTGTCTTCCTCTGTCCATCATATCACTGGCCCGTTGACATGACACGCAGGAACGGGAACAACACACAACAACAGGGACAGGGTCGTGGAGCACTCAAATCGGTCATTTTTGCCCGAGCAAACTGAGCACACACTACTAAGCGCGCGCTTCTCATGTTTTGAAAAGCCCCGTCCACCGTCCCCGTGGAGTAATTATAAGTCATGTACGGCTGGCAAATATCCGTTTTGGAAATTACGCTTCTCTCTATCGCAAACGGACAAGCGGCAGCCAGGGCCAAGGGTGTAGGAGGGAAGCGTCGTGTGTGCCTGACGACTGAGGGGAAATCGTGAAATGAAACGCACAATTTCAACATAATTGTGTTTGATTCGCCTGGGCGGGCCGGGCCGGGCCGGGCTGCGTTGGCAAATGTTTTGTTTATGCCATTTTGCCACCCCGCTTGTATGCAGTGCCTCTCCCTTTATCATCCCCCCCTACCAAAACGGAAGAGGGGTGGGGGTAGCTTTCTTCATCTTGCACAGTTGTGTGAGCAAAATCTCACTGGCGGAGGAGGAGGTCCACGCCATATCCATCGAAACAGTTTACTTTTTTGTGCTCAAACATTCCACTTTCTTACGGGGCGGTTTTGTGTGTAAAGATCGGTATCCATTCTGTGGAATTACTGCTAGTTGTGTGTGTGTTTTTTTTCTGTTTGTCTTAAACACGATACACTTCAATGAAGCGCTAACAACATGCGCGGCTCAGTTCGATCCTCGTTGCCGGCATATCGGCAGCGCGCGTCCTATGGGCGCTTGTGTGGGCAAACGCATTTGATAAAAAAGAGCGTATCAAAGAAATGCTGTGGCTGTTTCACTGATCGCGTACCCGCGGGGGTTTGTTTTATTAATCAGCATTTTTTATATTTTTGTACGTGGTTTGCTTAGTCCCACAGCCTCTACAAACCACTGTACGCAAGAGACAAAGTGTATACTTGCGCCCTTGAGGCATTCCTACTTCTCCACCGAACGAACTGTTTTGTTTTTGCTATTGTGGTGGGATATAGGTTTAGATTTGCTGTGGCAGAGGGAGAGCTGGATGGATAATGTTACCGGGGGAAATAAACAAATGAGAAGTACAGTCGAGGAGTATTTGTGCGCGTTACGATGAATCATTGGTATGGCGAAGAAATGTTTCAATTTCACAAGATGAATGTATGTGACCACTTTATAACAAAAAAAATCAAATTAGGATTGTAAAACATATCCAATGGAACACCACAATACGAGTGTACAGAAGGGATGATGCAGCTGAATGGTTTTTCTTGCCGTTGTTGACGATCATGGGAAATTCATACCACCTTCATCGTGTACAATAAAAGAAACATTGTTCGAGAGAAAGTGTACAGTGGGCTCGAGTTTTGTTTTTTTTATGCTTATCAATGGTATTGTGTTGTGAACATGTGCAATACTGTTCTTTGCCCCACGAAAGAGAAATGTAGTTTATGATGCTTGCTTCCAAATGCTTTCAACTGCAACTGCTTTACGAGAAAATTGTTTTTAGGATTTTAGGGTTTATTGAATGTATGGTTTCTACCAGCAAATGGTACTAAAGTCCTTTAGATCGAAATTGGCAATGCGTTTTGAATAGTGATGGGAAACATGAAGTTTTCGTCGGGATCTATTCCGGCTAGTTCTGAAGTTTTCTGAAACCGATTCCGGATAGTAAATTCGCCAGAATCAGCTCCGGAATCGAAATCGGCTACGAAATCGGAGTCAGTTTCAGTATCTTCATAAAAATAGGCGTTATTATTAAGAACTTATCCTCATTCCGGAGCTAATTCCAATTCTGGTGTCAATTCTGATTCCGAGCAAATTGCGATTCCCAGGTCGATTCTGATTCCGGAGCTTATTCTGATTCCGGAGCCGATTATGGTTCCAGTGCCAATTCTGATTTCGGAATCGGCTCCGGAGTTAACTCTGGAATCGGCTAATAAACTGTAGAGTAAACTCCGTAATTGGTATCGTTTCCGGAATCGTTTCCAAAATCTCCTCCAGAATCGGAATCGTTTCCAGCAATGGAATCGTCTCCGGAGTTGATTCAGAGCTCTCACCACTAGTTTTGAAGTGACATTGAATAGGCTAATATCTCTTACTACTAGCTTAGAACGATAACATGTCTAATCCTTTTATCCTCGTCAGTTGCTTCAAAATGAATGTCTCAGATGATTATGTACAAAGAAGATAAAGTAGCATACTTTAAATCCTAAATGTTTGGAAAACATTGTCCGTGAGTGATTGTTTAGAATTCATTTTTTCTCTCCACCGGAACCTGTTTGTGTTGAGCCGTAGGGGGTAGCTAGCAAAATTACGCCAATTTTATGCTCACTGAACATTGAAGAAATGCGAATATATATGAACACATTGGTCGCCTTTGCCTGCATTTCGTCCGGCAGGCCGGTCTTTTAAAACAGCTTCCCTATTATGTTGTGCCAAAGCGCGTTGCAAAGGGCCGAACAGTATGAAAACGGGTTGAGCTCTCCATCCTCTTCCTCCGTATGTTGTCGGTAAAATTTATCTCTCTCTCTCTAGCGCCTTGCGTGGGAAGAAATCTGCCATACAGCAGCTGGTTCGCAAGAAAATAAGCATTACACTTATCTATGGTACACACCGGTAGTACTGAGGTCTCCTCGCTTGTTGGTCCAACTTATGCCGGACCCTCCCGGAACACACGCGACGCCGAATGGTGATGATGATGATGATGATGAAAAGATAAACGCTTTTAACACTCCACTTCTGGCCCCTGCAGCTGCTCCAGGGCACAGAAAGGCACAGCACAGTAAGGCGCAAATGCGAAGACAATACGAAGGAGAGGACAGTTGGGTGGAATGAGGAGGGGTTGAGTGCAGCAGCAACTTCAACATCGTTAATGCTGTGTTGGCTGACGCTTCTAAACATTGCCCCCGGCGGCCGGCTCCGGTGTGTGCGAGTGTACCATCATGAAAGCTGTGCCTCCTTTAGTTGTGAGCCCATCCGGCGCGTCTCTTGGCTCTGTGCACTACTTAATTCAATTGTGTAACGGTTAGTGAGAGCACTTTGTTGTGGAGTAGCATCTTTACCTTTAGTGTGTGGTTATACTTTTCAAGCTGAATAGAAAGTGGCTTCTGTCGCTGGTACTTCTGGCCAGAGAGAAGGTCTTTATTTGGTATTGTTTCATTACGGGGTATGACCGTTGACAGAAGTAAAACGTTGTCTGATTGTATTAAAGGATTGGTTAGGGATTTTGTGTGATGCATCTGTAGGGGGTTTGCAGTGCAATATAAACAAACAAAATACCTAAACACTGCATCATGCGCATCGCGGAGACACTCTCCTTCTTTTGGGCCCGTCAGTTGGAAAGATCAACAGCGCGCCGGACACTTGATATTGAAGTCAAATCTGAGGAGGAGAGTGTGCTGTTTGCCTAACGCCGCTCAATCTCGCTGCCTTGCCTTCACACTGGCGCAAAACTTCACAGAAAGGCGTGTCTCACCCCGTACATGACACATTGGCAATGCGAATTCGACGCCAGACAAAGGATCGTAACACGCAGGAGGCCGGCTGGCTGAAGTCAAGGTTACGGAACCTGCCGTTGTCGTCGTCTTACACCCCTCAATCCATCTTCTCGCACGTCTGTGTTCTTGTCCGCTCAGCAACTCTTTTCGCCTCTCCCCCTGCGGAACAGGATCAAATATACGCACTCGGGACGGGGAGGGGCACGTTTTTTTAGTCTTTCCTGAAGTGTCGCGATTTGCATAGCCAAGCTGCTGCTATCGGCTAATATCGTATTACGTGCGGGCGCGCGAGTCGCGGGAGAGACGTGTAGTAGACGTACAATCGTCCACTCATTCAATGTCAACTACTGGGCGTCGACCAACATCGACAAGCCACATCCTCGTCTCTTCGCCATTCATGATGCATCATTGTCGGCACGGAACGACAAACCTCAACGGCGCAAGAAAAAGGCAACTACGCAAGAGGCTCCAGGCGCGCCTCAACAACAAAAGCCGATCGGTGGAGAGTCTTTCATTACACACTCCTCTCCTCCTCGCGTGCAATTCGCGCCGCACAGCAAAATCAATCCACCGAGACAGTATGGTGCGCGACAAATAGCAAATATTTTACCCTTTGTTCGGACGCTTGAATTTGAATAAAGCACTATCAATACTGTATTGGACTGAGGAGTCTCCGACGAAGAAAACACAGTGAGACGTTTGCAAGGTTTTTTCGTGTGATTTCTACGGACATTGCTATGGGGAAGACGACAATGACGACCGCATGCCAAGACGCGAATATGTGTGATCCGGTTGGAAGTTGGTCGATTTGTGTATTAGCGCCCCAAGACTACGGGGGAATGGGAAGACGACGCACTCTTCAAGTGGTTGAAGTGTGCTGGCACCAAAGGTGTGTATATACGAGGGTGGTGGTGGCTGGAAATGTAAAAAAATAAGCACAGAAACACACAATCACGTCCAATCATTATTCATGGGCCCAACGTCGGAATGTCGTTCGCTCTGGAATGCGGAGTTTTACGCGCCTGTCGATAGCGAAAGTGCTAGAATGTGTTTCGGAGGGTTTTGCAGGCGTACGCGATTAGTAGGTTGTTTCTTCTTTTTTTTGTATCATCAGTAAAACGTACACACGGTGGTGGCTGTTTGTTTGTTGGACCTTCTCCTCTCCTTGCCTCTCTGAGCAGGGTCTGTGATGCGTAGTTTTTCCGTCGTTCCCCCCATCACTGTCCGTGGCTGTCGGCTGGTGCGTCCATCAGTGTTTTAAAAGGGTTTATCTCTGTTGAACCAGTTTGGGCCCGGCCTGTGTTGAAGGTCACACTACGTGCGCATTCGCCGCGCGTATGTGAGGGGTGGTAAGATCTATCTTTTGGAGGCTTTTTTGTTGTTGCTACTTGTTGTTGTTGTTGAGAGTTGCGATTGTTTACGAAACTAGATGTGTCAGACGGGCTGCTACATTAGAGTCTACATTAAAATATTCCATTTTAATACTGTCACCGCATGATAATGAGCTGGAACGAATTTACGAGGAGATAGATTCTAGTAGTGGTGTAATCCTTCGTAAAGATTCATTCATATGAATCTTCAGTGATGATTACTCCTGAATTAAAAAAAAAATCTTCAGTGATGAGTGTAACGAATCTTTAGAGATTGATGGATTCACATCTGAATTGAATTTCGGATCTAATCTCTAAGGATAAAAAAAAACTGGAAGAATTCGTCAATCTCCAAAGATTCATATGAATCTTCAAAAAATTATTGAATCTTGGAAGATTCATGAATCGTTTTGGAATATAGTATATCTAAGGATAAATCTCTAACTTTTGACATATTGAGAAACTGTGCCGCCTGAATGGAGTCTCAGTTCCCAGTTTCTCAGTCTCGTGTATTTTGAATCGTTTTCAAGCATCATGTCGTTGTCATCTTTGGAAGTGGGTGGATGAATATTTAGTGATACATGAATCTTGGTTAATCATGACTCAACAAATGAATAAATCTTTACAGTTCCAATAATGTTTGACGAATCATACAAATATTTGCAGAATATTAAATAATTGGAGCTTCAAGAATCTCAAGATTATGGATTCAAATGAATCACTTTGAAAATTAACTCAGTTTCATGAATAAGAATCTGAATCCTATGTTTAGATTGTGGTCATCATTTGTAGGATATCCAATGTGAGATAGTTTAGAAATGGGCATCTTTTTGTAAGCAATTTCCATAGGAAGTTCAACTCATGGACTGATCTTTTTGCCTTCCGGGAAGTACTTAAATCTACTGCTTGATTTAATTCCTATATAAATACATCCCACGACGTGTAGCGCAAAAGGAAACTCTGTAAACACACATCACGTGCCTGTGTGCCTTGGGTTCAAGGGAGTATTTATTATTTCCAGTCGAGAAGGATCTCCTAACCCTCACAGACAGATACGTACGACGACGTCGACGTGTAAACATTCCGCAGCGATCCCAGTTGTTTGTTTACGGAGGCCCAATGCAGTTAGGCGGCGCGTGGGAGCAACTGGAGACTGACAATTTATTTGTGTAACATTAGGTCAAAGTGTAGCATCGGCATCGAGGGGTTTCTCGCTACAAGAAAAACGGAGCACCGTGAGGAAAGGCTAATGCTCTCGCCTATCGTCGATCGGAATAGGCGAGATAGGTTCGAAACGGGGAAAAGGCAACACCAGC
Organism: Anopheles coluzzii; assembly: GCF_943734685.1. Lineage (NCBI taxonomy): Eukaryota > Metazoa > Arthropoda > Insecta > Diptera > Culicidae > Anopheles > Anopheles coluzzii. Next base: position 37,553,062 of record NC_064671.1, on the reverse strand, counting down.
AGGACTCATGTCATCGTAGCAGAGCGCAATGTGAACTCTCCGGGTCACAAAGTTCTGGGTTCCGGATTGAGCAAGCTGTTGAAAGCCAATAGAGCTGTTGCGCTGTGTCGATACACCACTGCTGACCAGCGATTGGGTTACCCTATGGGTTCTTTTTGGTTTGGGGTGTTTGGATGTATCCTATCGCATCAGCCAACAAAGCCTCATAATGCTCTACCCGCTAGCCAGATAGGTGCGGATTGTGTGTTTTCTTTCTTTGTTTTGTTTTCTACCTCACCACACACACGCACACGGTGGTGCAGTTGTAGTGGTAGCAGCAGTTTCGTTGTATGTTTCTATTTTATCTGACTGGAAACATCTTTTTGGACTTCCGGCTTTATGGGCCCCGGACCACGAATAGCCTTCCGGAGAGCGAATGTTCTAGGCGGGCTCGTGTGTGTGTGTGTGTGTGTAGGTACGGGGCAATGGCTAATAGATATTTCCTTCCATTACAGCTCCATAGACCTGCCAGCTCTGGTGAGGAACGAAGTGTCGAAGCGAAAGAGTTTCTTGTGCACTGTTGTTGAGCGTACATTTGTGGTAGAAAATTTGCCCCCGTTAATGCCGCACACACATATTAGACCGAAACGCGTATGCGGCCATTTTCGCTACGGTAATTTCCGCGCCCCGCGTACCACATTGTTGTCCGGGGTGTTGGTTGGTGGTTAGATGCGCGAGTTTTCGGAGGTCGTGTATAGAAGTGTGTGTGTGCGTATTAGCGGGCGTTGTTGATTATTTATATAGATTCCCGTGTGCGGGTCCGCGGTCCACGTGGCACGGGCGGTTTAATGGCCTTTTGCTTTCGCGTTCTGGATGAGAGAATTCATTCTACAATCTACCTCTTTCTAACCCCCCCATGCCAAACCCGCGGGCTCTCGGAGCACTCTCCGCTTGGTGTAGCATTCCGTTCCCGTCATCTGGTTGTGCCGTTGGGTTTCCATCGACCTCGGCCAGCCAGCAGCTCTTATGGTAGCAATTTTATTATCGGCATCTCATCGCAGGTTTTGTTGTACTCTCCCTCCCTCGGTCGTGGTTGTTGTTGTTTTACTGTACTGTGTTGATATTATTTCTGCAACAACCGGCAAACCATGGGCTTTTGACGTTCGGTTCTGTATATGCGCTAGTAGATTTGAGATGAGAGAACATCCATTTGTAATGTTAGTTTTGCTTTTGTGTGTAGCTCTTGTTTCATTAGTTTGGGGAAGTCGTAAATTTGAGCCTGTGTGGGATCTTCGGAATCACGGCCATAACATCATGTTTTTGACCTGCTGGTCTCAATGGTGAATGTGTAAATGTTTTCCCATTTATCGTTACAAACTATGAAATTTGTTGATGGTAAAACTTTGTAATGTACACAATGAAGAAATTGCTTTTGAAAACAGTTTTATTTCTTCCACATAAACAGAGCTCCTTTCTTAAATTGAACCATTTTCTGCGGCGGCTGGCTGTCCAAGGAAAAATGTGAAACATAACTCAGCTAATGCGTAGGATTTAAGGCTTGAAGGCTGTTGTTTGATTGAAACCCCGCTTGACTTCGCCCCCCAAAGCATCCTTTTGGACCATCGCCTCCACTTTCTTCCAGCACAGTCAGGAATGATATGAAAAGTATTGGTCTTCTACAAAACAGCACGCTGTGGGGGCATAACGGCAACAGCATATAACGGGCGTCCGAGATGCGCGCTTTCTCGTGGGCGGTGGCAGCGGAAAGTCGTCGACAAGATAATTTATTGTGGCCGATCTTTCGATCTCTTGATGAATTTAAAGTCGTAAAAGGAAAAAGAAAGAACGAACATAGCACACATACACATCACGCAATGTTTGGTGCTACGTTTTGGACACGGGGTACGGGGTCTTCTCTCCGTTCGGCCTACGGTTTCGGCGATGACCGTTTTGCATTTCTATGGAAAAAGGGTTCTTCTACCTTCACCTTATTATCTTATTGTCTCGTTAAGCTCTTCTCTCCTCCCTCGTGTCCGATGCGATTTGTGATCCGGCCGAGGCGTTGAACATTGTAAAGGGAAAGGATAAAAGAAAGAATTGTTGGTAGCTTTACAAGCTCTCCCCCTGTCCATATCGTCCCTCAAGCCCGATGGGATCTAGTTACATCCTACGCGCGCGCCGTTATGCCACACGAATGGTGGAGAAATGGTGTGCAGTAGAAGCAGCAGAGTGATGGTGTTCTCGCCACCGCGACAACTCAACACGGAAGACAATTATGAATAAAACATGGAGGTAAAAAGTAATGTTGGTTAACCCCGTTGGCCACGTGCACTCACTCTCCGGCATCAGGCTTGTAAAACTGTACTTTTTTTTATTTGGAAATTGTACACCACCTTCTTTTACTGCCTGCCTGCCTGCCTGCTTTCTCGCCATCCGGAAGAGGGGAACGCGAGAGCGCTTCTGGCTCGGGACACTATTTGCGCCTGCGACGGTGTGTGGTGCCGGCCGACAATGAGTCACGGTTTGGCAAAGGAAGGTTTAGGGTTTTGTGTGAAAATTAACAGTAGCACATTACCGTACTTTCCCTTTTCTCCTTATTTGGTACGGTAAGGAAAAGGTTTACCTTGTGACGAAGATGTTGTAATAGTTGTTCTCCTGAGTTTCTGGTCAAAAGAGCAACTTAATATTGATATAACCTTTTACATCAAATGTCTGCATTATAACATAGAAAAGATAGCGTGATTTTTCGCTCGTTCATCAAACAGAGTCCTCATTGTATCATTTTCTTTCATTAATTTCTACGGTCAAAAGGGTGAACATCATCCGGGCTTTCCCCAGTCCTAAAGCCACTCCCATTAGAACCCTTAGCAAAAAGGGCAGAGCCCGAACCGATTATTTGTCAATGGACTATATTGAGCCCTGTCAGTGTCGTCGCTCTCTTTTGTCAGTCAAATTCTCGCATTATCGGATCGGCGCGGGAAGGTCTTGCTTTTCTTCACACAGGCGAGAACCGAATCGTGTCTAACTTATTTGCCCTTTTGTCGGTTCTGGTATCCCTTTTTTCTCCCGCTCCTCGGCAAACCGTAACACACCAGGAACCAGAAATTTTGAGCCGGAAACACGAATCCTTAGACGTCTCTGGAAACAGACAGTCAACCGCTACAGTTGAGCGATTTCGGGTTAGATAATGTGCCCAGGGAATGGTGAGAGCAATCAACCGTGGATGGAGAAGAGGGATAGGTGATGATTGCATGTCACCAAGATTAATTGATTTTGAGTTGTGAATCCCATTTCCATTCCCTTAATAACATGATGCTTGAGGATTATGTGTTAACACAGCAGAAAGTGAAAAGGTTTGGGGGGTTTGTTTCTTATCAATAAAAAAAAGTGACAAATACGATCTTTCGGCTCTCTATCCCTTTAGTCAATGTGTCAGTGTCAATTGCTATGCTATAGTAAAAATAGTTTATCCTGGATCTGAACCTAATCAAAATTCATCTGAAGCTAAAGCAACGCACAATATTATTTACTTATTTCATACCAAACCCAGGCGTGAACACGTTTCTTCCTCTACGACAACTCTTCCCGAGGTTCGTCGCTTTGTCTTCATTTTTTGGGGTGGCGTATATTTGCCTCTCACCGGAGTACGTGCGGATGCGGAAAGCGAACGGAAATGCTCGGTTCCGGAAATGGCAGCGGAATGACGTATTGATGTACTCATCAAATCGGTATCTTCTTGACTAGCTCTAGAAGTGGTGGTGGTGCTACAACGTGATACGAATTGGCCGGTTGGCATTCCACCTTCTTCTCACCTATAGATTCGTTTTACTTCTCCTCGCACCCGCTGGGTTTCTCTTCGCTTGGACAGCAGCGGATGTTATGTTATTGAAATATTAATTTCTTTCTCAAGCACTTTTTTCGGCCTTCGTTGGCTGTTGCTGCTTTCACGCCTCTCGTTCTCCTTCTCTCAGTTCGTGGTTGTTCTGTTCGGCGTGCTGTGCGCGTTCAGTATGCTACTTGAGCGAAATATCGAACCTTGACGGATTTGAGCATGAAGTCATAATTCATTCGTAAGAGGATAGACACACACACACAGTACGATGGGTCGTGTATTTTCCCAACGGATGCCCGATTGCAACTGATTCGGTATTTCGGACCATGCTTCTTCGTGGTCAGGCGCGCAGCAGCGATATGCCAGCCATCATCGATTTAGGTATTCAGGAAGCGATTCCAAATCTTCGCTTACTTTCCTTGTGATTTGTATGCGGAAAGCCGGATGGCGTTGGTGGTGGTGGTGGCGTATGATGTGCGACATTGATTGGCTATCAGAACACAGAGCCTAATGCCAAATAAGATGGAAGGAAATTGCTGATGGTTCAATGATTTGTGCCAAGGGTACGTGATAGGTTCACGCAGATAGGGCCGCAGAGGCAAATTATGATGTACGGAGTTATTTGTTCAGAGATTCGGAGTTACTTCAATGCGTTACACTACTTCTTTATGTCTATGTCAGTGCGAACATTGAATGAGAAATAAGGAAAATATTATACGTGATGAAAGATGTGTTTTAAATATGGTTTTACAATTATTGATTTATATTTCCTATAAGCATTTCAGATATGATATTTTAACAATAATTCTAATGTAATATTTGTTCTTGTTTCTTTTCTTTTTCTAGGTAAGTTGGACAGTTGGAAGTTGGTTCTAAACGTTTGCTGATTTTGATTGCTGATTTGTCAACCTCGATTCAATCTCTAGGATACGGTATTTTAAACTAAATCTATATTGAAATTTATTTTAGGTATTTGTATATATGACTTGTATTAGCAAATAGAGTAAGTTTTAATGTTTTTGTAACTTGCTTGTTCAACTATTTCCCTTGCTTTGTTGACAACAGTCAAGACTACGGAAAATGTTATCAAATTAGCGTTTCAGGTTGACTAGGAAACGTTTGAATGAGTGTTACGCTCGTGCAAACGATGGTTATAGCCGTTTTTGTATAAACAGCATTCCTTTGCTGTTTTGATAAGACGACGCCTAGCTTTTGATTTGTCGCTTAAAATAGCATCGTAAGCATAATACCGTTCAAGCACGTGGAGTGTTGCCAGATAAGCGATTGTCTTGCAGGTTTGTTTACCGCTGTAAGAAAGGCTGCATGTGTGTGTGAGTGCGTGTGGATTATGTTTCAGGAAATAATTTATGATTTGTGACCATGGGCGAATGCGTTTATTTTTGCTCCCGCCTCGTATCTTTGCGTCGTTTATTTTGGGACCTACAGGAATGCTGTTACTGTGTGTGATAAGAGAGTTGTATCCTTGACTTATTTTTATTTTTCTGGATGGAACTGAAAACAAGTTTATCCACCTGTGTTATAGCAAAAATGCTTAAATAGAATAGGTCACGTATAGTCTAATCAAAGAGAGGTGACAGAGGGAAATAGTAAGGTTTGGCACACTAGCAGAGTTCGACATTTTAATTATGATTATGATAGTCGTACCCAATTATGACTAAAATAAGAGTAACAAACGATCGTCATGCTTTTATAATTGTTGAGAATAACGTTCATGATTAAAGCGATAGCGCACTATAATGATATTTCAAGCGTCTTGTTCCGGAAGCCAATGCTTCATTTTTTTTGAGGATAACCTGTGCTTGATATTCTTTGTTCCATGTCGTTGCATGTTTTTCCCAATGTTTGTTCTCCAATCAGTATGTCCATGCCGCAAGCCTCAAATGCTCTCGTTCTTTTTGTTGTAAATGCTTGTACCTCGTTTGCACAATCTAGGCCAGCAAGCAAAGCAGATGAAGAAGTTCGTGCCGGCACAATCAATTTGCACACCGAAAGAAAGAGAACCTACCTTTGCGAGAACCGATCGCCGGCAATGTCGTGACTTCTGCAAAATTTGATTAGCAAGCGCGTGTTTTCGCTTGTTCCGTTCCGGCAGCACGCTTGTTTACTTCTTTTGTGTAACGTTTGATGATGAAGTTGGATGGTTGTTTGATAAGTAGGGAGAGAGAGAGAGAAGGAGGCTGTATACAGCACGAGGTAACATTAATCAATTTGGTTTGACTTTTAGATGAGATATGCGCAGAAGCTTCCAAGGTGGATGATGCGATTGTTGCCCACCGGACGACGGCCCACATTATCGGCCACACTGAGATGTACACAAACAGTTCAGCATTCTATTTCTTAAATTTTACCAGCAGCCAATCATTACAAAAAACATTACTCTTCCACTGAAAGTCTGGCGACGCTATCGGTGACGCAAACGCAGGTGCGCAACAAACGGGCGGTGCAACCGCGAATGAAATTGCTTTGTTAAAAATGCAAATAAAAATTGATGCTGAAACACGCCGTCACGTGTACACGATCTTGGCTGGCACGCCACCGATGGCTGTATTCTGTGCTCTCTGTGCCCTTTAGAAAAGCGAACAACTTTGCTCATAAAACACCTTAAAATTGATTAGTTCTTTAGTGAAGCCAACGCCAATACTTGTACGGGCTTGAGCGTTTCCCCCCGATAAGGTTGTTTATAATAATGACGCTTCAGTGTGGCAGTTATTAGCCATTTTACCCTTTTGTTTGTTTGCTGGTTTGTTCGTTGTAAACTTTTAATTTAGCGGATATTACTTTCTTCATTGCAGTTTCCTGTGTCGGGTGCCGCACATGTGCGCGCGGGTCCCATGTGGTCGTCGTCCGGTGGTGCGCTCAGCGTCGTGTCGCCCGTGACGATTCCTCTGTGCGTGTGGCGCACAGCATTTGGGCTAGCGGCAGCAGCCAGAGTGTGTTTCGCAGGGTGGTAGTGGAGAGACACTGAGTTGCTGTGTTGAATGCTATTTTTATGACCATTATTTTATGGAGCCTTCGAACGGACCAGAGAGAGAGATAGAACCGCCGGTTCGGTTGATGATATTCCTGTTTCAGTATGTTTGACTGAATTTGCATACTAATCGCGCCTGGGGCGTGTGTTTGTGCCATTGGCGGCATTAAGCCATCCTTTGCCTAGCCCTCCCGAAGCCGAACCGGGTAGAGTGCTTCACCGGGGTGCCTTGTGTATGTTACTGGCGTTTGCACTTAACTTATTCGCTGCTTGTGTGCGATATTCTGCGATGTTTTTGCTATTCTTGTTGTTGTTGAGTTTTCTAAGCCCCCAAACAACACATTCACACACACACACAGTCGGTAGTTCCGAAACAGACGGCGAAGACTGATGCGCACACCACTGCCTTTTGGGCCATGTCACACAACCGGCTTGTTAGGGTGTTGTTTTGTGGGTTTTTTTTTTAGCATATGCCGGAAGTATTGAAGTTAACCTTTTTTTTGTTGTCGGTTCTTTTTTCTTCATGCGGCGCGTATCGAACACACAGTGACAAAGATAAAAATTTATTTTGCAGTCAAGCGGCGGCGGGCCCGTTTAGTGGTGAAATGGTTTTATGCATTCAAACTGACAGCGCAAGCGGCTGGTAGAGAGCCAAATTAATCCAAACTCCCCCCGGCCGCCGCTGCTATAGCGCTTGGAAGAGTGGAAGGGTGGTAGGGTTTCAAAAAGTTCACTGTCAACGGATGGAAACCCTTAAAGTGCTATAAAAACCATGCCTTTTAGTGCTTTAGGAGAGAGAGAGGGCTAGCCTTTGGGGTTGAGGATGCAAAGTGAATGGTGTGTAAAATGTTTAAGGTTTTATAGCATCGTTGTGGGCTCATCGTTGGTTGGTGGTTGGTGACAAGGTGGTGGCTTTTTTTACTGCCTCTGTAACGCGATACGCAGTGCGCAGTTTACGTAAAGTCGTTTATTTCCCGATCGCCATTCGATCAATGTAGTAGTAGGGGCGCACTTCAAACGAAATATTAAAACATGTTTTAAATGGTAATTAAAAGGGAGTTTAATGTTTGCTGTACACTGTATCTGCTGTGGATGGATGGGCAAATTAAGAAACGTTTATTTCCCCTTTGCAACAATTAACGGGAACTGATTAACGCGAGTTCGCGGGATTGAAGACACAGAACTAAACTCGAACCGGCTTAGTCACGTTCCGCGGTTTCGATCTTCTCGGCATATGCTTTGCGATTTTACTAAACCCCTCCCCCCACCGAGAGCTGTTGGGTTTGTGTCACCAGCGTTGCATTTTCTACGCCACAACTTCTTCTTATCCTGCGCGGATGCGCTTTGGACGACGTTGGCACAAAGAGGCAGCAGCAGGATAGCTCGTTGTACTCTCGTGCTATGCCCTTCGTACGCTGTTCTGTGCCTTATTTTAGCAGATACACACGGGACACACATGACGGCGACTGTAACAACCTGGCGCGGTTGCTGTAGTTCAACCACATCTTGCTCTCTCTTTCTCTCTTAGTGCCGTCGACCGCCACAAGGTCATTAACGATGGATGCGCGATCGCGAACTTGCATGGAAATATGTACTGCAAGGGAGGGTATATGGTACAACACAGTGGTGGTGTGTGTCGTCGCCATGCTTCTCCCGATGTCGGTTGGTGTCCCGGTGTGCCGGGCCGGGTGTGTACACAACAGAGGACAGAAACAGCGGCAGCAGCAGCTGCTGCTGGTTGAGCTCTCTGTTCGCTGCTTCAGTTGCTGGCGTTGATATTGTCGCCGTCGCTTCCATTGCGTAAACGGGTGGGTCGCGCTCGGGTTCGTTGTCTGTTCGGTCCTCCACCTTCTCTCTGGCTCGCCATTAAAAGTGCGTCTTCTTGCGGGCTGTGTTTTTTTTTATTTGTGTGAAGGGGAAGGTTCGTCTCCACAACATATGGTGCACAGTAGTCCACCCCTGGAGCAGGGTTTGGTAGATTACACACACTAACTCCAGGGCCGGGAAGGGTTTTGTGGGGTTTATAGAGCAAGAATTAAGTCAAAAATGCAATACGGAGAACTGCTGGTGGTGGTATGTTGTTAGTGTTGAACAGGGATAAGATTAGAAAGGGAGTAGGGGACGCTTACTCAAAATCCCAAAGCAAGCCTTTCGTTAATCGATGTCATCTGGGACGCAGTATTGCATAAATTTATTGAGTTTGACCATTCTAATGAAGCTCAAGAGTTGCTTTTTCAATATTATAAAATTCTTCTCTATAAAGTAAAATATTTTAATTTACGGCAAACTTATTGCCTATAAGCCCGATCGAAACCTCGCGTAATGTAATGATGGAAACATTTTCCCACGTTCTTGTACCCTTTCCCCGAGCGTATGGTTTGGTATTTGACAAATCACGTTCAATCAGAGCCATTTCCAGACGCGTCGTCGCTGTTCGAAACGTGCTGACTCGCTGCTATAATCATCAGCCTTTTCTTCTAGTCGCACACACACACATATACACGCCACAAACCACTTGGAGTCTCAAGTCCCGTTCACCACCCCTTGTTCGACCGAATGGGGTGGACGGAGGAGGGATGGCTTAGAAAATTGTGTGTTGAACCTGGAAATTACTTTGGCACTCGGACAGCAACTTTGTATGGTGCAGCATATGCACACACACACAAACACTCACATGCACAGCTTGTTTCTTACGATATTTCTCACCTTCTCGTAAGAAAAGGTGTGCTGCCCGGTTGAGAGATTGAAACCACTTCAATCAGAAAAGAAAGAGAGATAGAGCCTGCAACATCGATGGCGGGGTGCCTCTACCATATTCTTGAATCTGCTCGGTCGTGTTTCGATCTTATAGTGTAGTCTTCGGTATCGTGCCCCAACCTCCTTCCGTAGTTCGCGCTCCTGTTTCATGCCTTCCCTGTTTCTTCCGCAAGTCTGGTGCAGCAGCAGCAGCAGCAGCAGCTTCGAGAGTCCCGGAATAATAAAGCTAACCATCAAAACATAATAACAACAAGATTACCCTCACACACCCCAGCCCGGCCAACGTTAATGTACGGTTATCTGCGCGAGTGGTAGAGTGCGGCGGGACCCTCTATTGCTACGCTGATTAAACATAACGGTTAACGACACCGTTTCCTGGCTTCTTGCACGTAGTAGTCCCGCGTCTACTATCGCGGCCGCCGGCTCGCGCAGTTCCGGGCCATGGTCCGATGTGACCGTTCGAACGTGTCATTCGGTCTATCTGTGTGTACTGCTTCTGCTGCTGCTGCACTATCCTCCTGAACCCGTACTATGCCCCAACCTTATCCCGGAAGATGGTCGGAAATCATCATCATCGCGTACACACACGTTCATTGAACATGATGAAGAATTTTCCACCGACCCGGCAGCAGACTATTACGTGATGGTCACAAAAAATGGCCGGTTTTTTTGTAATTATAAAATAAAATCGTACATGTCTATTTCGCTTTATGGCTTTACACAAACGGCCGCCATGGACACAGGCGTGTGATTGTGTGCTGTGCCTGAAGCACTCGGTATTTACCTAGCACAAGAGTTGGTTTGCTGTACCAGCAGGTGAATGTGGGGCTATGCAATAGTGATGGGAAAAATGAAGATATCGTCGGAATCGATTCCGGCTAGCTCCAAAGATTTCTGGAATAGATTCCGGAATCGGCTCCTGATTTGATTCCGGAATTGGTTCCGGGTAGCTCCGAAGTTTTCTGGAATCGATTCCAGAATCGGCTCCTGATTTTATTCCGGAATTGGTTCCGGAATTGGTTCCGGAATTGGTTCCGGAATCGGCTCTGGAATCGTCTTCGGAATCCTCTTCGGTGCCGATTCCGGAACCAATTCCGGAGACGATTCCTGAATCGACTCCGGAATCAGAATCGGCTTCGGAATTGTTTCTGAACACGGAATCGGAATCGGGTAGGTCTAATTCCGAGCTCCCATCACTACGATACAAGCTTGTGGCAACTGTTGCGATATCATCCACACTCCCACATTCCCCCCCTTTAACATTGGGGCTTTGAACGTAAAATGCTGAGTGTCGATGTTGTTGTTGCTTGTGCGCACCACCTGTGTGTCACCTGTGGTTGTGTGTTTGGTGCTTGTTTAATTGAAATTGTTAGAACATTCTCACAGATTTTATTGCTACCCTACTTTCTCTCTCTCTCCCTCTCTCCCTCCATTTCATTGCCCGCGAACCAACTGGCAAATTGTTTCGCGCTGAATCACCACTCCACACTCCCTCTCCCCATCATTGCGCTAAGCCCGGCATTATGGCGCTCAGAGCGGTGGTGTCAGCTAGAAATCAAAATAGCACATTATCCAACGGTGTTTTATGGTGCAATCGTTTCGGGTGATTCATGCACAAATCGCGATGTAAAATTTCTTCCCCGCTGTGATTCCGATGAAATGGTCTTTGGCTCTTCCGGTCGGTGGTGGTGGGTGGGGTGGTGGTTAGAATTAATTTACTCGCGCGCTACCCTACCGAGAGCTTGTGACGACCACTCATCTTTGCTTAGTAATCAGGAATTGTCCGTGGTTGTGGGTAAGCTTGGAGTTGCTTAGAAATGATCATAAAACTTGATCAAGTGAAAATCCCTGCTTCGCTTTGTCAGCTGAACAAGAAAAGCATGGGTAAATACTAATAATTTTGAAATTTCAAAAAGTAAACCTTTCAAAAGTCTTGTTTAGTTGTTTTAATCAATTATTATATGATTTTGGTGTACCATTTTTTATAAATATGTCTCAAACGACAAATATATTCTGCTTTTATTCCGATTTATATGAATCCACTCTTTATGCAGCATTCACATTCCTGTTCTATCATACGAAAGATAATAATTAATAGCATTGATTAAAGGAAACACTTTTACTACCACCCTCCGACGCTTTTCGCGTGACATTCCATAGATAAGAAGGCAAAGGAAATAATTATTATTTTTATGAAGTCACACCTGGAGGACTCGGGTTTGGTGGTGAATTTTTCACATGCCCTTTTCTTTTCGTCCGCCTCGAAGCAGTTCTTCGCACATCATGAGGTGGTGCATGCTTAGAGCTTGTTGCCATTGCCGGAGAAGACATAAAATGTTATAGCTTTATTTTATTTGTGGTCGCTGGCGAAGGCGGCTTCTCCCTGTTTTGCGCCCAGAACGGTCTACTTGTCAGGCGCGCATCAATGAGGGCGCCCTTGGACTGGGAAGCGGGCTATAAATGTAAGGCTCTATTGATATTTATGCATCCATTGCTTGTCCGAGGCCTTTGTGGTAAGTTCCGCGTGAATTAAGACATATAAAAATGTGGTTGTACCATGTGACATTTTATGAAAAGGGATAACAGGGTAGTCCTTTTGGACCTATTGATGTGTACAAATATTATTTTTAGTGGTTTGTTTTATGTAATATCTCTCTTTCGTTGGTGTCTGACACATATAAAATATCAATATTAGAATTTAAAGATACAGAAGCAAAGTGCAAGAGCAAAGATCTGTTGATCTTTACCCGATATCTAATCAGAGATCTGAATTTAAAAACTCAAACCTAGACGACATAATCATGTTTTTGAAAACTGTATAATCGAGAACGCATCACACTGCTGTTAAAAATGAAAGTCACTCTCGTTTCTAGCGAATAGATCATCAGCATCGCTCCGAACCTAGCTGAAACCAAAAATGTCTATGCCCCGGATCTAATTAAAACCAACTTTCGGATTAACGAAAGCATCAGGCGACGACACCCGGTGAGGCAAGGCAGGTTGACTGACGTCAACAGCCCATTAAGCGTTAGAAAGGCTTTAGTTAAAGCAGTGCCAGAAGCATAGCACATTGCTGGTAGCGCTCCACTTGACCGTTAAGATGATCATTAATCTTGATGTTTAAGCACAATAGCATGGCCACGACGAGAGCTTGATTTATTGCGAATCTCGTTGAGTCGTTGGGCTTCTTTTTTTTTGAATTGGTCAAAATATCGCTTGCTCATTTTGCTACGTACGCATACAACGTATTAATTTGTTGATTAATTGATATTTTGGTTTTCAACATGATATGGCGAGTTAAGGAAAGATCAATTCTTTGCCACAGTTAATGACTTTGGATTTGGAAGTAATACTAAAAACTATTATCCAAACTTTGATGACTCGTCGTGTTAAAAATCAGAAAAGTAATGTTAAAAAACGAACCATTTTAATCCAAACTGTGTACCGAAGTTATACACCGCGCAACACCGTTGTTGCGGTCTCGATTTAGGCCAAGTCAAAAATAGTCAGTAAATAACTAGAATAAGAAATTGCAACACATTGCAACCCGGATTAACCATGTCCCACGTTTATTATTATTTGCTCTTTACAGACAAACCGCTCCATCAAACAAAACAAAAAATGGGATTGGCCCAAAGTAAGCGTTCCGTGAACATAACCACAGACCCGGCCAAGGAGGGAGTGGTCGCCGAGGGCACTGGAAAGCTGGAAAAGATTGGCGAGGTCGATCAGCTAAAAGCACAGGCCAACGGTGACGCTCAACACAACGATGGCGATAATGTGAGTATTCAATTGTGGTTTATTCTTTGCGCCAAATACATTTGGCATATTTTTTACAATATTTAATAGTTTGAAAACTGCAGCAGAAATCTACTTCTAGACACGTAATGAACGACAAACAAGACATGCTTTAAATGCGATGGAAATGCTTCCAATTCTCTACTACAAGAGGCATCACATTCCTTATTCGACGATGGTTTATAAATGCTGCGTTTTTGCGTTCATTTACTTTGGACCACCTCGTAGACAAGTAACTGACCTGCCTCACGCAATCCGAGACCTTGGCATTCGTTCGACACGGGGTGTGTGTGCGCGCGTAGTATTATGAACTTGTCGTCGATCAAAGCAGCGGAACGGTCTCGGTTTGTTATGATTTCACAGGGAGGCAAGGAGGACAGTGGGGTGAAGGAGAGAGGGATAGACCATTTTTAGTGTCATAATCCGCTGAAATATTTTTCCGCTCCCTTGGGTCCTAAGCGCGTAGGAGGAATATAGCGACCGGATTTGTGTGTGAACGCACGACGGTGTAAGATCGTTGTGTGGCATGGGATGTGTGTTGTTCGCATTATATGCACAATTTATTAGTGGTGCAGTGAAGGTTGATATAGAGGTGATAATTTTCACGATATTAGCCGCCTGCCCTCCCCCTCGTAATCGTAAAGATTGTTTTCTTTGCTAGGCGTGTGCAGCACGTTTCATCCTAGTTCCCTTGTTTGTTGGACGCTGTTGGATGTGTAGTTTTTGCTTTTAAACGTTTTAGCATTTTGTGTTTGTTACACTGAGCCACTCACTCACTGAACGGGAACGTCGTTAGTGGCCGTTAGTCGTACAATGCATCTTTAATATGAAAGCAAAAATAGTTTCCATAATTTTTATGTACAAATAATTCTCGTCCATGCTGTTACACTTGCATCAGTCTGCACCTTCCTGCATGCGGCAGACAGGTTTATACTGCTGCTGCTGCTGCTGTTGCTTCCGCTTGAACATGATGGGGCGTGCACGTGCAGACGAATGCGTCGCACGCGTTAAATAAATCTCCCGCTTCTCACGGGAAGAAAGAATGTCAGACTCGGTCTCGAAGGGTAGCGGGAATACCGGTGGAATCGGAAAACAAGATCGTAAATTAAGGAATTTATTTAAAGATTTTCAAACGAACAAGTTCTTCCTCCTGCTGCTCACACTGCTGCGGGATCTCTGCTGGTACGCATTTTAGTTTTCCATTCTGCCCAGTTAGAAGGTTGTCTGGAGGAGATGATGATACGTACGGTTGTTTCGTTGATGTTATGATTTTCTTTATGGAAAAAGGCACATGATGATGCTCTCTCTGTGGTCCCCGAAAACTTTACGTTTTTGAAGTTTCTCCAGTTTTTGAATTCCACAGCCGTCTGTTTTGATTTGAACCGTTTCTTTCGGACAGCTCGCTCCATCTCGCAATTGAGCCTAGCATCTTCCCGCAAACGGTGCCGCAATGCACACACGCGCAACCAACTCTCCTTCCCAAAGGATAAACAAATACGCGTTGTGTTGTGGGTTCTAATTCTCTCCTCTCGATCCGTTCTGGTGTTGTTGTACATTCCGTTTTCATATAAAAAAAAAACACCGGTGAACGCGCCCCGTCAACCAACCGGCAGCAGCTAGCCAGCCTCCCTATTGCGTGACTTATAGACGTTAAATAATCTTTTAGAACCTGCGTGAAAGATGAGCGCGCGTGAAACCGAACGAACGCGCGCTAGAAGGCGGAAGGGATAGAAGAAATTATAATGCTGGCGTGAAAAAGGTTACCACAGCCCATGTTGCGCTGCTGCCCGTTCCGTCCCGTTGCTGGTGGCTAATTAGAGAAAGCTCAATCGTTAGTCATGGAATTGCTTTTTGACAGAGCGTTTTACTTTCCTTTCGGTGTGCTGGCTGGGGTTGTTGCCGTTGCCGTTGCTGTGTACGCTATACGCGCTACCGCCTTTTTACGGATCACCAGCCAGGTTCAAGTTCAATTTGAAACGTGATACCGATCGTGTTCTTTACATTATAAATGATACAGGCGTTAATAAAAGCGGGGAGGGGGGGTGGGGGGGAGGATGGGGAAGGGAAGGAGAATGAGAGGAATTCGGGACCGTAGAATAGAACTGGCAATGGACGCAACTGTTATTAGAAGGTACATATTTCAAGCTGATCGTGATTTGTGTGCATCGATGTTTGGAGGCTGATCTTTGAGATAAATCTGATATTTAATATTTAATGTGTAGAGAAGATTTCGTTTTTCTTTCGTTTTGTTTCAAATTATCTGTTCCAAGACAAGGCATTGACTTTTAACATTAACAGAGGAAATTCACATTTAATTCCAATCCCTTTTTATTTCAGAAAGAACGGCTTCGGCTGTATTAGTTAATTCCAATCCTTATCTATTATGAAAAAAAAAAATCAATTTAGTTGCTACTACTAAATGTTGCTCTGTGTTGCTTAAATGTCCCGATACTGCTGTTAATGTAATTACAACACAACAAAAGCTCTTCCTTAATGGATGTTTACCACCGCAAAACAAAGAATCAGCTCAATTGATCATTTACCAAACGTTTATCGCTCAAATTGCAAAAAAGGCCTTCAACGGCGGTATAATGTTGCATGTGAAGCTGCAATTGTGTGTCATTGTGAGGTTTAAAACATTTTACCCACCACACAATCACACATACACACACCATCTCCGGCGAGATCAATTAACTCTTCACGCCACGGTTGGGGGGGACTGTGCTGTTTCCGTGCAGGAATGACAGAAGAAGGTAATTTCTAAATATAATTTGCTGCACTCTGTGTGTGTCTGGTGTGCGTTTGTTGCACCAGGAAGTTAGTGCGTGCGCAATGCTAAGACACTTTTTGTTCAATGACTGCGCGACTTGTCGATTGCGTTTGAATTGCTGCAGTAGAGGGGAGGAGCTCAAGAGTGAACGATTCGGAAAGGGGAGAAAACAAATGGTAAAATGTCGCATTTTCACACACGAACTCGTCGCGACGAATTCCAATGCAGTGAAAAAAAAAGACAGAAAAAGGTACAATGGTTCTAAATAAACAATCTAAATTTATTCCTTCCTCCAAGGGAAAGTGGTTTCGCATTGACAACAATCGACCGATGCTGCGATTACCGATTGAGCTCGTCGGAGAGCAAAAATCCCTTGCAAATGGGACGCTCTTTCCACACAGACACACAAGCCTCCCTAGAATGCAATGTCATTAAGTCTCTCTTTGCCCCTGTACTCGTAATTATAGATGACGAGCGGACTGTACGGGGACGCGTCTACTGTAAGATCCCGCTTGTCTTAGGGTGGTACGATCAGCGATCAGATTAGTCGTAAAGGCGTTGAGCCGGAGCATATCGAGCTTACGCTTCGGTGCACTTTTGCGAATTGAAGCGTGCATAATAGTTATCGTCAGTTGACGACGATGATGATGCCGCTGCCGCTGCTGCGTGATGGGCATGCGATGATGCCAATAATGTGCAGCAGTGGCGAGGAAGAAAGTGTTCCTCCCTTATGTACACACACACTCATAACATGCGCGTGTCGTGTTGGATAGTCGTGAGAAAAAAGGGAAACCTGAGCGCGATTCCATCGGCGATCGGAACCAGCAGAGAATGGGTTAGCAAGCAGCCCCACGTGTGCACATTTCACTCTTGTTCACACTTTTTACCCAAGGGCTACTACTTCTGCCTACTACACGCGTACATGTTTGATTGATAGCTTTCTAAATCACTTACCTTTCCTCTACGCAACGGGACGCACGCGTGTTTGTGTACCAGTGTCCGCCCGGTGCGGGCTCCCCGCATCATGCCGTGGGAGGGTTTAAAACATTCTAACGGTAATGATTGCTTTCGAGATTTAATGCTCCGGTGGGCGCACGCCGAGGCCGCTTATCTGGTGTGTTTGAAACTATGTTGTGTCGAATGAAATTTGCCCTGGGTTACGCACGAGAGAAGGTTACGTACGCGCACACGCGTGCAAGTCAAAAGTAGCAGCCGGTCGCAGCGGGAAAATGATCGCTCTGGACATAGCGGGCGGGTGCGGTGGTGGCAAGTGAAATGCTTTTAAAGAAAGAAAGAAAAGCTCCATCTGTACTTTCTCGAATGGGGAACTTTAATGATACATCTAGCGCTTGGTGCTTATGCTGTGTTACCGTCATGGTAGCAGCGAAGAAGCTTTTCAAATCATGTCACGCTTTTGGCCGGGGGAAATGGCGCTGTGTAATGTGATACCTACTGCCGTCAGTGGCTCACATTTAATTGCCCATTAATGTGTGTTGAGTGAGGAGGGAGTGAAATGCTGACTTGATTTGATTACGTTGACAAGATTTTGAAAATAATTGAATTAATTCTGTGCATTTCCATGAACTTTGAGCTACAATGTGCTAAAACATATTGATTTTGTGTGGGTGCGTGTGTGCCGCTGCTTGTGAACTGGATCACGCATGCACGCATGCCAGATTCTGCCGAAGTGCTTGTGTCTCTCTTGTGGTCGGGGTTAACATTTGTTACACCTTGTAACGGCAATTCAAATCCCCAATTAATTGACTGTTTATGATTTCTTTCCCCGATACAGCGAAGCCATTTAGCGAAGCGCGAACCTGGTGTGCGCGGGTGTGTAGATGGGCGCGCAACAGTAGTTAACCGTAAACAAGGTTATCTGGTTGCGGTGGGTGGTGTTGTTGGCCCAGCAGCACCACCGCCACCACGCTTCGCGCCGTACACTCTTCCAATCGAGACTAATGGGAAGTGACGTGGATGAGCAATCAATACCCTGGAAGCCTCAATTTGTGTTGTGGTGTGCTGTTGGTGGTGTGTCTGTGTGTGCGGTCAGATTTTGGGGTCTCGGGCGCTTTAAACCTCATCAGCTGGCGGCGGGCGCAACGGGCCACGCGAGCACCACATGAACCGAAAGGCGAGCTTTTGAACCACGGTTTACGGACAAACGATGATGATCGATCAAAGTGTGCAGAGAGGGAGAAGAGAAACCCAGCCAGCCAGCCAGCAGTCGCCTCAGTCCGCTATGTAATAGGCAGCCGCCCCTCCGGGCGAGGTTCGGCTGTGTTTTGTTCTCATTTAAAATAATCACGATCATAACTGTACCGTCAATCGCAATGGCGCTTAAGGCCTCATTGGCTGTCGGGCGGCCTCTGTCTCTGTCGCCCACCCCCAACCCCATTTGTTTCGCCTTCGCGCTTTAATTGCCCTGGCCGCAACGCTCTGTGCTATGGTCTCTCGACCCCGCGGGACCCGGAAAGTGCGCCGCAGCCACGCAGAAAGCTCAAGAGCAGCGTGAGTGCAGTGCAGATCGCCCCCCAACGTGTGGCCGCATTTCCTCAACCGGTGGTGATAGAGCAGCTCCTTCTGGTTTGTGCATGTGATCATAATTCTTTTTGGCCGAGAAAGAAGTAAGCGCAAGCACGCTCTCTCTCTCTCGCGGGTCCGCTCGGTTTGTGTTGATTTGTGCCAAAGGTTTGTGGTGGAGCACGCAGGCACGACGGGATCGATCGGCTATTGCGTTTTGCCTCTGCCTGGACTGTGGAGATGGACCTTTGCAAGATAATGAAATGGCTGTGTGCGTTTCCTTGAGCTGTCTGCGCCGTTCTGGCCCCGTCCGTCTGGTGGTATAACGCGCGTGATAGCGCCTACAAACGGTTGTTTTGAAATTTGCCGACCTGCAACGATGATGATTGGGTTAATTAGTATTTTGCGTCGTTTTTCCCGAAGTGTGCCCTGCCCACGCCCATTGCGAGTGATTCATCCGGTACGGGGCCACTATCACCAACGGCGGGATTGGCCGTTCTCGTTTAAGGATTAATCCCTGTTTAGTAAATAATTGCAATTTACTAAGTGATGTGATCAGCACACCGTATTCAGTAACACGCGATAAGAGTGTGGTGTACTTGCACAAAGCCAAGATTTGTTTCTTGGTAATTGCTATAAATGAACTTTGAGGCAAAATGAAAGCTACTCTGCTCTGCTATAATCTACGTCGGATCTGGATCGTAATGGGGTGTGGATGATGCTGTGTGTGTACCTTAGACGGCAAATGATTGTTATTTTAGAGGCAGTGTGGCGCCAAAGCTACGTCGATTTGTTTTGGTGCAACGAATAGACTTTGCAGTGTGGCTATTTTAATCCCCGATAGGATGAGTCTCCTATGGCCCATTGGTTGCGATTGGGGTTATCAGCATGAACTCGTCTCGTTTTGTTTCGCTTCACTTTCGTAAGGAAGTGCACGAGGCCGCGATGTGCTGTGCGGGACCAATGCGATAGTAAAAGGGAATTGACTCCGTTCTGTGTTTACTGTTGGACTAGCTACTGATGTTCTTTCCAATCTATAATTTATTGAACTTTTTTGAAAAACGAGGCATCATCGACGTGCGTGCTGTGCGATAGTGAAAGAGAACCATTCCCGCACAGTTTTCATGCGCTAGCTGGATGGTAGCGTTACGCCTGGTAACGCTTTGTCGGAATTTCAAACACACTGCTTCGCAGATTGTATACTTTTAGGCGGATACGCAGCGTTTTTCCACTGCGGTAACGATGCATTGGAGAACGTCACACGGATGCATGAGGCTAAGTGAGAGGGAAATAATTATGAATGTTTTAATTCAAGGCTCATCTTTATTAGAACGGTATTTCACATAAAATTCTTCCCTACGTTGTGTTGCTAAAACCACTTCGTTTTACGATCCAGCAGAGAGAGAGATGCCGGAAACGGGAGCTGTCAAAAGCCACATGCTACGTTGACAGCTGTCAGTTGCCTGCAGTCACCCAATGAACAAAATTCAAAATATATGACGCCAAACATCACGGCCACCTAAATTTTCCAAAAAATTTACATTTCTTTACACTTCTCCTATCTTTCAAATGGCAATAAACATATACGCGACACTGGTCTTTTAAACAATCCTTGTGACGTACGAAGAGTCACCACACGAACTACCCCATCCAACCCCGGATGGACTTCAACGATCCTAGCTAGCGGCCACTCACACGGGGTAACGTTGTCCTCCTTCAGAATAACCATCTGCCCAACAGCTACGCGTTGAGGGGCGGGAACCCGTTGATTGTTGTTATGCAGCTCACACAAGTACTCCGTCTTCCATCGCTTCCAATGACGTTGGACAAGTTGTTGTAGCAATTGGTATTTGCGAACTCGATTTTCAGGAACATCCAAAAGATCGTTGTCAGGAAGGGCCAACAATGCTGTCCCAATGAGGAAATGACCCGGTGTTAAAGCATCCAATTCTACAGGGTCCTCTGATAATGGTGTCAATGGGCGGCTATTCATTTGTCCCTCAATCTGCACCAACACGGTCGTCATTTCAACAAACGATAAACGTTGTTGGCGTAATAGTTTTCGCAGAGTACGTTTGGACGACTTGACCGCCGCTTCCCACAAGCCTCCAAAATTGGGTGCCCGTGGAGGTATGAAATGCCACTCAATGTTATTCATGGCAGACGCTCCATGCACTGCCTCTATATGGCGGGAATCGTTCAGCAGGCGATACAATTCAACAAGCTCACTATTAGCGCCGCGGAAATTAAGTCCATTATCGGAATAAACCTTTGCAGGGAGACCTCTGCGAGAGACGAATCGACGAAAAGCCGCTAGGAAAGCCGGTGTGGATAGATCTTCAACTAGTTCCAAATGAACCGCTTTCACTGCAAAGCAGACAAATACTGCTACGTAAGATTTCTGTGCAGCTGCCCTACGATGTACAGGTTTTAGATAAAAGGGCCCGCAATAATCTACACCTACTACGGAGAATGGGCGTGAGGGTGTAGCACGAGACAACGGAAGTTGTCCGGCTGGCTGAATAGTTGGCTTGGGATCCGCCCTGAAGCACTTTACGCATCCTTTGCAAACGGAATTTACAACACGGCGTCCGTTGATCACCCAATACTCTTTCCTCATCTCCGCCAAAGTAATACGAGGTCCTCCATGCAGTGTTCTTTTATGATACGTTTCCCCGATTAGTTTAGCAAAGTGATTGTTGCCTGGTAGAATTATAGGATGCTTACTGCAGTGTGGAATAAGCGTTTGACGCAGACGGCCACCAACGCGCAGTAAACCATCGGTATCGATGTACGGTTGAAGAGATTTCAATCGTGAATTCGTAGATACGCAAATTCCAGACGACAACTCTCGTACCTCTTGCGGAAAATATGCGTTTTGCAGCATTCGTACAATCATCTCTTTCGCATTCTTCAACTCGTTGGCAGAAAGAAATGTTTTTTCTCCTGGGCTCTTTTCTCTTTTAAACGTTTTCCAACGTAGATAATAAGCGGTGAATTTTAACACCCGCCAGTAGCAAGAGAACCGCTTTAACCAATCTACAGATTCAAGGGATGCTGTAGCAACGGTTAACTTCTTTCGCTCCAATATTTCCTCAGAAGGCACCTCCAACAAATTATTTCCTCTCCACTCCTCTTGTGATGATCTTAGCCAAGCAGGACCATGAAACCATAATGTGGATGTCAATAACTGCATGGGAAGAACTCCCCTTGAAACCAAATCCGCCGGATTTTCCTTTCCTTTAACATGCAGCCATCTACACCCTTTGCCTGTGTCTTGTATTAGCGAAACACGATTTGCCACATAAGTTGCCCATGTGTGCGATGGAGATTTCAACCAATGTAAGACCACAGTTGAATCGCTCCACATAAAGGATTCAATATTATTCAATTTCAACGCCGTACTAACATGAAGCCATAGCCTGATAGCAATCACTGCTGCACACAACTCTAGTCTGGCTAAGCTTACTCTCTTTAATGGCGCTGGTCTCGATTTAGCAGCCAAAATTTCTACCTTTCGCTGTCCATTCGCATCTTCGGATCTCAGATACAAGACAGCACCGTATGCCGCTTCAGAAGCATCGGCGAAGCAGTGAAGCTGAATTGATGTAGGTTCTGTCAGACAAACGTATCTGGGTATTTTCAACTCTGACAGTAAAGGAAGATTGGAATGAAACTCTTTCCATTCATTCATTAGTTCAGTTGGTAATGTATCGTCCCAATTAAGAGAGGCGAGCCATAACTTCTGCATCTTTATCTTCGCCCAGGAAACAATTGGAGCCACCAAACCAATAGGATCAAATAACCTGGCAATCATCGAGTATACCTTTCTTTTCGTTAGAGGCTCGACAAATTCATTCGTATTCGCTTGAACATACAGATGGTCTGATGCTGGTAGCCATACAACACCCAGGGTTTTGACTGGATCATCAGATATGAAATTCACTTCGGTCTTTGAAGCACGGTCTTTGGGTGGGATGCTCTCCAACAACCTTTCCGAATTTGTACTCCACTTCTGCAAACTAAAACCTCCTTTGCTAAGCAATGCTACTAGCTGTTGGTAAAGCTCGGCAGCTTCCTCTTCCGTATTAGCACCCCCAATGTAATCGTCCACATAGAAATGGTTTAAGAGTGCTTCCTTTGCCATTGGAAAGTTGTCTCCTTCATCATGAGCAAGCTGATGCAACACTCGAGTGGCTAGAAATGATGAAGGTGATAGCCCAAAGGTGACTCGCTGAAGTTCTAATATTTCTATTGGTTTTGTGGGATCACTCCTCCACAAAATTCTTTGCATCGGTCTATCATCTGGGTGGACCATTACTTGTAAATACATTTTTTCGATATCAGCCGTCATGGCAATTGGCTGTAGGCGAAACTGTAGCAAAAGATTTAATAGTGTTTCTTGAATAACCGGTCCCTTCAACAGAACATCATTTAAAGAGTAGCCGCTTGATGTCTTTGCCGATCCATCAAAAACCGGTCGAATCTTTGTGCTAGTGCTCGACTCTTTCAATACAGGGTGATGAGGTAGGAAACATTCCATCCGAACCTCGGATGTGCTGGATACTTTCTTCAGATAACCTCGAAGTATATACTCATCAATCACTGCCGAATACATTTCTTTCAACTTGGAGTCTCGGTCAAAACGACACTCTAGATGGTGAAATCGTTTTAGTGCAGAAGATTTGGATTCACCCAAGCTACGACCAGATAATTTGTATGGTAATTTCACTACGTATCTGCCTGTATGATCACGTTGATATTGTTGCTGAAATTTAGCTTCACACTCTTGTTCCTCTAGTGTCCATTTTATCGCTTCCGGAATTTGCTCTAATTCCCAAAATTTCGCTATCAGGTCATCAAGCGAAGAACTAACACCCACATGCATGATGGACTGTGGAACACTGTGAGAGTTTGGATCTTCTCTTTGGCCTTTTCCTGTCGCTAACCAACCAAAAACTGAATCAATAAATGCTGGCAACCCTCCTACCGGATTGCGAATCATCACTGCACCATTGTTTCTTGGCTGCAAAAACTCATGATAAAATTCAGAACCAAGTAAGAGATCGATTTGATTTCCATTGCCTATGTCCGGATCGGCTAATTCAAATTCTGT
This sequence comes from Anopheles coluzzii, assembly GCF_943734685.1. Taxonomy (NCBI): domain Eukaryota; kingdom Metazoa; phylum Arthropoda; class Insecta; order Diptera; family Culicidae; genus Anopheles; species Anopheles coluzzii. The sequence continues at coordinate 37,529,301 of NC_064671.1, read as the reverse complement.
TTCTAGCAATGCAGTGTCAATACGCTCAGGTTGATAGCCTGTTATCTTGGGCAGAACCGAAAAATTCATTCGTCGCCTGTAGCTTAAGTTTCGTGACGCTATTTCTGCCTCAACGGTTTTAGCCGTCAGAACGGTACATTTGCCTACTCCTATCAATTCCTGACCGCGACCCTTACCAGTCAATTGCAACATTCGACAAAGAGCTTCAGACATAATATTAACTTGAGCTCCGTTATCAAGCAAAGCTCTTGCTAGTTTCCATTTTCCGGACAAATTTCTGACCATTACAAGCGCCGTAGATAGAAATACATGATTTTGAGCTGATGAAGTTGCTGCATTAATCGATGGCGTTGCAATGTTTGTGTCGGTAACGTTCAAGTTTGCCATTTGTTCCGGCAGTGCTATATTCGTTTGATCTCTATGTAAAAGAACGTGATGTTTTTTGTGACACTTCGCACATCTAAATCTCATCCGGCAGGTCAAGGAAACGTGCCCGGGATGCAAACAGTTTCGGCACAATCTCTTTTCTGTAATAAATTGGTACTTTTCATCTAGCGACATATTCTGAAATGTTCTACAGGCATGAAGATGATGCTGCTCACCGCATTTTGCACATTTCTGTATCTTAGATGCTACGTTCATGGCCAAATGACGTTCCATTGTCCTTTTCTGTTTACCGATTGGAATTCGATCTTCTGTGACGGCATCTAACACTCGAGATTGGGTATGAAGGAACTTTACCAGCTCATCAATGCTATGGCTTTTACTTTTTTCAGCGTGTTTTTCCCAATCATGATGCGTTTTTTCATCCAATTTGGTAAGCATTATTTGAATGATCAACATGCCCCATTCATCGGTTTTTTCTCCAAGCTGCTTTAAAAGTTTGATATTACGCTCGAAGGTATCTACTAGCGCGTGAATTTCCTTTTGGCTCGATGACTTTAGCGTGGGATATTGTAACAACGAATTAATGTAGCGCTTTTTCAATATATATTCATTTGAGTATCTCTCAATGAGTGCGTTCCAAGCCGGAGCATAACTTGCTCCTGTTGACGGAAAGGAATTAACCAAACTTGCTGCTTCTCCTTTTAGCGATTGCTTTAAATATGATATCTTGTGCACTGGAGCCAGCTTTGCATTATTATGAATGTTTGCTTCAAACATGTCTCGAAAAGGAAGCCATTCATCATAGTTTCCTGCGAAAACAGGAAGGGACAAGTTTGGCAATTTTATAAAGGAGCTTGGTTCTTCAGCATTGTCTTGAATGTCACTTGCGCTTTCTTTCACTTGTAATGTTGGAGCGAGAGGCACGATCATCTTCTTTCTTAAAAGATCTGCTATTTGCATGCAATTTTCATCCACTTCATCCAATAAATTTTCATTTTCATCAGCATTGCATTCATCGTCTATCATTCGCAGCTCATTTGCAACCATCTTAAATTCTTCCCAGCATTTTTCTAAGCGATCAAGCCGCGTCATTGCTGCACCAGATTCAATGCCAATTGCTTGGTTAGCAAAATTTTCAATTCGCTCGATAGAACGCAATATGGCGTCTCTCTGTGCCTTTTTGCTGGTAAGCTGTGTGTGTGCTTTGTCATTTATTCCCATTTCACAAGCAAGCTGTGCCATTTCTTCACGATTGATTACTGTTTCTTCTATAGAAGTTTCAGCATAGCCCTGAAAATCTTCTTCTTCTTCCGAGACTGCTTTCGACATATTCTGCTTTTGTATTAAACGAAATGTTACGAGAACTTCTTTTCTTGAAATTAGGTAGCCAATCAATTATTTAAAAGATTAAACTCGATCGTAAAACACTACCACTCCTAGAAATCGTTTAATTATCCAAAACGCACGCGTTGAGCAGGTTTGTCTGTAGCCCTTTCTCAGGTAATGTGGCACGCCGCAGCACAAGCTTTGCTCTCGCTAATGAATCGTATGATTATACCTTGTTCTTTACTTGCCTTTGTGTTAAATCACATCAGAAACATCCTGGTCACCAAGCACCATGTTTTAATTCAAGGCTCATCTTTATTAGAACGGTATTTCACATAAAATTCTTCCCTACGTTGTGTTGCTAAAACCACTTCGTTTTACGATCCAGCAGAGAGAGAGATGCCGGAAACGGGAGCTGTCAAAAGCCACATGCTACGTTGACAGCTGTCAGTTGCCTGCAGTCACCCAATGAACAAAATTCAAAATATATGACGCCAAACAATGAACTTACCGGCAATCTTTGAGAACATTAAAATGGTGACCAAAGCGTAATAATAATGTAAAATATGTTTAACAAAATTAAAGTGTTTCGTTTCGGCATGAAATAATAAATATATTAATCATTTTAATGTGGTCCCCATCAATATTACCAAACCTGTGACAGTTTTTCGTATGTTTAAGAACCCACAAATAACAGAAAAAACCAAACTTATTGCATATAAGTAAACCATATTCATTCCTTACTAATAAATTGTTTTTTCAATTTTTTTCTTCTCTCTCCATGTCGCCATTTCGTTATACAAATACACACACATACTAATTCATAATCATCGTGACCCTCCATTTGGGAATGTTTTTGTACTTTGTCTGTCCGATGTGTGATATGTTTTGCGTGTGTGTACGTGTGTGCGATTGTGCGTTGTTTATGCCGGGATTGGCCGGTAACGATAACACGTGCACGGGATACACCGCCTACAGGAAACGAAAGTGGAAACCGATGCGGCCGAAAATGAAAAGGACTCCACGACAGAAAAGACCACCAAAGAGGGTGGCGACGGTGGTGGCGGCGACACCAGTGTGGCCGCCGCATCCCCAACCTCGGAAGGTGCTGAATCGGACGCGAACAACAAAACGCTCGAAAATGGCAGCAACGACGAGTCGCTAAACGATAGCAAAGCGGCGGCGGCAGATGAGGCCACCAAGAAGGCAAAGAAACCGAAAAAGAAGTGGTCCTTCCGCAGCCTGTCGTTCAGCAAAAAGGACAAACAGAAACCGGCCAAAAAGGAGAAGGACGAGGAACGGGTGAACGGTGAATGCGAGAAAGTTCCCGAAGAGGTAAGTGGGCGATCTTTTGTCTAAACTAATTGGATAGTGATCTAGTTTTATTTTTTGTTTCGATTTACACCATTTGATATGTCGTCTTTGGGCTGAACAATGTGGAACTATTAATTTAATTTTTGGTATGTTTTATGTGTTTTCAAAGGCTTTACCGTGTTAAATCTTTGGGGATAATATACTTAGCATGCAACGATAACTTTCCCGTCTTTAAAAAATAACATTATCTGCAACTCAATACAGCAAACGTGTACCATATTAATACTGCCACCAGTTGTGAACAGTTATTATAGTGAGCTCATTTTTAATTTCACGCATCGTCTGCGTTCACCCGCTGTCATCAACATCACACGTTGATGTGGATAATCGCGCGGCAAATGCCACCGACGCGCATTTAGTGACTCTGGTTAGCTCAAATTGGCATGGTTCCAAAATTTCAAAACAAACGTAACAGAGTTGTTGTGTAGTTTGTTTTGTTTACCACATTCTAGTTTTACTAATAATGGAAAAGTAAATGCTTGTAAGAGATAGAACAAAAAATAACTGTAACAAATGGTTATTGCTTTCCGGTTGATTCTATATTAATTCCGCAAATAAGACCTCTTTGCGTTTGTACGAGCAAGTGCTGTCGAATAAATCATATTTACATTAGATTCAACAGTACACATTCCTACTGGGTTAGCAAACAACAACAACGACACTGAGGCCAGTGTTACACCCAGTACACTCGGCTTTCGGTCTTTGCGGACGATGCGGCCAACGCAAAACTGCCGGGGCCACTGGTGAAGAAGTTCAGTGTCAAGAATGTTTTTCTTCCTTCTCCCGTTCGAGCAGAGAGGAGGGTGGTAAATATTATGTCGGCAGATGTGTGTGGCGCTGTCGTTTTTTTCAGACGACATCATCGTCATCATCATCGCCATCATCTTTTCCTATATTTTTTCAAAGTGAACGCCTATACGGCGCTGCATACCGTTTTCACTTTTCTTCCTAACAGCAACCATTCCCTTGTGGTTTGTATGTGTGTGGTGGTAGCTTGTGTTTTTCTGCATTTCAAGGATTTTACCGAACGCAATGTTTGTTATGTTGTTAAGGGTTTTTTTTAATCCAACCGATTTATTCCACAAAAAAAAACGGCAGAGGATGTGTTTGGACGATTAGCAGCAATGATCTATAGGCGTTTAAAAGGAAGGAAAGGCAAAAAATATTTTACGAAATAGGAAAACGCTTGAGTTGTGGAGATGAAATTGGTATATGAATGATGGCTGAATGAACGGTCAGAAGCGTCGTTTCTAAATGCAATCCTGAAATGTTGGTCGAGAACTCGAATTGAAATAGAATTGCTGCGTACACATTAGCGTCTGCTACTTGTTAGTCAATCCCTGAAGCTGGACAAGGTCGCATCTAATCTAAGCAGCAACACAGCGATGGGAATGTTAAAGAGCGAGTAGTAGTGTTTTAAAATCCTGATACAATCGCCCCTTGAGAGCGCGTTGAATCAGAAAATATACGCTGATCAAAAAATCTGATCTTCTTTTGCACTAATCGGTCCGCACGCGCTCGATGATTAGCATCATCGTCCTCTAATGTGGACCGCCATCTGCGCTACCGTCGCGGCGTTCCAAAAAGTTCAATTTGTCCGTAAGTAGTTGCGCGCAGGAAGGGGGATAGGGATGTGCTGCTGTTGAGTTTCTATTTTCGAAAATCGCGCATTGCACAAAACCACACTAAAGCAATATTCTTGCTCCTTCTCTCCCTCTCTCTCTCTAACTGGCATTGATGCACGATAGCGAAGCACTAAAACGGATGGATGGAAATTTCGGAAAAAACACATTTCGTTGTGCCAACCGGAAAATGATAGCGACCAATAAGTAAACGACGTTCGGTTTTTGGTCGCGTGCGCGTCGTACGGACATTAAAATTTTTGACCATGAAATCCAGTCGGAAACAGCGTTCGAGTGGTGTTCGCTGTTATTTAGTTTTAATATAAATTCAAACAGATTAATGTGTTGAATGTCGTTTTCGGTAATTTCTCAAATATTATGAGCATTTTAAGGAACCTCACGATAAGTTACAATAATTAGCTTGTTAACAATTGATTGAGTAATATTAAATAACATAATATTCGACCGGTCTAATGGTACAGTCGTCAACTCGTACGACTTAACAACATGCCCGTCATGGGTTCAAGCCCCAAATAGACCGTGCTGCCATACGTAGGACTGACTATCCTGCTATGGGGGGATCAATAAGTCACTGAAAGCCTAGCCCACAAGTGGGTACAAGCAGGCCTTGACCGACAACGGTTGTTGAGCCAAAAAGAAGAAGAAGAAGAATATTCGACTGTGAGCAGCGAGTTTGAAATAACTAGCACGTAGTTTGCGTCAACTTATGGTCAAGGTCAGTAAATTGCGCAAAATCAGCTGGTGTGTGTGTGTTGCAGAAACTAACACGCTGCGCAGATTCCTTTTCTTTCGTCGACGCCCTGTCATAAGCACATGAGCGCGTGTGTTCGTTAATCACATTATTTTTGCCATGTGTAGTGTACTTAGTGTTGACAGATGAATGCTAGCAGCTAAACGATGTTTAAAGTAATTTTCAAAAATAAACTGCTTTTTAACCAGCTTTGGCCCGTTAATAGTTTACCAAGCAATCAATTTAATCTTGCTTTGAGGATATATTGTACTCTAGAATGGTCTATTACATCTGTAAGCAATAAATCATTTTAATGTATAAACTTTAAAATATGTTAGAGGCATCCAATAAGGTACATAAAAAAGACGGGTTTTCCCAATAGGAAGTTGTCAACTATTATTACATTTATTCGTTTTAATCGATTGACGATGTTTTTAATTGCATATCATACCGTTGACTCTCGCACCGGCCTTTTTGTATGTGCTGTTCAAGTGATTTTGCGTAAAGCCCCTGATGTGCAAACACAAAAAACAGCTAGGGGAATACTATACGCCCTCTTTTTAAATCCTTTTTAAAGTTAAATCCTACGCTGTTTAGGGTGCATGGATTGCAAAAACAGCATTCGCACAACTTCCTCCGTTTTAGTAGGGTGTAAATAAAAATAAAGGGAGAGAGAGAGAGTTCCTTCCTTTTGGCGAAGTATTTGTGCGAAACAAATCTTGATTCATTCAAGTTTTAATGGCAGGGGGGTGGCTTTAGAATGGTTGTGGGGGTACTGTTGATGAATTTGTATGGGCGTTCCGTGATCGACTTTTCCGTCATCGGACACGAGCGTTTGAAAAACGTAAAGCAAATGTGTAGGGCTAGATAGGAATCGCGAACTGTACAGCTGATTGGCAGGAAGTGTATAACAGGGGGATGGAAAGGCAGGAGCAAAATGTTCGATGACTCACAGCCCCAGACAGACGACGACGACGAAGACTGTAGGCAAGCGGCTACGATGCACCTTAAATGGGTATTATTCTAGTTAAGATCTTGGTGTTTGGCAAGTATGGAGTGCTGTGTGTACTGCGGGAATAAACTAAACATAAAATAAAGGGGACGCACATTATACGTTGGCATATATTTACCTTTTCCTGTAAACAATCGATCAAATAGCGCACACATATATTGTTTTAGTATTCTGAGCTCGTTTTGACGATATGCCCAGGATAATGAACGCACGCGATGAAAGTAGGAAGTGCACTGCATTAACCGGATGTTTTAAAAAATGCAACTACACAGGGGTAAAAGATTGAATTTCTAATATTAAGGTGAATATTTTTAATGCGCATTTATTTTGCCATGTTTTTGGAGCAAGCCCACCATGAAATGACGTACGTTTGCTTTACTCTCTCTCTCTCTCTCCCTTTCATTCTATCTCTCCTATATTGCCATCTGTTGTTTGTAGTGATGCGGGGGGGAGGGATGGATTTGAATGCATTTGGCAAGACTACTGGTGGGGGTGGGCGCTAGATGGGAGATCTGGTGCTCGCGCGCGATTGTAATATATTTTTCTTTTGCTGACGCATATTTATCCGTCGCGCCTAATTTAAGCAACACTGCTGCTGCTGCTGCTGGTGTGTGGATTGAATTGAATGGCGCTTTTTTTGGTGTGTTCTGTGTTGAGACCCTTTTTTTTCGTTGCATCACCGGCCGGAGCAAAATAAACAAAAATCGGCACTGTGTGTTCCGGTTTGTTTATTTAGAGAAGAAACAAAAAGAAGCAAAAATATTGCAAATTTGACAGCGTCATACACTAGCTTGTGTGCTGTGTGTCCTTGCTCCGAGTAATTAGCATTAGAGCGGAAGTGGGAATGAGGAAACTGTAACATTTGTTTTATCTTTTCCATTTCAAACGCAATAGAAAACACAAACGATTAATAGATACACAGATGAGATAATAGAGATGGTGGTAGGAATGTTAGGCTTTTGAAAAACTATTCATAGTAATCGTTTGCAAACTGCACAAATTCATTCTTCAGACAGCAGTGCCACTGCTGCCACTTGGCAAGGACAGGACGGACGCCATAAATGGCACTAGTTTTACCGTTATGAACTGTGTTTTTTCTTCTTCTCTAGTTTTATTAAACATTTCCTCCTGTGGAGCGCTTGTCTGTGTGTCTTTCAGCCCAAAATTAGTATCGTTTCTGGCACAACCGGTAAGCACACAAAAAGTCGTGTAAATCCCACTATGATTACCATTTAGGCCGTCGGATTACTTCTTTTGGAGCACTACTGTTGCCTGTCGTAGGAGTGAATCTGTCCGGAAGAGTCTGCAAGGTGCTGGTTTTTGGTTGTAGTACTACCTGTTATAGCGATTTATGGTGCGCTTTGCTATGAACCACCAATGCCGAACACCGACAAGGAAGGTTTACTGTGCTAATAATGAATGCAAATGAAGAATACATTGGGCCAAGGAACATCCAAAGATTGGAGAAGATGAACTTTTCTGTGTTGATCAGTTTGTGATGTGATGTAGTAAGCCCACTAAATTTGATGTTTTGTATTAACCCGTCCAGCATGAAAGCGATGCAAGTAAATTAGATTAACACGGGATAGATGGGCAGCCATCCACGCAATGGTCACGCAATTTTCTCCCCTATCTAATCAGGCAGAGCAAATTCCTTTCGTATCAGCTTGCCAACCTCGACGACGACTTCGTCTCTATGTCACGTTGCAGCTTGCGGAATCTGCATCTCCATCTGCAGCACCGTTCTTCTTCTTCTTCTGTTTCTTCTTTGGCTGCAGTGTGTGTCCCCTTGCAGTGTCAACGTACCGGCCGGAATGTGTGGGAGAAGGAAAAGGCACACAACAACGCAATAGCTACGCCTGATTGATTTTAGCCAGGGCTCTCTCGCTGCTGCTGCGCTCAAGCACACTCCTCTGTTGTTTTATGGCCTGCTCTGCTGCACCATTTCGGAAGCCATAAACCATTCTCCTGCAATATCACGCCATTTTCCGGCGAACCAAGATTGCATCGGCGTGTGTGTGCGCGACGCAGTGGTAATGGGTATCTTTTTACTGTTTGCCTCCTTCTTGGTGCCTCTATATACTTTGGTGCCCCGCTCGGCAGTCGAAATTGCATCGCATGGGAGAGTGTGGCCCGTCGTCTGAAGGTTACTGTGTGCAGCAGTTTATAGTTTCTATTTTGCAGAGGTAATACAAGAAAAGGTTGACATTTATGCTGCCTAAAAAAATAATGAAAGATCCGAGCTGATCTAGCACAGCCTGCAAGCACACATTCCCGTTTGGTGAAGAAAGTCAGCATCCTCCCACGTGTGTGGTTTATGTATTTAACCGGACGTCCCACCACACATATCTCAGCAGTTAAGCGGAAGTGAATGATGCTTAATTGAAAACTGAAGAGCATGTAAATATGGTTCCGTGCCTTCGTCCGTTCGTTCGTTAAGAAGCATCGCTCGCAAAACGGGGTGCTGATTTATTGTTGATTTTTGCATCCACTTTATTTCCTTCGGAGCTTTCGCATCCATTCGGTACCCGTATGGTCTCCATCTTCTCGGCGAGCAACGGTGGGCGATATGCACATTCGTTCCCATCCGCAAAACGAAGCAATGATGGTGTACGCGGTTCCCCCTTGAACCGAGGCCACAAGACGGAATGTGCTCTGGATAAAGTTTTTCTTCCACTACACGGAAGTACTGGCTCTCGCCATATAGCCCTTTTCTTGATGAGTCTCATAGTATTGCTATTATTTCGCCATTTATTATGTGCTTTTCGTGTGTGGGACGTATGCGCTTGAGAGAAAAAATAGTCATCCGCCGCCTGCAAATGTCCGCTAAATGGATGGATTTAACTTTTGCACTACGATTTATAATTCGTAAACTAAATCGTAGTATAATGCTGTTACTCGCCTTTGCACTGCACTTTGTCTGCTGCAGTTGCAGTTTTTTACTGCAACTGCTACATGACGTTGTGTATTCAAAAAAGAAGAATGCTCTCACACGTGACTAATGTACGGAAAAGAATGTCTCTCTCTCTCTATCAAGTGTAAACAGAACAGAAGCGCGATGTGGTTTGAGGTGGGAAGACCACACCATGATGGCAGGAAATAAAAGGGCCCTTGTTTTTCCCGGTTTTCTTTGCAAAAGTTGCTCTCTTGTGTCGGCTTCAGTGTACGATTGGCATCGAGAAATGCACGCGGGGCAGCGTCCATCATCATCCCACACGCTACGGATCGGTTTGTGCCAACACCGGGGACCGCCGCCAAGTTTTGCTTCCTTCCCGTCCTCCTTACACTACACTACTCCCCCTTTCAAGACTGGTTCTCCATTCTATCTCACTAAAAAAATACACCCTGTGCGCGCAAACTGAATGAACTGAAGCGAAATATCATTCCGCTCTACGGCTTTACGTCTCTACGCCTGTTCCCGCGCGCGGCAGATGCTGCAAAAGATCCGTTCGGACGCGTCCACTTGAATAGGTTCTTCTTGCGCCGGAAAGCCGGAAAAGCGTGGCGAGGTGTAGATCGAGTACGAGAGAGAGAGAGATAGAGAGAGAGAGGGAGCGTGAGACAGCGAGCTAGTGAGCACGACTTTCCTCATTGTGCAGTCATTTTTTTTTCTCTCTTCCATGTGGGGCCCGCACAGTGGTGTCACTTTTACTATTGCCCACCCCAGAAGCTGTTGCCATCCTTTCAAGATGCATATGTATGTGTATGTGTGTGTCTGTGTTGGTGGAGGTGTACGATGGCGTTATGTTGTGTGTGGGTTCTCAAAAATGTGTTCCGTCCGGGGGATCGTTTTGCTTGCTCTGCCTGCTCCACTGAGGGCAAAAGCGTACCCCTTTGGGGGTGAGATGGATGGATTACTCACCCGCAGGAGAGCGCGGATAAGGTTTGAAGAGGGGAGGGTGTAGGCCGAGATTCGCCCACCACTATTCCCCTTTTTCCCCATGCTGGTATGCTCGGTTGGGGTATGCGGTATTTCCTAGGTCAACTTTTTGCTCGATCCTCTGCCTAGTGTGTAACGGCCCGAATCCGTATAGACGACAACGACGGCGACGACAATGTCTGCAGAGAAAGGGGTGCGTTCAAAGGCGGGGAGAAAAGGTAGGAAGGTGGCAAATGAGAAAGGGAGATATCGAGTGTGTTTGTGTGTGTGCGTCGGTGTGTGAGTGGTGGTGTCTCCGAAGACGTTGGCCACCCTCTTGAACGGCTCGAAGGAGCAGAGTGGCGGACACACACAAACAAACACACACACCATGCACGGAGGGATATATAAATTAAATTGTATTGCGCTGCTGTGGTTCAGTTTTAGCCAAAGCTTACGCCGGGAACGGTCAACCTATCGTTTGCGGGAAAATACACACATTTTCTTCTCGATCGTTTGAATCGCGCTGTTGGAAAAGTTTGCTTCATCAGATTTAAGATATTCCATCACACACCGCGCGTGGGGAGAAGCGTTGGAAACTTTTGCTGCTACAGAACAGATTCGGTGTGACGGTGCTGGTATATGCAGTTAGTCGCAAGTGATCTTAGCGACATAACGTGCGTGTTTCCGTGTGCTGTGTGTGCCTAAATTTTCCCGAAAAGTGACATTCTAAGTGATTCTCTATCAATCTAACGTTGGTTCAGTTTTCTTTGTGCTTTTGCAAAGAAAACTGGTGAATAAAAGCTTGCCAAGATTTTGCCAGCAATAGTGATCGCTTTAGTTGTCGGTGGCCTATTGATTCTGTACTTCGCAATGGGTGGTGTTAAGGTGAATAAGTTAATAAGGAATAAATGTCCTCCGTGTGCCTGTGTGGGGAGGTTTTGTGCGACGTTTTCGAATAGAACTTGTAAACCCTCCTGTGGGAAATGAATTTTATAAGCAACTGAAACCAACATATCGTTTTAAATTTATGGTACATTGAAAAGTCTTCCTGTTTCCTCCACAATGTTGAGATTTGAATATTATTTATAAATTGAGCAGGTGACGACCGCATAGAATCAAAATTGGAATTGAGTTAAATTAACTAATTAATTAAATTGAAGTGGAATTTACGTTTTTTTAAACAATCTACTAAGTATTATTGCAATTTAATATTAATATTCTCCTCTTTTTGTTGCTCCCCTGTGTTTATCTCCAGCCCACTGAGGATGCCGTTGCCGGTACTACTACTGCTGCTGTTGCTGCCGTCGCTCAGGAAGCCGCTTCCAGCACGGCCGAAGCCGGCGCCAGCGAACCTAAAGCAGAAGCCGCCGCTGTGACTGCTGCTGCCTCCGAAGTTTCGACGACCACCGCTGTAGCTGCTCCCGCCGCCGTTGAAGCCGCTGCCGACGTTGCTGCTGCTGCTGCTCCAGCTGCTGATGTAACGACCACTACGACCACCACCACTAGCGCTCCCGCCGTCGATAGCACCAAAGTAGAGGAACCGGCGATCGAGGCAGTGTCCGTCGCGGCCCAAGAATCGGCTGCCCCGGTCGCCCCGGCCGAGCCCAAGACGGTCGAGAACGGCGATGGCCCGAAAGAGGTTGCACCAGCAGTGGCGGAAGAGCCGGCCGTCGTCCCACCGCCGGCAGTACAGGAAGACAAGCCGGAGCCGGAAACGACCACTGCTGCTGCTGCGGCCCCGGCTGACGAGCAAGTAGTTGAGCCGGCAGTTGTTGAGGTAAACAGTTCTACTACTACTACTACCACTACTACTACTAGTACCACTACCACTACCAGTAGTTCTGCCGTTGAGGTCGAAACCGCCAAGCCCGAGCAGTCGGCAGTAGAGAGCGAAGTTGTTGCTGCTGCTGCTGCTACTACTACTTCTACTATCCCTTCCGATACTACCACTCTCGAAAATAGTACTACCGGTGTTCCCCCCACCGCCACCATCGCCGCCGACAGTGTCGCCGCTAGCGAGTCGGACAAGCTTACTGATGGTGGTGAAAGTACGCCCCCACCCCCACTACCCTCCATTCCTCCACCTTCTCAGGTGATGGTGTTCGTTGAGGCTTCTCTGTCGCAGGTCGCGAATGAGCCGTCGTCGGTGGAGGAGAGTGCAGCGTCGTTGGTTTCGGTTCCGTCCGAGGATCCGTCCGCGGAGGTGGCAGCTGCCGCTCCGACCGGTTGCCCTCTTCCCTCTCCCGTTGTTTCCCCCGTCGAAGGTTCGAACGTTGAAGTGGTGGGGGATGTCAGTCCACTCGCTCCATCGGCTGCCGTAGCTCCGGTGGAGGAAGCTCCGGTTGCTGCTCCCGCCGAAGAGCAAACAACTGAGCAGCAGACACCCGAAGTGGTGGCTGAGGAGCCGCCGGTCGTTGCGGAAAAGAAGGTCGTCGCCGATTTGATGGCAGCTGCGCCAGCCGTGCCGGAGGAGGAGCAACCCTCGGTAACGGAAGAGATGAAGGAAACGGTTTCCAAGGCCGTAGGTGAAATTCTCGAGCAAGCGGTTGATAAGATCGAAAGTGGAGACGTGCCGCAGGCTGTTGTCGCTGCTGTCGCTCCTGCTGCTGCTCCTGCCGTAGAGGAGGAAACCACCGTCCCGCTGTCGGTGGAAGCAGTTGCTGCAGTACCGCTACCGGCGGACCTGGAGGCAGTGGATGAGATCAGTAACAACATTGACGATCTGCCACCGCCGCCACCACCACCAGCGGTCGATGACGAGGAAACGGTGCCGGATTCTCTGCCCTCGCCGCTGCCCACGATTGCTGCCGCTGTCCCTGCCGAGCTACTGGACGGTGGAGCGGACGACCTGAAGCAGCAGGATACCAGCGTCCTCTCGGTCGACATCTCGTCCCCGCTGCCGCAAAACAGTCTCGAATCGCTTCCGTCGCCGCCGACCCTGTCCCAGAGCGATGTCAGCCTGCCTCCGCCGCCAGAGTCTCCGACCGTCGGCGGCATGCCCGAGCAGCAGCAGCAGGCGGCTGGCGTCCTGCCCGAGCCGGAAGTTGAATCTGCCACCGCTGCCGCCGCCGCCGCCCTCCTGTCGCTGCCTCCGCCTTCTGCACCATCATCTGCGGGTGACGATCCTATCAGCTCTTCCACCATCCCACCACCAACATCATCATCCTCCCTTCCAGCAGCAGCAGAAGTAGAAGTAGCGAAGCAAGAAGTAGAAGAAGAAGCACTAACTCAGCAGCAGTCGGCGGTGGAGGCGACGCCAGAAGTCGCTCGCGATGAAAGTGAACCCGCCAAGAATGATGCTAGCAGCAGTAGCGCGGAGAAGAAGAAGGAGGAGGAGGCAGCAAGTGCCGGCGAAGAGGAGGCGCAGCAGGACAGCAGCAGCGCAGCAGCAACGGTGGTGGCAGCGTCGGCGAAACCGGTGGCGGCAGAGACAGAAACCGATGTGGCGGCCCCGGCGGTGGCCGTACCGGCGGAAGTAGAGGAAACTGTCGCGCAAAAGGTGAATAATCTTTCACACTCACTCTTCTACTCTCTGTTAGCGAACCCACAACACTACTACTACAACTACAGCAACAGCCCATCTTACCATCCTACTCCCATGCCTAGGAACGAGAAGCAAACGTGAAGCGCAGCACAACACGTGCTGCCTTACACGTGTTTGTTTAGATTGCTTTGTTTGATTGTTTGTTTTGTTTTGTTTGTTTGTTTGTTTGTTTGTTTGTTTGTCTGTTTGTTTGTTTAATTTTGTTTTCTTTTCCTTCTGTTGTCTATCGAAACAAAACGTGCGATATAAACTTACACTTACACTTATACACCCTCATTTATATATCATACATACATGTTTACATCACACACTCTCAAATTGCTGTGCGAGTGCAGACTTCCTTCAAACCCTCCTACCGTAACATGGCGATCGATGACGATGGTCCAACGGAAAAGGGGAAACAGATCGCGACAGCTACCACTACTACTACTACCACCACCACCACCACCATCCAAGTGCAGTTAATTTTTAACGTTGTTTCTGTTCTATTTTTCGTTGGCGCCATCTTTTCGATATCCGTTTGTTTTTCCTGTTTCCTTTTGCTGTCCCTTTAAAGTTCTGTTACCTGATTTCGATGTTGCTCTTTCTTATGAAGCTATTTTTGTTCCGTTAATAATTTGGCTGCCTGCTGGCTATTTTCCTCCTTTCGTACATGTTTCGTTTTTTTTTTATATTTTTTATATTTTATTAGGTCATTGTTTATAGTGTTGTTGTGTGCATTGTTTTAATTTATTGACCAAACAGTTCTAACCGGTTTGCCTAGCAGATTAACACGTTTTATTTAACATTGTTTTATATTAATTTATTCTGGTGATGGTGTTATTTAGGGAATAAGGAACTCGGTTTATGTGTAGGGCAATTTTATTTATTATTGCACTTTATTTATTTTTTTGTAATAATTATGATACAATTTTGTGTTTGTTTTAGAAGAACTCTGAGTTGAAGCTAGTGCAACATTGAATTCGTAATAGAATTGAATGATTGCTACTGCGTATGGGTTGGTTTTTTCGAAGGCATACAAACGATTTACTTGTATTTTCTTATTTGATTAGTTTGTGTTTTTTTTTTCATATTGGTATACTAGTTTTGTGGTCATGTTGTTCTAATTTTGAATTGATTATTCAAACCTTCAGTCTTCGTCATTGGTATTGATGGGGCAATATTTTGGGGAAATCGTTTGCGACATTTTATCTTGCTCTTTTTGTATTAAATTAGTTATTTATCACTTATTATAGTTTTAGCTAGTTACGATATCCGTCTTGACGATTTTTGTTTCCCATATATGTGGATTGTTTGCCTTTAGAGAGTACTTCGATACAATCTGCGTTGCAACCGTGTGGTGTTTTCTCGTGTCTTGTGATTTACATTATTAGGATCAACATTGAACCATTCCCTTAGAAGTTAATTTTAATGGAAATTCTCGCTACATGTAACCCATTTAACACTGATACTTCATTCGCATCTTCCATGTTTCGATAGACGATGATTGCAAAATTTGTACAATAGGTCAAAGTTTTCTGTTCTGCATAGTGTGTGTTGTTCGACGAAAGGTTCTGCAAGTCTTTGTATTAATCGATATCTTCATTGCATCCTCCTAGTAGCGCGTCTGCTGGCATGTTCCACCAATTCTAGTTGCTTTGATTTTGTTTTTTTAGCTAACCATTCACCTCGAACGACGCAACCGTGTATAGACTGTGTTGGTGCATTGCAGCTGGTGTTCATGTATCATTTTTCGGTCTCGAAAGGTCGTTCTCTGTCCACATTTCGATTGTTTCTAGAGCACATTCGTTTTTTTTTACATCAGTTCGTGTACATCGCAGGGGCGGCTGGGTGTTTTTTCACCGCTAAGTGCATACATACTCTCATCGGAACGCTACATAGATACGGTTCAGATTGTACACATGCCTTGCAAGATATGTTCCAAATCTCCTCCGTTCGATCGCTGGTTTGAATAGAATGCTAACTAATCCGTTAATGTATGGTGTTTGGTGTGCGTGTGTGTTTGTGTGTGAGTGTGCGCTTCGAATTACATTTTATTGTAAAATTGACCTGCTATTTGCTCTTAAGGTTGTTGCGTCCTTTCCCACGGCGGAGGTGTGTCTCGCCCATGCAAAACCTGTATATATTTGTTAATATTTACACAAATTTTCGTTTTCTCTTTCTCTCTTTCCACCTATTTCTTTTTCTCTTTTATCATCACAATTCCTCCTTTCCCACTCTCTCTCTCGCTCTCTCTCTGTTTATTCCTATCAAAACATCCAAATTTTTCCTCGCTCCTGTCTGCAATTGCACTTGGCGTATCGCGCGTCCTGTTGTCACCCCCTTTCCGTCATCCTTTATGTGCGGCGCGTGTTCCTGATCTTCCTGTATGGCCCCCTCTGGTTGGCTGAACATCCTCGACATAACATCTACACAATGTCGATTGTGCCATGTGTGTTGCACGCCATCATCATCGTCGCCACCACCAGCAGCAGAACGGTACGGCTGACCATGGAACCAGCAATGGTACGACCGAAAATGGCAAAGCTGAAAACGGCACTACCGAGAACGGCACGGTCGAAAACGGCCAGAACGGTGTCCACGAAACGTCCGCCACAGAAAGTCTGAACGGAGAGGCTGAGCACAAAAAGGAGGTAATTGCAAATCGTCCGCCATCTGAAATGTGCATTTCAGGATATTGATCGATAAATTTTTGCTTTTCTTTTTTTTTTGTATAGGAGAAAGTTCCAGAAAAGGCCGCTCAGCTTCAGCAACCGCCACCACCAGCAGCTCCGGAAGTAACGGCCGAGTAAAATGCAAGTTTTGGCTGAACGCAAATGACAGCATCTATTGATTATTAATTAATTATAATTCTTATTATTAATAATAATAATTATAAAAAAAAACACACAACACAACACAGAAAAAGGAATCATACAACACAAACGATTATGGAAAAACAAATAAAAAGGGAATAATAAGTTACAACTTCGAGGAAGAGGAAGGGAGGAAGCGCATGTACGAACGAAAAAGAAAGTGATGTGTGGAGCGAGTGAATTGAAATGGTGTTACGACAAGGAGCAACGAAACGTGAGAACAATTTACACACACAAAAAATATTGTTCGTACGATAACGAAAAACAACCGAATCAAACTACTGCAACATGAAGGTTTTAATTCCTCTCGTCTCTTCAGCATCAACACACACGTATAAACCACCAATAAGAAACATTTGAATTTAGTCTTAACCGTAAATGGTCTTTTATAAAACATTTGATTAAAGTACGTAAAGAGAGAAGAGCCAAGAGGTATCAAAAACAGCTCCCCACAACAACAAAAAAAAAAACGTTGGCTCACACGAAACGAATGGTTTAAATAGTTATGTTGTTAATAGCAATGTGTAAAGCAGGAAAAAAAAACAAAATGAAAAATCTCTCGTCTGTATCGGCAAAAAGGAAAATGGCATCCTCCTAATTAGACTGCTTTAGGTTGTGCAGGGCCAAGCAAAAGTGCGGTTAGAACGCGAACACGAAACAAACTCGCACATACACACACACATTCATTCTTATATTGTAGAAATTTGTCATTCAAATGCCAGTACAAGAATATTAGTATGCCCGGGAAGGAGGGGAGGGGGCAGTTGGTCAAAACGAAACAAACGGCGTTTTGGGAAACGATTGTATCGCGGAACACGACCCCCCCGAAGTGTGTGATCGATGTAAATGTACGAACTTTCCTTTTGTTTTTTTTTTTTAAATAGCAACTATCTAAAACCGGGTGAAGAAACACACCGTCAGAGTGTCGTCCTTTTCAGCATAGAAAGCATAATTAGGGGAACGCGAACGAGAGAATAGGGGATGATAAGGGGGTTTTTGCCCTCCGCTGTTTGCTCCTTCCGCAAGCGCCGTGTGCAGGCGTTACGTGTGCGGTGTGTGGGGTCTGTTAGTTAGGCGGAGGGAGGAAAACGACGGCAGCAATTTCCTGCTCCCTTTTGCTACCTTTTTTTTCTTTTAATTATTATACAAAGAAGAGTACATCAATAAACCTTTTCAAACAAACCTACAAACAAATGGGAATGCCGCGCACGATCGGCAAGTTATTGTTTTTTTTATTTTGTTTTTTTTTTCTTCTTTTTTTCTCCCATTAGGTTTATCTTTTTCGTTGACAAAAATGCATGTGTGTGTGTGTGAGAGAGATAACGAGTATGTGAGTGAATGAGTTTTTACCGTTTGTACTGTCTAGAGTTACATTATTTTCTAATGTGACCACCGTGAACGAGCATTCAATGCTGTACCAGACATCGGATGATAAGTCGGATAAGAACAAGGACGTTTTTCCGGTGCACGAAGCGAATGCTGTTTGTGATAAACAGCGTAAGTGGATTCTTACAGTACTATAAAAGTGGCGAAAAATAATGAATTCACTCCATTTTTTTCATCTGAACTCTAGAGGTTAAGCATGAGCAGTGAATTGAATTGAACTGACTACGGAAAGAATTGAATAGTTAGACAGCTAGCATGGAGATGGAAGAAGGGTCCCACACAACGCGGATACGAATACCTCAGTTGGAGTGGAATTTAAAAATAAAATAAAACACACACATTTTACCAACAACGAGTATATATGTGACTCAAGATCGAATACAGAAACAAAAAATGCTGATTAGGAATCACTAGTTCCAATACTACCAATTGGACGTTAGACGATACGATGTTTTTAAAACGTAATTTAAAATGAAAAAATGGAGATAAAAGGAAGCGCTGAGAGAATTGAAAATAAAATTATTTCTACGTTTTATTTTATATTTTTAGAATAAAAATAGTTTATAAACGAATGGAAAGGAAGCGATAACAAGGGACACGGAGCGAGTGAATGAGTCGAACTAGTGCAGTAGTGCAACGAGAGAGATCAAATTCATTCCATAGAACGTGATCGTTACATCCACCAGCGGAAAGGAATGTGTTGACCGTTCGTTTACATTTTATCAGTCCTGCACCAAGATAGCAGAAGATAAAAGAGGGGGGACGGGACCTCACACCACCATCATTGCTTCGTGTGTGTATGTCATCTTACCAGAGCCATCCATTTTGCACGTCCATCCCATCGTAGGTGTGAACGTGATCATAAGCGAGATCGCGAAAGATGAGATCGAGTCAGAGTCCTTATTAAATCGAAACTACCTTTTAGTGGAACGCAACACGATAGCAACGAGTACACCGACTAATTGCAAAAGACTGCCTCAATCATGAAGAATATTGATTTAAAAGAAAAATCAAACCCATAGCAAAACCGATTGCGATCATGTCCCATATCGGTGGGGTGGAATCATCCCTCACCGTTTCATTCATTCATTCACGGTTACTACTAATGTACTCGCGGGGTGGCACGTGGCGCCCACCAGTGGTCCAGAGTTTTTGGGAAATAGGAATACATATATATGTCTATTTTATATATTGGTATCCCGACGCCGAACTGTGCCAGCAGTTTTGCTGGCTTTGGTCCAGCTTTCGAGCATGTTTTACGTTTTACACTATGGACGGACGATTGCAGAAGTGCGGCAAAGTGCGGCAAAGGAGACGTCTTTTTGATAGGTCGTCGTACTTGTGAACTCCACCCGGTTGTAGATTACAGAACTAAACGGTCGTACACGATCGATCGTGAACAGTATCCGATCTGATCTGTGGTGCACCCAGCAAACGGCCCAGGTTCATGGTTCTGATGAATGGGCCGAAGAGATGGCATAGACAAAACTAGTAAGCAAAAATAAAGAAAAGAAAATCGGAACAATTTACTACGAATACAAATCTTACCGAATTATACACAGAAAACAATACGTACAGTCAATTTAGGGACAGCGTCAACCGATCACGATCGAGACGGCGATCGTCCACAATAGTTAAATGAGCAACAAACTTTGCTAATATTTTTTACATTCTGTAATGCTTCCATATTTTTTCTCATTAAATTTACACAACTGGTGGTTGGTCGAATGTACGCAAAATAAAACAAAAGATTCTTTCTCTTTCCTGTGTTGCAATGAATAGTGAAAATTGGGAATCGATCTGTTCGGAATTTCTTAAAAAAAAGGTTGTAATACGCAAGGGAAATGACTCATTAATTTATGATGCAAATAAAAACGAAATCACACTCATAGATTCCTCCTGCAAGGATATTTGTGAGGAATGGAACAAATTTAAATGAAATTCTGATTGTTAGAATGCTGTATGCACACATAAAAGAACAGTGTTCTAACCATCCATCCCGCTAACAAAAAGGCAAAGCAAATAGTTGAAAACTATGTTCTCCGGAACGGTGCGCGCAAGATTTCGTGACTTCTCCAGCTGCTATGCTAGTTTTGTTTTAGTAGTATCTTTAGTACACACTGGAAACAATCGATATGTTGAGGAGACTAATTTTTATGACGCATATAATGGATCAATCTTCAAATGGAAATCAAAATAAACCAATAAAATAATGTACTAGTGCGAACGAAAGCCAATGTGCCTGTTTGGTGTATGTGTATTGAAAGAAAGAAAAAAAAAACAGGAAGAATCGGGATAAACTGGAAAATAAACATCTCAATGCTTGCAACGGTAAATTTGAATATACAAACGAAGTAATCAACTGTGTGTCATAAACGTAACCGGATGACAATCGCGTAAATGTCAAATTTCGCAAAAAAAACTGATCCAAAATCAAAACAAACCCCAACAATTGCCTCTACTTTCGCTCCGAGAGGATTATTTTTTTAAACAAATATCCAAAATGCACGATATTATCATTCAAACAGTGTCCGAGCAGGATTTTACAGAGGTTTGTTAAACTACTATTTACCCTTTTTTGCGATGTGTGTGTGTGTGTGTATCTCATACCGTCATCACAATTGCAGGCCATTTTCCTGCTTATCGATTGCATCGTCGAGGTGCCCCGGCAAAGCCAGCAGTGTCGCGACCGTTTGGCCCAGCTGCTCGGTCATGCCACCTCCAGCGACGAGCTGAAACACACGCTGAAGTTGTTTGAAGCGCTCGTTCGCAAATACTGCATCAGTGAGGTGGATGAAGTGCGGCTCCGCTCACATCTAGCCCAGCTTTCTCCGAACCGGCAGGACCGGGTGGTGGAAATAGTGAACCTTCGTCGACCGGAAATAGCACGACGGTTGATCGATGAGGTGAACCGGCGGGAAGGAGGTGTACCGCTGGTGGAATCGTTCGACTGGAACGTTAGCTGGATTATGGGAAGTAGCAGTTTGGCGTCACACCGTAAACAGCTGTGCACGGTAGCACTTGCCTGCCGGGATGGTGCAGCAAAGCCACACACGATCAGCTTCGAAATGGGTCGAGAGCAGGTGGAGCAGGTAATACGGGAGCTCGAGACGGTTGTTGGATGATTTAGTTTGTGAGTATGACTAACAACAGAAGCCAGTTTAACAAAGTTTCCCCAATGCTTTACAATAGCTGTATCCCGAGGTTTGCTTTTCAAATTAAATTCCTATCAAGTTACTCTTCTAAATTTGTCATTAGAGTGCTAAAGTTTAATTTTAATCGAATAAAATATGTAATTAAGTTAGCCTCTTTCGCAGAGCAATTCCAAATAAAAAAAATCTTTCCAAAGAAAGAAATGCAGTGCACACCACAAAGTGTCATCTCTAACCGTCGATTCCAAATCAAAATGCATATCGTAGTTGCCATTGCACGTAGAAATACGCTCATACTGGTTCATATTACGTTCTTGTCGCATTTTAATCATCTTAGTTCACAGTGTCTGCCATGCATGGTATGAAAAGTGAGATTTGTCCTTCTGACTCGTTTGCAAATTGAACTACACGCGCGTTATTCAATGAAAGTGAACTGTTTTATAGCGAAATCGAGCAGTCAATATCAATTATTTTAGTGATTTTTTCCGGAGTGTTTTCAGGAACGGTGAATAATTAAAACGTATTGAAATATGGCATCATGGTGAGTTTAACGTATCTGCTGTTTCAATTAGTCTTACAAAAAAGTGGCAGATGAGGCGCCCAAGCTTTTAGGAATTTGTGCAAGCTAATTATTACAACATTTAGTCGTACCGCTTGGATCGGATTGAGTCCAATAACTTGTTCAATTGGTCCATGCTCATGCTGCTATACTGGACTGTATTGATTCGTTTTGTACTGTGATACTGTGTGAATTTGCTCACTAATAGATCAGGTCACTCGGTCCCTGACCGCAGCTACCCATCAATGTAAGCATCCCATCTGCGGCAGGTTGTGCTTCACCTGATCCATTCAACGAGCTCGTGCCGAACTGAGAGGCTACTGTTAAATCCGGCAACCCCCCGGCAACATCCTGCCAGTTTTCGACTGCATTAAGATTCCAGCTCACCGTTCAGTTCAGCATGCTAGTGGTTAATAAAAATAAGCTAGCGCAAATAAAAATGTGCCGAATTTGCATCCTCCTACCCTTTGGTGGCCCAGGAATTGGCTCTATTGTCTAATAGAAGTTAAACCGAGCGAATCACAGTGCACCGTGTATCACACGAGATTTTGTGCGAAGTTGAACTCTTTTAAATATTAGCAGTTTGTAGAGGGTTGTAGTAGTCACGATTTCCCACAACAATGCATCTTCGGATTTTGCATCCGGATTTGCTGACTAGCTTGTTAGGTCCAATTGTAGGGCCTCTTTTTCTCGTCATAACGTCCTACGCGGACATGCTGGCCTATATAGGCAATCGAGACTTATTCAGTACCATGAAGCCGGATAGGATGGTTACGGGGGACGGTCCATTCTAGGCTTGACGGTTGATCATGAGGGGCATGCTATTGATTCGTTCGAGCTGACGGGGCTGCTCCCAATTACAGGGCTATGCAAAAAAAATCGAGAGTATGTAACAACTACAAGGTTCCGGCAGGATTATTTATAAAAAAATAACTGAAATGAGACTAATTCCCACCGGCAATGAAACTGATTATCGGCAGTGAATCTGATCATCAACCCATCCGGTTCTAAACACATGCCGGACCTGCGACTAATCCTGAATCCATACCGATCCTGGAACTATTCTACAGATCCGGCAACTGATTCTGACGTCTCTGAAACTAATCCCGAACCCGTATTGGTCCTGGAACCAATCCTACATCCATACCGGTTATGTAAATGATCTTTAACCCATACCAGCCCTATGGCTGATCCATTACCCGTACCAGAAGTAGAGCAGATGCTAAACCCATACCGGTCCTGTAACTGCTCCCAATTTCATAATGGTCCTGGGACTGGTCCAAAACTGTCAAACAAGATACATAGATATCATCATGAACCTGTCAAGGTTTATACGTTTGTTTGAGTGTGATGTCATGTTCGATAGCTGCCAAAGCGTGGTCTTAGCAGTCCTGGAACTGATTGTAAATTTGCTGTCGATCACCATCATGGACGTGAGTCCGGCATATACAATCAGTCCAAAAAGTATTCGTCTAGCTGAATATTTTACAGACATTGGCGTAATATGGCCGAAATAGGCATGGGGCGGTAAACGTAATGATGGAGCTTGATAAAGGGACTTTCAATACACACGTATTGCTAAAAAATAAGCATTGAAATTGTGCAATAGCAACCAAAACACATAAAAAAGTTAAAAAAAGTCGTTTGATGGGTGCGCAAAAAGTTTTCTACTATCTAGAGAGTACGCGGCCAAGCACTACGTAGACGCGAATTAATTATTATTATCAATCTGCTGGTGACTTCCTTCTAAATTAATGCATTTCTGTTGTTTCAATTCACTTCAAGCGGTCAGAGAGGCACTAAAGGCGGGGGAGTTAATTGAATGGAGCATGATGGCGAAAATCGTATCTTAATCCTATGCATAACCTATAATATCCATTTTTGAAGGTTACAAAATGTGCGGGAGGCCTCATTCCTTCGTTTGATCAGGGTTTAGTCATTTTCTAATACTAATTGTGAGACAAAATGCCATGCAAAATATTACCTAGGAATCAGGGAATTTTATGATGGCCAATAAAATGATGCATTTCATTGTAGCTGGTCATGGTATGACTTGATGGAGTGAGTTGTTACAAAAATGTTTTGTTTGAATTATACCATACGCAGAAAGTGGCCAAATCTGGTAAGGAGCATCAAATAATTCAAAAATTCATTTCAAATTAGGCTCTACTAACATAACCCCTTCCCTTGTCATCCCTTGTGATGTTCCCTTCATCAAACCCCATCATTGCTTTTACCGCCCCATGCGGCCCCCCTATTGCGGCCATAATTCTCCTTTTTCTGCTAAATATTCAGCTAGACGAATACGTTACCTGTTCTCACTTTCCTTTGAATCCGGTTGCTATGGATCGCAATCCATGAAAATGGATCATAGTCAACTACGTCGGAATCGTTTTCAACTACGTCTGAACCGTTTTCAGCTACGTTTGGATTTTGCAGTAACCACGCAAATTACATTGCGGCGCATATTTTATTCAGTGACCGCTCGTCGTTCCTCACGATTCTCCTCAAAACAGACGATTTGAAAAGCAACAGTTTAATGTTGTTCTATGTTTGAACCCAATCGAGAATACAAATAATCAAAAATGGATGAATGGTGACGTGAGCTTCACCTAAAAAATACGATTAGACTTTACAATTGAATGCATTTATTACTTGATTCTTTCTTTGCGATGCAATTGCGCCCCGCAGTCACTGAATAAGCGCATCGCTACAAAAAAAAAAAATGCGTGGCTAATGCTAAATCCATACGTAGCATAAAACGATCTAAATGCAGCTGAAAACGATTCAGACGTAGTTGAAAACAATTCAGACGTAGTTGACTGCGATCCATAGCAACCGGATAAAGATTCAAAGGAAAGTGAGAACAGGTGTAATATGGAAGATGCAGTCGTACATTCGGGTAACATATTTCCCTACTATTCCAGCTTGGGGTTACGGAAAAACTCAACTCGTTGGTACGATGGATCGGACGGTTAAATTGAGATGTCTAGAAGTTTGATAAGAACTACGGTGGAGATTTGAGATTTGATATTACATTGTTTGACTCTTAACCTCACCGACTACCTCTGGCTCGGTCAGTAAGATCACGCATTCACCAGCTACTGAGTAATGTGCTTAATATGAAGAAATGTCTTTTATCATCTGCAATGCAATAGATGGCGATATTTCTAAACCGAATAATTTATATGCTCGATAAATCTGTATAATGCATCTATAAAATAGTGAAATTAAAAGTAGTTAGCGAACTAAAAAATGCACAAAGTTAATTGAGGAGCGAATTTTTCTGGAAACATGGAAGGAATCATTGGTAATACCTATTCCTAAAGTTTGATGGTTATAATTTTCATTTGAGTTAACGAATATCGTCCCCTAACTGGAAAGTAAATATGTACTCGAAAAGTTGCTGCAGTTAGTGGTTAAGGAGCTATTGGTCCAGTTTCTAATTCGAAATGATCTGTTGATTAATGAACAAACAGGTTGTCGTTAGGGACACTCTTGTGAAGCTGCTTTGAATCATGTACTGGCAATTTTTTTGCCGATGACATTGTTTTGTTTATCTTGCACAAAGACATCAAGCATGCAGAGTATCAGATTAATTTCGATTTCAACGCTCTGGATGGTTGGCTTGGGTACAAAAAGCTAGCATTAAACGTTAAGAAGACTAGTTACGTGGTAATGACTGCTAGAGTATTAGACAGTCTCCCATCCATCGTAATAAATACGGAACGAAACGAAAGAGTCCGTCAGGTTAAATATCTGGGGGTTATTCTAGACGACAGATTGACTGGGTATGATCCGGTAAATTCTTTTGAATGACGTCCGATGCCACCACTTGTAAATTTTTAATTCATTCATTAATTCAAAACTACCTAAGAGTAATATTATCGAAATATGTGTATATATATATATATATTCATAGCTCAATGATAATCATCCACTTAATGCCGGTGTCAAAGCTATCTCGTTGATTGGTATGCGATCCTGTGGCATGTGAGTAATCGAACTTAACCAACCAGTGAGGTTACTTACTTACTTATCCGGCGCTACAACCGCTTTGCGGTCTTGGCCTGCTGAGTGTCCGAAACCGCTCACGGTCTCGCGCCTTCGTCTGCCAGTCCGTTATCCCGGCCTTAATGGCGGACGCCTCCACGCCATCTTGCCACCTCAATTTGGGCCTACCACGCCTCCTCTGTCCTTGTGGACGGCCTAAAAAGACTTTACGGGCTGGGTCGTCCGTTTCCATGCGTACAACATGGCCAGCCCACCGGAGCCTGGCGAGCTTAATACGCTGTACGACAGTGAGGTCGCCGTACATCTCGTATAGCTCGTCATTATAGCGGCTCCTCCATTGTCCTTCCACACATACGGGGCCAAGTATCCTTCTGAGCATCTTCCTCTCGAACGCGGCTAAGAGGGCTTCGTCAGATTTGGACAGTATCCATGTCTCAGAGGCGTATGTGAATACTGGTACTATATAGGTACTATATAGTCCCAGCTTCGTCCGTCGCGACAGGTTCTTTGACCTGTGAGGTACTACTGTATTAATAACCAAACAAAACGAACGCCTGCTAAATATGATCTTTATTGTATGCGCAAAAACACTGCTCGAACTAACATGCGTGTCATGTCACTATGGAATGTGCTACTTCTGTAAAGTTTATTCAAACTGTTTGTCTGCATTTGTATGAGGTATTGTCGAATTCGCAGAAATCAGAATCTTGCGGTTTATTCTAACACAATTTCGCTCTTTCTAACAAAGCGCTCATTTCGGATTGTAAATGTTTCCGTAGAACAAGGGCAGTCTGGTCGTTTCCTCTCGAATCACCATCATGAATGGTCCGTTCACGATGAAGTTAATCTGGGACGAGATACGATCGATAAGGGTTGCGGTCGCTGCACCGCCCTCCGTGCCGCGCTCGTTTACCGTCAAGTCTACTTTGTGCAACATCTCGTTGACAAAGATCGGGTCATTCTTCGACGGAGTAAATGCATCTCGACGGCGCCGTCGTCGGAATGATTCGATACAGCACACGCACGTTTTACCACCATATGCGCAGTGATCCTTCAGACACTCGCCCCGATCGATATTGGACCGTTCCTCTATGATGCAATCTGGGATCTGCTGTTGCAGCAGGAGTATAGCGTTTTCCTTCGTGTCCTGCAGCACTTCCAATAAATCCAGCGGGTCGCCTCCGAACCGGTCCGTAGTATTCGAAGCCAGCAAACGTTTTAGATCGGCTTCGTTCCGTTCGAACAGCGTGTACACGCCGAGCTGCTGCAGCACATTTTTCAAGCTGATTGAGTTGGAAATGTGCATCTTGGGAAACATTACCGTGACCGACTTCATCTTCATCTTCGTGACGATATCGTTGACACGCTCGGCGGTAATTTTGGACTGCATCGATTGTACCAGCTGGCGGGTCGAGTTCATCGGCATGAAGATGTACATGGTGACGTTCTGACGGTACGGCACACCGAGCACGCGCACGTTCTCCTCCTGCCAGAAATAGTACGGCATGCAATGGCTTTTGGCCATCATCGGAATGTCGAACGAGTCCGGCCCGTCGGGTCCGTTCGGGAAGAAGCGTCGATTGCGGGTGGCCATCGGTTGGAAGGCTTCCTCCCACAGGCCGCGGAAGTAGAGCGTGTTCACTATCATCAGGATCGTGTCGGCACTGATGTGCGACACAATGTCCGCGATCCGGCCATGCGTCTGGTTGTGCACCCAGCTGTTGATGTACCGCACCGAACCCGTCTCATCGCCGACAAAGTCTAGCGGCTTCAGTTCGCTTTGGTACAGATCTTTGGCCAGCTTGTCGTAGCGTTCATCGAACTTTGTGCCCTTCTGGGAGAAGATACCGTTGCCGATCTGGATGAGAAGATCCACCCTGTAGATTGAATGAAAAATGCTACATTAGTACTTTATTGTCGCTGCACAATGTGACGAAGGTTGTGATAAATTTCGTTTAGTTTGTAAATCTTTTTTGTCGTGCAAAAGCATATTATGAGATCCATGGCTAGTAATTTAGTTCGGCGTAAGATACCTATAACTTCAACTATGCATTTAGTGATACGTGTGTATCTTTTAGTAGTTATTTCTACTTATTTTATACTCAAAGCACCATATTGCTGTACTTAATATATACGCTTCATTCCATTACTGCTGCTGAGTAGGGGATGTATCCAGATTAAAGATCAGAGTAGGTTTCATAGTTGTGGCAGGAGGAGATATGTTCAAGAACAGGGCAAAAGAAATAGTTTCGCGATAAGTGGATTCATAATAAGAGCGTTCTAGGGAGGAAAGTCAGAACCGATATATATTTGGAACTAGAGATGGGTAAATCTGATTAAGATTAATAAATCTTCAAATATTTATGAATCTTCAGTGACTCATATGAATCTTAATATATCTTTGTTCATGCAAATATTTATTTTGATTTATGAATCTTATGAATATACATTCTCGCGGTTTTCGCTGTGCTTCTTGACTCGTTTCACTGTGTAACGAGTGTTAACTTGGCCTTTTATCCGTATCTCGCCAAAACGATTGCTTAGTACAACATGATTGATGACATGAACATTGAGAATCTTTAGAGTTTTAGGATTCAGGAGTATTAAGAGATGCAGGAATCTCTTGAGGTTCATGAATCTGTAGAAATTTATAAACTTTTGTTTCAAGTTTTTGAAATTCCGTTCTAGGGTCGAGATGCGCTAGGAATCAGCGAAATGGAACATGATAAAGGAATTTATAATTATTGGGTTGGTTTTAGAACCAATGCATTGTAATGGTTCAGAGCTATTCTTATGGTTGAGATTAGTTTTTTTTTTAACAAGCCGGTTATGGTTTGAAAAAAACCCAGATCAGCAACAGGTCGCTTTTTATATCCACGCCAATGTAGGTCTAGGAACTTGGAATATCTATAGAATCTAGAATCTAATAATCGACAGACTGAGGACCTTTTTTACGTCTAAAACATCATCGAGTTAAGTTGTGGAATCAGGAAATTAATTGTATGGACACATTTCAACAAAATACACTGAACAAACAAGATATTGGGAGAACCCTATAGTACAATAGCACATAGCAATTGCGTCGCTTAGCCCTGTAATAAGATCAACTTAACCAACAAACTCAAATGATGAAACCAACACAATGTATCGAATAATGTAGACTTATTTATTGATCATTCGGTCATTACACTCGGCATGGGTTAGTATGTCATAGACTGTTATTTTTGTTCTCTTCATAATAAGCAACTTTATTCAGTGCCGCAGGGGCATCTTCTTTAAAACTTAACGCCATCGTCAAGCTCTCTTTAGTGGCACGATCGCAAAAATTGCACTATATCAGCACTGGAGGCAAAATTGCGCTTGATTCAGCTTTACTACCTGCTTCTAACTATAAATAAGCGAACTGCTCTCGCTCCTTAGCTAGATGGGTGGTACACGGGACCGTAGAAGAGCGGCAAATTGGTTTGATCGTTGCGAATCAGCAGCAGGAAGGGAGCCTCCGCCCGGAACACCACGCTGGTGCCGGAACGGTTGAGCGTCACGATTGTGGCCGCCCCACCCTCCGTGCCCGTTTCGTTAACCTCCAGGTCGACCTGGTGGACCGCGTTGCTCACGTACAGTTGCTGGGCCGCGCGTTTGCTGCGCCTTCGCAGGCCCTTCTTGCCTACCGGGCCGTTCTCCTTCACGATACGCTTGTGCAGGATAAAGTCCTTGCTGCTCAGTGGACCCACGGCCTGTGCCGCCTGCTTGCTGCTCGGTACCTTGTAGCTAACGTCGCGCTTCGTCCGCCCAACCCGGCCGGATGGTCGGTTCGTCAGTGGAACGAACGACTGCGAGGTAGTTTCGATCGTTAGCGGCTCGGTCGTGTCTGCAGCCTCCGGTACAACCGTGGTCTGTTCCATCGTTTCGTTTTGGAAGCGTGAAAATATCAACACGTCATTCAAATTGTTGCCGGGCCTGGTCGACGTTGGTCTGTTTTCGTAGTCGGCAATGTTCACAGTGGGGCGCCACTTCGCTGGTGTTGTTGGTGCTTGCACCCGGTTAATGAAGGTATCCGGTTGCGACTCTTCGTTCAGCATGGGCGACAGGTTGCTTCTTTCCGCTTGGAACAGGGAGGAGACGCCGAGCTGCTGCAGTACCCGCTTCAGATCCATCGTGTTGCTGATGTGCATCTTTGGAAACAGTATGATCGAGGTTTTGATCGCCATGTTCTCGATCAGGTCCTTCACTACTTCACTGGTCAGCTTCGGGATGAGCTGCTGCAGCTTGGCCCGGTTCGAGTTGTTCGGCATGATTACGTACATCGTGCTGACGTTGTGCTTGTACGGTATCCCGATGATGCGTGCGTCCAGCTCGACCGACTCGTAATACGGAAAGCAGCCACCGTGCGCCATCATGTCCACCATGACGGGCGGTTGGCCCTTGCCATCGGGATAAAATTCGCGCGGCTTGGTCGCCCCATCGATGAACGATTCCGCCCACAGGGCCTTGAAGTACAGGGCGCTCGCCAGCACCATGGTCGTGCTGGCCGGCAGGGCCGACGGCAGGATGTTGGGAATCTTGCCGTGCGTCTTGTCGCTCACCCACCGATTGATCAGCCTCGTCGAGCCGGACGTGTCGAGCTCAAAGTCGAGCGACTGCACCTCGGAGCTGTAGTACGTCATCGATTGGTTCCGGTACGTGTCGCTCAGCGGGATGTTGCGCTGGACAAAGATACCGTTGGCGAGCGTAATTTCGTGCGCTTTCCGTTCGCGCTTCGTTGGCTGCTGGCTACAAAGAAAGGTGGTGGAAAGAAAACAACAAGAAAAGAAGAAGCTATTCAGAATGTGCTGCTGATCCACGCTTTTTCGATATTCATGGGCTGCGAAATGGGTAACTATATTACGGGAGCGCATTGGTTACTCGCCCCGATTAGCATAACCCTGGGGGGTTTTCCCAAGAATATTCGTCTGTTCACCAATAGGTTTTTGGGTTCAGTGCACTGACTGAGCATGTTGATGGCAATGAACCGTAGAATCGTGTCAAAATTGTTTTGGGTAACAGAGAGAGTATCTGAGTACGAACGTCACCATGAGAGAGTATCTGAGTACGAACGAAACAACGTTCACACAGTAGTACAGTAGTACAACACACACACATGCATATACACTTTTGTGTGGAAATTGTCAGTAAAATTTAGTAGTGCACGAATCTTATAGCAGGAGAAGATGTTAACGCGAAGAGAGAAAGATGAACCGAAATTGACACCCGAAGCTCATTAGTACCCGAGAACAGTGAAAACAAACTTTCGCAAAGTGCTGAAATTTACAGTGAAATTATAGAGAAAGTACAACGACATACTCACCGATATTATATTTCATAGTAAATTCATTGTTTTCACTAGTTTTTTCACTCATTTGAATATTAAATACTATCCAAAGGTAGACACGCACACAAGTACGAGGGGATGTGCAAGTTCGCAACTTTGAAAGTTTAGGACAAATTTGATTGAGCCTGTTGAAATATATAAATTTTCATTTTTTTACGATTTATTCTGCTTCGTAGGCACAAAAATAACAGCACAACAGTCTTTTCCTTTTTTTTTTAAGAACACGGAGGGAACATGGGGGAATCGAACCATAGTAGGCTTCGTCACCCCACACTGCACAGCACCGAGGATCGCCACGTCTGCCTGCCATTGCTAAATGAGTATATAAACCAGCTTCGGCTACACTCTATGTTTGATGTTTTCGCTGTGTTCGCTGCCGCTAATCAATTCGTAATTTAATTTGATTTATCCGAACCACACCACGCAAACCTCTTGAAATACCAGAGTGATTCTCCTTTTTCAATATGGTCGGAAAAACCAACGTCTGACCGGTTCGGGTCGCAGGTGTGAGGCGAAATTGAAAAGTCTCTGACCATCATGGGACCGCGAAACTTGCTAAACTTGTTTCCAAACGTTTATAGCGTTCATGGGGGGAAGCAGATTTTCGGTTTTGTGTAAAGTGTTAAAGTGTTATTTTTGTGGTTTTTTTCTTGTCCTTATAATACGATCCGCAGTAACACTCAATAGGCATTCAACAGAACAACATAATGGAATACTGGGTAATATTTGTGAGTTTTGGTTTATTTTTATTTAAATTATACTGTCTGGGATATCCCGGGCGTGAAAGATTTCCCGTTTGACTTCTCTGTCTTAAACCCCCCTCCCCCTTCATTCAGCCCCATCGCGTCTCACTCTAAAGAATACTGTCGGAAGGTATCATTGCTAGTGTGCAGAGCTACCATTTTGTTCCGGTGCCGTACCATTTTGCTGCAGCGCTGCGTGCTACTGGCGTGGATCGTACACGGCCCCATAGAACAATGGCAGTTGGGTTCGATCGTGGCGAATTAGTATCAAAAATGGACTGTCCACCAGGAAGGAATAGCCGGACCCGATACGATCGATAAGCGCGGCAGTAACTGCGCCTCCTTCCGTGCCCTGCTCGTTGACATCCAGCGTCACGTGGGTGACGATTTCATTAACGTATACAGATGGAGGCGACTGCCGTTGTAATTCTGTTCGTTGTTGCTGCTGCTGCTGTAGCTGGTTCTGCTGCGACTGCTGCTGTTGAAGTCTCATTTGATAGTCGAATGTCTCCTGTTCTGTTTGATACGGAGTGGCTTGTTCGGAAATTCTTAATTGTGTATTTTGTGGGTTTGGTCGCTGCTCCTGCGGTCTCAGTTGGTGTAATTCTGTTTGCAGTAATAACGTTTGTTGCGGTTGTGCACGTGATGGTGCGGTTTGGTACTGTTGAGAGGGTGAATAATATTCAGGAGCTTGACGCTTCTGGACATGCACAAACCAACATCTTCTTGGGTCAATGCAAGACTTGTAAAGTGCGTTCCATTGGTAATGGGATTTAAAAGTGCAGGTATTCCTATCGTACCGTGGAACAGGTTCGCAAACCAAATTCGATGGTTCGGTACTCGGTCTACTCGTGGTCGTCCGATACTGGGTCAATGGTTGTGTGTATTGCTCCTTTGCAGTACAGCAGTAACATAACTTTTGGAACATTTTACAACCGCTTTGCTGTTCACAAATGTTACCGCTACTGTACTCCGGTTGGAAGCGGTAGCTTGGTTTGATGCAGATATGTGTGTGTACTGGAGATGAGCCGAAGCTATACTTGCAATCCTTAATAGTCTTCTCATAGTAATGCGCCAATAGGTGAGCTCCACAGCCGGTGTTGTCGTCATTGGTTGGTATTCGGTTGCATGAACACAAATCACCTGGCATCGGTTGGCAGTGCTCGATCAAACGGCAATCTTGAGCGGGTGTGGTCGATATGGTAATTTGATTGACCTGGTTGAAGTTTGTCTGTGGTCTCGCTGGCTGGGTAGGCTGCACGGTTGACGGTACAGTGTTCTGTCGCACCGGTGGAGTGGTCGTTTTCGGTGCGGATGGTCGCACTTGTGCCGCACCGCCAGTTGCAAACTGGGTCGGTGTAGTAACTGGCGCTCTATCGGCGTTGCCAGTAACGGGGGATGATGCACCGGGCTGATCGTCGGCGAAGATTTGGCTCAAGTTACTCCGGGAAGGATTGAAGAGATCGCGAATTCCCGCCCTTTCCAGCACGCTGCTGAGTAGGATGCGGTTCGAGATGTTTAGTTTCGGCAGCACGACCATTACCTTTCTCACGACCATTTGATCGATCATCCAGTTCAGCTGGGGAGCGCCCAGTGTGGCCATCTTCTCCCGTAACACCTGTCGGTCCGAACCGTTCGGTAGGATGACGTACATGGTCGATTTGCCCATCTCGTACGGCAGGCCAATGATGCGAACGCCATACTCGGCCGTCGCATTGTAGTACGGGAAGCATCCCGACGTTGCCATCGTTTCAACGCTGACCGCCGGCTCCTGCTGGCCGTTCAGGAAGAACGAGCGTGGCCGCGTGCCGTACGGCGAAAACGTTGTCTCCCACTGGGCCTTAAAGTACAGCGCGTTGGCCACGATCATGCGCGAGTTGTACAGTATGTCCTGGGTGACAATCTCTCGAATCTTGCCGTTGGTTGCTCTCGAGCACCAGTCATTAATGTGCGCCGCGGCACGGTTCGGTTCCCGCTCGAAGTCCAAATTCTCGACCGTACCTTGGTAGACCCGTTGCGTCACATTGTGGAAGCGAACGCCCGGCTTGAGACCGCGCTGTAGAAACACACCGTTCGCTATGGATATCTGTTGGCGGGGGTATCTGTTGGATATTCGGGTGAGGGATATGGGGATGGTTCGCAAGAAAATGGATGAATAAAACCCTCTCTTACATGGGTTGCATGGGTCTACTTGCGAGAAGAAATATTGACTGTTTGATTTTTTTAAATCTCGTCCCAGACAATCCCGTACAGTCTGCAAGAAGGCGGATTAAAAGTGCAATGTGAAAGCGCAGTTCAGAAGCTTCCGCGTGGTTGCAGTGTTACCGTACGAATGAGTGTTAATGCAGAGGCATGAGATACAGTCACTGATACATTAAAAGCTTTTTAATAGTTGCCTGAGCGGTTAGCTACAGTATTCTAGTATTCACCACCACCTTGACGCTCGTAATGTGCATTACTGTTAACGAGTTGTGCTTTGAAGTAATGTATTGCGTACGTTTTTATCATATGAGTTTCCGGAACTTACATTTCAAAACCTTTTCTTAAATTAAGTGACAACAGTGCACCTTAAAAATGGCATTTTGTCCCAGCAACGACCATTTTGTTTTGTTTTGTTTAAAAAGCTGAAAATTTCTCAAGTCTTAACAAACATTTTAGACACATAGAGAGACAGTAAAAAATGCAAAACACGTGCACCAAGCGAAAAACAAAATGGCACCAATAACAAAATGGCTGATAAAACGCGTGCTTCAGTACTAATGGTCTTTCGAGAGAAAAAAAAGGGATAGCTCAAAAGCTAACTTACTCATTGCTTGGCGACTGAGAGTTGATGAAATCGTCCTCCTCGTCTTCTTCGTCCTCGTTGTATCGATTGCACTTGTCGTTGAGACGCCAGGTCACTAGTGGCTCCAGGCTCGGATCGTTCGATACCAGGTCCTGGAACAGCCGGCCGAAGCTCAGGTGTATATCCTGGAACGAGAGCTGCCCTGTGTTCAAGCCCATCACCGCCAGCAGCTCCTGTTGCGTTTGGCCGCCCGATCCGAGCAGCAGCAGCGAAAGGGCGCCCGCAATGCTGACGGGGGAGAAGATTTCCGTTTTGCTTTTCTGGTTCGACAGCGCGTTGGCAATCTTGGCGGCCAGGTTAGTGACACTGTCCGACACCTTCTTCGTGTTGGCGGTCGGTGCATGCAGCCGGTTCGCCTGCTGATCGGCTGCCGCCGGTTTCGCCGGTTGGCCTCGATTGTTGGCGGCACTGACCGCGAGCAGTGAGCTGACGAGCAGCACCAACGCCAGCGTCCAGCCGGCGCTGTAGTGCGAACGCATTTTGATCAGATAGAGCAAGTGCGTGCTGGAAAGAAGGAGCAAAATAGAGAATGAGAGAGAAGGAGAGCGAGAGAGAAAGAGAGGGAGAGAGAGATTGAAAGAGAGAGAGAGAGAGAGAGAGATAGATATAAAAATAATGTAGGTTGATTTTAAATCATTAGTGTGATAATGTGTTTCAAAACATATACTTATTTATTTATCTATTTATGATATCTGGATACCCTCTAATGTTGTCTGAAGATGTACACTATACCCCTTCAAAAGCTGGAGTCAAGACGATAAAAAACTAAGGGATGAGTTATGGACGACCCAGTGGATCGATTAAAATCGTCATTCTAATAAAATAATTAAAATCTCAGAGCCATAGAGAACATTGGTTGATTACAGCTGTACTATTAACCCCCAAAAGACAATATAGAGGAATACCAGCCACGAAATGAATTTCTTTTAGATCATCACAATAGGAGGCTAATCACGATTAGTTTCAAATTGATAACACTTATACCACACCTTCTGGTTTAAAAGTCCCATAACTTTATTGCACCTGTCCCAAAACTCATGCAGAGCAGTTGTCCGAACTCAACACGTCCTGAGCTTGAGGCCAGTCTTTATGGCAAGCAAATGAATCCACCCTATTTACAGTGTACCGGGCAACGAATGATCAACTTAAACGAGTATTGCTCCGTTTACCGGTCAGGCTGCGTTATCGCGGGTAACGCTTGGAGAACTGGAATTAATCAGACGTCATCAGAAAAACCCACAAGTCTACAGGCCGCGCACCACAATGAGATACCACGACGGCGACGATGTTGGCGATGACGACGTTCACGATTACACCGACCGACAGGTTGAGGAATTAAGCGCGAGTGCCTATTAGCACGTTAAAGCTAGCGAACAAATTCGACTCATTGGGATTGAAGTTTGTGTTTCAGTTTGCCAGTGAGGCTGGCATCAGAAAACTAGAAGCTGTCAACTTTAAAAGGCCACTGTTGCTTTAAATCTATGTCCGAAATCCAGACTCAATGGAGCACCGGAAGATCATCCGGTATTCCGGCTACCGATATAGCTACGCGATTGGCTATGCAAAGCCACCGTGTAGTGGTGGTGCTAAGGTCAACACGACAATCGCTCCCGATTGAAGGTCATCCTGCTTCTTGTCGTCTAATGGACGCACTCACACAAACACAGTTTTTTACCAAGGTTCCTTCGAGCCCAACAAAGGTGACGATGATTTCACAAAACCGTAGAACACTATACATTCGTTCCCGGAGCCGTTTCCAGCTGGTTTGTGTGCGTGTGTGTACTGCAGCGAAGGTGTAAAAGAATGCAAAATGCTGTATATCTGGAGGGATCTGCTCTACCCGATATTGGTCCGGCGCCTGGATTTGTCCACTTCGGTCTCAGAATTTGGGTCGAACGTCTTCACGCTCGCACTGGGTGGAACTGACTGGTTCGCGCGCGGCTAGCAAAATGTTTTCAAACACACACGCCCGCGGAAAAAAAAGATGTTCCACGCCCGCCGCCG
The DNA here is from genome assembly GCF_943734685.1 of Anopheles coluzzii. Taxonomy (NCBI): domain Eukaryota; kingdom Metazoa; phylum Arthropoda; class Insecta; order Diptera; family Culicidae; genus Anopheles; species Anopheles coluzzii. The sequence continues at coordinate 37,492,497 of NC_064671.1, read as the reverse complement.
GTGTCGTGCCGAGTCCGCTCGTAACCGGTTGGCCGGTTGGTTTTTGTTGTGGTTACTGCCATTAAAACCCACCGGTTTCGGGCATCCAGGGTCTCGCTCAAGCGCATTATTTGTTCGGCAGCTTAGCGTCTTCTTCTAACCGTTTCCTATTCCGTACCGCTCGTTGGCTTTTCTCTTCTTCCATTCTCCCATGAGGGGTGCTTTTCAACATCTGCCTGGCCAAATTTGACAAATGTCGATATTTGTGTCGTTTCCCATCCCTCCGCACCGTTCACAAGCAAGCGCAATGCAATCGGTGATTTTCACACCGATTTTTGTTATATCTATGAGCACCTTCATGCGTTCTTGCCGAAAGTCAGTGACATTAGAGGTAGGAGGTTAGGCTTTGGGATTAACGCCAATCAAGACGATGGATAAGGCCAGATGAATCTACAAGGTCAGTTCCCACAAGACTTTGAAACAAAAAAAACACGAGGTCATCGAGATCTTGTGCACATTTGAAAGCGCGAACAAAATCAACATTACAAGAGTAATTTTGCAACATCATTGTTGTTGCTTTTTAGGGATAGAAAGGCAAACACACCTACTTCCTGAACCATCACGAATCGCACTAAAAGGTTGTCAGCGAATGACCGCTGAAAAGGAGACGTGTACCTTTGACGTCATTAAGCAGATAACTGCAGAACAAATAGTTGGATGAAAGAATAGTTGTTGTGTAAGTATAATATTTATCAAAAATGCTTTGTAATGTAACTAAATTTAGAAACTAAGCCAACGTTTAGTTTCATGTGCAAACAGAAAAGAATGAAAAACATTAAGCTAGTCAATGTTCATGTCTTGGTGTTAAAAAGCCTCATCCTACAAACCTATCATAATGATCATCTTTGGTTCAGCTTTTAGCGGCGCCGAGCAGAGCTAGTGCTGGGTAGCTCTTTTGAGTGAGCAGAATTTAGCGCTCCTACTCATTTGAGTAAACGGAAAGCGTGATGTAGCGCCGCAGTGCGCATAGAGTCGTTTGTTCGAGCCAGGGGCGGATTTATGTAACATGGTGGAAGAATGGTAGAGAGCGAGCACAGAATTGTTGCCTCACCCGTTGATCCAAAGAAGGGGCGTAAGCGGTACAATGTCTTAAAACAATGATATGTTTTCCATTTTATGCGGTTTTAATGCACTATGTACAAAACCATTCGTATTGCAAGCAATTGGTTGCAAATAATTTACTGATCTGCTGAAAAGATGTAACTTTTTTTTTCAATAAATTTACTTAAATATTATGTAATGATTTAAAAAATCACAAGGTAGTTTATGACCTCCTTGAAGTGCCTTTGTACACTACGGCGCGCAACACATGGTTCATTTCGTTCATTTGAGAAAATTTCGCACACCTCTTCCCCCTCGCTCCCTCTCCTACACAATTAAGTAAATTGAGCAAAATGTTCATACCGCTCATGTCGCTCTTCGCTATGCGCACATTTTACACATCGTTCACCACTAAGAATGGAACTGTTCGTTTTTTTATATGGAAGTAACTGCTCACTCTCATTCGAATGAGCAGAGCTATTTAGCTAGCTCCTTCACACACAACTAGTGATTGGAAAAAAAAAGTTTTGGTCGGAATCGATTCTAGCTCCGAAGTTTTTTGGAATCGATTCTAGCTCCGAAGTTTTTTGGAATCGATTTAGTTTTGTGGAATCGAGTAGGTCCGGAATCAGTTTCCAAAATTCTTTTCTGGAATTGGCTCCGGAATTAGAATCCGGAATCAGCTTCGAAATCGGCTCCGGAATCAGAATCTGCCCATGACTCGGGATCGGATCCGGAATCAGAATCGGGTTCGGAATTGACGCCGGTATTGGAATCGATTTCAGCATCGGAATCGGTGCTGGATTTGTTTCTGTACACGGAATCAGTATCGGGTAGGTCCAATTCGGAACTTCCACCACTACACACGACCCAACAATGCGAGCACTACTGTCAGAAATCAGGAAATCAAAGATGCCATAAATTACGAAACGTAAACATTATACACTGTTATCTGGCTCAGTTTTCAATGTGAACAGCATTATTCAAAACTTGCAATATGTTTTTCAACAGCTGTCATTATTTGACAGCTGTAGTATGACAGTTGGGCTATTAAAAAAGCTGTTGCGAGTGTTAAATAATGCCGTTTACATTAGAAACTGATCCAGAAAACAGTGTAATTTAAATTTCTTCCTTTTTGAATTACGTAACTAGATTCTTGTATTGTTTATAGATAATTTGAATTTATTCAAACTATAATTTCTTGGAATTACAGTTTTAAGTGAGGATTGTTGTAAAACTTCAAGTCAAACAAAAACAAATCCAACATACAACGTCGGAGGTTAGTGTAGTACAGTCAGTCGTACATTATGGATGCACATAATGGCAACAAATAGTTATGCCATAAGTGGCATAGGTAAGGCCCTTACCAAATGCAATTTTAAAAACTTGTTCATCGCTGCAATTTTAACGGAGTTTTTATCCATTAAACATCCATGTGGTTTATTTGGAGCCATTTAAGGAAACACCCTACTAGCTCAGAAAAGCTCTAAGCCTCGCCTTAAATTATAAACAAATGCATTCTTATGTACTAAGGGCAATTTTAAATGTTTGTCGAAACAGGCTTATCGATATTCCGAATGTGCGGGGTTTGACTGTTATTTCCATGCGTTTAAACGAGGCTTGAGAGACTTAATTACGTAATTTATGGATGACCCCTTACAATCCTAGGCTGGCTATAGTAGAAGCATCCAATAATAATAGTTCCGTTGCTGTGTGTAAATTTAGTTGATTTTGGTTGGTTTGGTACACAAATAATTGCCATCCTAGGGTTTTACGCGAATAGCACAGTTTGCCTGTTGCGGAATATCACTATAAAAAGCTTCACTATATGAGTTTAAAAACTTAATTTTCTAAGCAACACTCACTGCCTTTTTTTAAAGTTCTTCCTTAATCAAAAAACACTCATGAACCGGGTTGTATTGTAGATGAGGCAAAATGAAACGCGGATTAAACAATGAACCACATTACATCGTCTAACAGGGAGCTACAGCTCCGCTCCCCAGTGCCAGCTATAATTGATGAGATTATTTTATTTTTTCCGTACAAAAATCCTACAAATCTCTAGGAACCTATTGTTGTGACCTATTTTCTGACCATCCAAAATCATTTAATTCGAGCACTATTCGTCTTATCAGTGCGCTATGTCTGGTTGGTACATTGATTAGCTAAGGATTGTTTTAATCAAAGTATTTTTACATAAAAAGTGGAAATTTTGGTAAATGTGTTTAGAAAATGATTCTACTATACCAATATTGTTAAATACATTCAACTTGATAGATTTCATCCCATACAGCACAAATAAACACGTAAAATCATTTTCAAAGATAAAATTAATGTCTATTTTAGCCATTTGTAGAGTAGGTAAAATTCACTTTATGCGGCCATGTATATGACTAATGTTTTATTCTTTTTTTGCAAAATGCAAAACTATCTAACGACATTGTCGCCTAATGATAATCAAGGCGATTCTTCTTCGAAACAAAGTCGAACTTTTTTGAAGGATTTCCAGTTGAACGTGGAGTTGACTAGCTGGTGTTAGTAAAATGAAGCCAAAAATTGCCGTATCGACTGTGCATATGTCAATGTAAAAAATCCATTTTACTATGCATTTAATCAATTATTTCTCAGCCGTACTTGAAGCTTTGCCTTTTTGCACATTACGCGCATTACTCAAACGAAGGCATTGTGCACTTTTTGGGACGCTGCGTTCTCCATGAATATTTCATTGTGATAACAGAACTTGTGTCATCGTGCATCGTTCATATGCAAATAAGAGCCCTCGTAGGTGTGTTTCATGTTTGCTGTTAACATTTGGCAACTTTTCCTTTTCTGTATAAGCATGGCTAACAGGGTGGGAACGCTTTCTTTTCAAACGAATTTGCAAAAAGGAAGGACAAAAATACAACCACCAACACACGCTTAACGACAATGCGGAATAAAGTTGAGTTTGAGGACGTACCGGTGCCGCTTGCTGCTATAAGCAACAACCGGTTTTCTGTGGCCCCTGCCACAGCCACTGACAGCTATGACGCCCGCATCTGATGCCATATCGCAATGCCGTCAAGGGCTGAAGTTCGTGATCTTCGCTTCGCATGATAATAAGCTAACTGTACACTAACATCTTCCCCGTGCCTGTATTTCGTTGTCTCCTTCCCCTCTCTTCGGTAGACATCGGTTGTGAGTGAAACGTTTCAGCACATTAGCACTCCGTTTTTTTTTAACCGTTGGCGAAAGGTACGAAAAATACAGCAACACAAAATGATACACTGTATTTTCGGTGAGGGATGCTGACGGTCGCTGTAGTGCAGCGTCCCTGAACTCACAGCGAAAAGGTGAAAAACGCGATCGCCCGCAAGGACACGATCCGCAGACCCTGAAAGGGCCACAAAAGGCAGGGCAAGTTTGTGGTATCTACATTTGTGCAAAGCAAGAACATTCGTTAACCTCAGGCAATAATTGGTCCAGCTCCAGCAGATTCCTAACTACGGCGTTTTGATTCTGCCTCGTCGTAGGGTAGGGAAACGTTAACTAAGCGACAGAGTGCACGCTTTTCGATGACCTCTCTAGGGAATCGGCTGATAAGACCAGTTAGTGTGTGCGTGTCGCGTCATCCGATAGAATCGAAGGAAACGCTTGTGACATGTTGAACTAACTGTGAAACTGTGTTCTTACCGTGTATAACGTAATGCCCAGATGTAGCGGCTAGGTCCAAAGCACAGGACGTGACAAACTATTTCGATCAAATGGAAAAATGTTCACTTCCGTTTTCGCACCAAACACACATTCACACATACACACACGTACACTCAGAAATCGTCAAACAATAAAAACTAGTAAAACACACTGTAGCACAGGCGTGAGGCGAGGACAGGATTGCCAAGTTTTTCCAGTCACTGGCCCATCTGCTTTCTTATCCTTCCGCTGACGTGGACTGAATCGTGGCCGTAGGGTCAATACCACTGTTTTAAGGTGTGTACGGGTTTTTCACTAGCAAACCCCGAGCGCGAGACTGGTTACCGCCGTTCACGGCCAACACATGTTGATTAACCGCAGCGGCACACGAACTGGTCAAGAATGAGCGGCGATGCCGTTTGGTTCTACGCCGCACCGTATCTTCTAATCTCACACTTACAGCGGCGTCCGCACCGTACACTTGCACCCGCACCGCATCCAAACACACTGCGGGCGGTAATCTTGAGATGCTCCCCTATGCTCCCCTATGAAAGAAAGAAGACAAAACAAAAAGAACACACTCAAACACACACATACACCAGAGAACTCTTGTGACCACCGGGTACGCAGATCTTGTGGGCAACCTATCCGAGATCTGGTTTGCCGAGCACTGGAAACTTGTCCGACCGGTGCGAAACTTTAAACCGCCACCACCGTACGGCCGTGTGTGTGTGTGTGTGGGTATGCCCGTGATGTACAAGTTCGCGGGTTCGGGTCCGATCATCAGAGCATGCACATATTGCTCGGCGCGAAACGAGACGAAACGATCGCTGGGCGGACGAATGTGTCATTCCGCGCCGGTTCGATGCAGAGGCCAGCGCGCGAGCGTATTGCGAGAGAGGCGATCGCGTTCGATGGCGCTGACACCTTGGTGGTGCGCTCCCAGTACAGATGAGTCCGTGCCGGTGGGCACGCTGAGTCAGGAGAGTGGTGGTGGCGGCCAGCAAATGCTAATGCGCGAACAAAACAAAAAAAGCGTCTACCCTATTGTGTTGTTTGTTCGTTCGAGAGTCATACCGTAACGGGGTGGCTTTTGGGAAACGTTGTCGCGTTGGTTAAACATGGACTGCAAAAAAAAGACCACCGACTATCGAAAAAAGCTGTTGGGAAATTCCCAACCATTTGCAGATTGATCCGAACGGAAGTAGCGAAAAGAACTATGTGGGGGGTATTCTGGTTTGTAGCGTGGGGTGGCTCAAATTAGACAGCGTTTGTTTAACCAAATTCGTCATTTGTTTGCGGTGCCTAATTGTCTGTGTTGTAGATGTCATCAATGTCATCAGTGTACTCATGTTTTCGAGGAACTAGTTCAATGGTTCTTTTAATGGTGCTTCGTAATAGTACTTATGTGCTCACTTGAAGGTTTCTCTACCATTCATCACAGAATAAAAATTGGCGGTAAAGGCTTCTGGTTAATTGTCTGCTCCGTTTTGTTTATTTCATTTTGTGGCTATTTGTGATTATAATTATGTTTTTGTACTTTTTACATTCAATTTTGATCATTAGACCTCACGGTGCTTAGCCATATGTTCTCCCGCGGCAACCAGTTTCAATAATTAGCTAAATTTTTTTTTTAATTTTTTTTTACCTAAATATCTGAAAGAAGTAAACAAATACAAGCTCCTATATCAGATACACTGGCCAGCGGACTCCTTTAAAGTTAGATGGGATTGATTACCATTCAAAGCATACCCAGTATGAAGGACTGATTATCAATTATGTGAAACTAATAAGTATAGAAAGCCTGTTTTGGGGAAGCGACATAGGATTTGAAATGAATGCTTCAAAAGATATTCAAAAGCTTGTGTTAACTATCAAAACAATTTGCTGTTCCTCTAACGGAACACAATCTGTTATATCTGTAAACTCTATTGGCCTGTGACCGGGCCAATATAACTTCTTCTTTGGTACAACAACTGTTGTCGGTCAAGGCCTGCCTGTGCCACTATTGGGCTTTGCTTTCAGTGCCTAATTGATTACCTATAGCAGTATATTCAGTCTTACGTATGAATGTACAGTCTATTGGGGGCTTACACTCATGACAGGCAAAAAAAGTCGTGCATGTTGACGATTGTCCCACGAGACTGGCTGTACTATATAACTAGTATTCATACAAAAAACACGTACTTCATTGCAGTATCACGTAGCCATGCGTAATTCGGGATCAGATTATGTTTATGATTAATAATACGATCGTTTCATTTAATGTCTTCGATTCGTATGTTTGGGCTTTCCCGGACCAACAATATATCAAGTTAATAATAACTAGAATTAACGTTCGGATTTTTCCCAAAAGCAGAAAACTGATCTAGTTCTCCACCGTTTATTCTTTTACTTGGTCGATGAGAAGTTACTCACTTGGTGGATATTGAACAGCATGTGAGCTTATGCATTGTAAAACATCTCACGTTCAAGTGTCTAATATGCATTGTGTCCTTGGTGAATTGTGTTGTTTACTGACTGTATGTACGTACGATTGAATTCTATAAAATATAACTTAGATGAACGTTTTGAGCCCCTCATGAATGAACATAAGAGCCAATCCATTCCAGTGTGTCAGGCTATGCGGGATATTAATTGTAAAAGATAAAAGAGAACAAGCAATATGAAAAGAGGAAGAATTAGGTTATTTAGTTGTATAATTAAATTTTATTGTTTTTAGTACATAGCTATTACTAGTCATTTTAAATGTTTTATTTTATTAATTTACTTGTAGTAAATTATTTTTGAAAACATGTTTCATATTTTAAGAGCGTGCGCCATTCGCCAAACAAACACATACAAATCCATTAAAGTTTGCTTTTTCAAATCTCAATAGCACATAAAATCTTACGAGGCATATTTGTTTGCTGCATAATTTTCATTACTTACTCACTGTTAAAACATAATTCATTTGTATTTTATAAATCAAACTATCGCTTACACCAATTACAATTACATCAAAAGCCATATCGACCCAATCAAACACATCATGGTTACTTGAATCGAGGGTACCAATGAACAATGTGTTTTCGGTTTTTGTTTAATTTTTTTATTCCATTTTGATAAATTCTTAGATTGTTGTATGCCTGCGATATAGGTTTCACGAACAATAAGGGAAGCAAACTTGGAGGCTTTGGTAAGTTTTGTGGCGAAATCAATCCAACGTTCGGAGCGGCATTGTTAATATTAGTATTGGACACAAATACTGTGGGCGAATCTGACACAACAGGATTTATAGTCGATACAGTCACCGTAACAACTGGTGCGTCCTTGGTAAATCCTGTTGATTCCATTGAAGTAGCAACAGTTGTTGTCGTAGAAACTTGATTAATCATTGAGGGTCTAGTTCGAGTTGTAAATGTTGGCAGCGTTATTGTCGATGACGTTCCTGGTGAAGACGATGAAGAGGGTGCAGACATTGTGGTAGACGATGGTATTGTCGGTGTTGATTGTGAGGTTCTGGTTGTCGTTGAAGTCGACACAGTGGGAAGTGTAATAGTAGACGACGATCCTGTAGATGCTGACGTGGAGGGTGTAGTCATTGTCGGGGTAGTAGGCGATGCAGTGGAGAGTGTAACAGTGGAGGACGATTCTGTAGATGTCGACGTGGTAGGCGTAGACGATGGTGTAGGCGATGGTGTTGTCGGTGTTGTTGGTGAGGTTCTGGGCGTCGTTGAAGTCGATACAGTGGGAAGTGTAATAGTAGACGACGATCCTGAAGATGCTGACGTGGAGGGTGTAGTCATTGTAGGGGTAGTAGGCGATGCAGTGGAAAGTGTAACAGTGGAGGACGATCCTGTAGATGCCGACGTGGAGGGTGTAGACGATGGTGTAGGCGATGATGTTGTCGGTGTTGTTGGTGAGGTTCTGGGCGTCGTTGAAGTCGATACAGTGGGAAGTGTAATAGTAGACGACGATCCTGTAGATGCTGACGTGGAGGGTGTAGTCATTGTCGGGATAGTAGGCGATGCAGTGGAGAGTGTAACAGTGGAGGACGATTCTGTAGATGCCGACGTGGAGGGTGTAGACGATGGTGTAGGCGATGGTGTTGTCGGTGTTGTTGGTGAGGTTCTGGTTGTCGTTGAAGTCGACACAGTGGGAAGTGTAATAGTAGACGACGATCCTGTAGATGCTGACGTGGAGGGTGTAGTCATTGTAGGGGTAGTAGGCGATGCAGTGGAGAGTGTAACAGTGGAGGACGATTCTGTAGATGTCGACGTGGTAGGCGTAGACGATGGTGTAGGCGATGGTGTTGTCGGTGTTGTTGGTGAGGTTATGGGCGTCGTTGAAGTCGATACAGTGGGAAGTGTAATAGTAGACGACGATCCTGTAGATGCTGACGTGGAGGGTGTAGTCATTGTCGGGATAGTAGGCGATGCACTGGAGAGTGTAACAGTTGAGGACGATTCTGAAGATGCCGACGTGGAGGGTGTAGACGATGGTGTAGGCGATGGTGTTGTCGGTGTTGTTGGTGAGGTTCTGGTTGTCGTTGAAGTCGACACAGTGGGAAGTGTAATAGTAGATGACGATCCTGTAGATGCTGACGTGGAGGGTGTAGTCATTGTAGGGGTAGTAGGCGATGCAGTGGAGAGTGTAACAGTGGAGGACGATTCTGTAGATGCCGACGTGGAGGGTGTAGACGATGGTGTAGGCGATGATGTTGTCGGTGTTGTTGGTGAGGTTCTGGGCGTCGTTGAAGTCGATACAGTGGGAAGTGTAATAGTAGACGACGATCCTGTAGATGCTGACGTGGAGGGTGTAGTCATTGTAGGGGTAGTAGGCGATGCAGTGGAAAGTGTAACAGTGGAGGACGATTCTGTAGATGCCGACGTGGAGGGTGTAGACGATGGTGTAGGCGATGGTGTTGTCGGTGTTGTTGGTGAGGTTCTGGTTGTCGTTGAAGTCGACACAGTGGGAAGTGTAATAGTAGATGACGATCCTGTAGATGCTGACGTGGAGGGTGTAGTCATTGTAGGGGTAGTAGGCGATGCAGTGGAGAGTGTAACAGTGGAGGACGATTCTGTAGATGCCGACGTGGAGGGTGTAGACGATGGTGTAGGCAATGTCGGTGTTGTTGGTGAGGTTCTGGGCGTCGTTGAAGTCGATACAGTGGGAAGTGTAATAGTAGACGACGATCCTGTAGATGCTGACGTGGAGGGTGTAGTCATTGTCGGGATAGTAGGCGATGCAGTGGAGAGTGTAACAGTGGAGGACGATTCTGTAGATGCCGACGTGGAGGGTGTAGACGATGGTGTAGGCGATGGTGTTGTCGGTGTTGTTGGTGAGGTTCTGGTTGTCGTTGAAGTCGACACAGTGGGAAGTGTAATAGTAGACGACGATCCTGTAGATGCTGACGTGGAGGGTGTAGTCATTGTCGGGGTAGTAGGCGATGCAGTGGAGAGTGTAACAGTTGAGGACGATTCTGAAGATGCCGACGTGGAGGGTGTAGACGATGGTGTAGGCGATGGTGTTGTCGGTGTTGTTGGTGAGGTTCTGGTTGTCGTTGAAGTCGACACAGTGGGAAGTGTAATAGTAGACGACGATCCTGTAGATGCTGACGTGGAGGGTGTAGTCATTGTCGGGGTAGTAGGCGATGCACTGGAGAGTGTAACAGTGGAGGACGATTCTGTAGATGCCGACGTGGAGGGTGTAGACGATGGTGTAGGCAATGTCGGTGTTGTTGGTGAGGTTCTGGGCGTCGTTGAAGTCGATACAGTGGGAAGTGTAATAGTAGACGACGATCCTGTAGATGCTGACGTGGAGGGTGTAGTCATTGTAGGGGTAGTAGGCGATGCAGTGGAAAGTGTAACAGTGGAGGACGATTCTGTAGATGCCGACGTGGAGGGTGTAAACGATGGTGTAGGCGATGGTGTTGTCGGTGTTGTTGGTGAGGTTCTGGTTGTCGTTGAAGTCGACACAGTGGGAAGTGTAATAGTAGACGACAATCCTGTAGATGCTGACGTGGAGGGTGTAGTCATTGTAGGGGTAGTAGGCGATGCAGTGGAGAGTGTAACAGTGGAGGACGATTCTGTAGATGCCGACGTGGAGGGTGTAGACGATGGTGTAGGCGATGGTGTTGTCGGTGTTGTTGGTGAGGTTCTGGTTGTCGTTGAAGTCGACACAGTGGGAAGTGTAATAGTAGACGACGATCCTGTAGATGCTGACGTGGAGGGTGTAGTCATTGTAGGGGTAGTAGGCGATGCAGTGGAAATTGTAACAGTGGAGGACGATCCTGTAGATGCCGACGTGGAGGGCGTAGACGATGGTGTAGGCGATCGTGTTGTCGGTGTTGTTGGTGAGGTTCTGGTTGTCGTTGAAGTCGACACAGTGGGAAGTGTAATAGTAGACGACGATCCTGTAGATGCTGACGTGGAGGGTGTAGTCATTGTAGGGGTAGTAGGCGATGCAGTGGAGAGTGTAACAGTGGAGGACGATTCTGTAGATGCCGACGTGGAGGGTGTAGACGATGGTGTAGGCGATGGTGTTGTCGGTGTTGTTGGTGAGGTTCTGGTTGTCGTTGAAGTCGACACAGTGGGAAGTGTAATAGTAGACGACGATCCTGTAGATGCTGACGTGGAGGGTGTAGTCATTGTAGGGGTAGTAGGCGATGCAGTGGAGAGTGTAACAGTTGAGGACGATTCTGTAGATGCCGACGTGGAGGGTGTAGACGATGGTGTAGGCGATCGTGTTGTCGGTGTTGTTGGTGAGGTTCTGGTTGTCGTTGAAGTCGACACAGTGGGAAGTGTAATAGTAGATGACGATCCTGTAGATGCTGGCGTGGAGGGTGTAGTCATTGTAGGGGTAGTAGGCGATGCACTGGAGAGTGTAACAGTGGAGGACGATTCTGTAGATGCCGACGTGGAGGGTGTAGACGATGGTGTAGGCGATGGTGTTGTCGGTGTTGTTGGTGAGGTTCTGGTTGTCGTTGAAGTCGACACAGTGGGAAGTGTAATAGTAGACGACGATCCTGTAGATGCTGACGTGGAGGGTGTAGTCATTGTCGGGGTAGTAGGCGATGCAGTGGAGAGTGTAACAGTGGAGGACGATTCTGTAGATGCCGACGTGGAGGGCGTAGACGATGGTGTAGGTAATGTCGGTGTTGTTGGTGAGGTTCTGGTTGTCGTTGAAGTCGACACAGTGGGAAGTGTAATAGTAGATGACGATCCTGTAGACACTGATGTTGAGGGTGTAGACGATGGTGTAGGCAATGTCGGTGTTGTTGGTGAGGTTCTTGGTGTCGTTGGAGTCGACACAGTGGGAAGTGTAATTGTAGAAGACGATCCTGTAGATACTGATGTTGAGGGTGTAGACGATGGTGTAGGCGTTGGTGTTGTCGGTGTTGTTGGTGAGGTTCTGGTTGTCGTTGAAGTCGACACAGTGGGAAGTGTAATAGTAGAAGACGATCCTGTAGATACTGATGTTGAGGGTGTAGACGATGGTGTTGTAGGTGTTGTTGGCGAGGTTCTTGGTGTCGTTGGAGTTGAAACAGTGGGAAGTGTAATAGTAGACGACGATCCTGTAGATGCTGATGTTGAGGGTGTAGACGATGGTGTTGTAGGTGTTATTGGCGAGGTTCTGGGTGTTGTTAGAGTCGACACGGTCGGAAGTGTAATTGTAGACGACGATCCTATAGATACTGATGTTGAGGGTGTAGATGATGGTGTAGGCAATGTCGGTGTTGTTGGTGAGGTTCTTGGTGTCGTTGGAGTCGACACAGTGGGAAGTGTAATTGTAGAAGACGATCCTGTAGATACTGATGTTGAGGGTGTAGACGATGGTGTAGGCGTTGGTGTTGTCGGTGTTGTTGGTGAGGTTCTGGTTGTCATTGAAGTCGACACAGTGGGAAGTGTAATAGTAGAAGACGATCCTGTAGACACTGATGTTGAGGGTGTAGACGATGGTGTAGGCAATGTCGGTGTTGTTGGTGAGGTTCTGGGTGTCGTTGGAGTCGACACAGTTGGAAGTGTAATTGTAGAAGATGATCTGGTAGATACTGATGTTGAGGGTGTAGACGAAGGTGTTATAGGTGTTGTTGGCGAGGTTCTTGGTGTCGTTGGAGTTGAAACAGTGGGAAGTGTAATAGTAGAAGACGATCCTGTAGATGCTGATGTTGAGGGTGTAGACGAAGGTGTTGTCGGTGTTGTTGGTGAGGTTCCTGGTGTCGTTGGAGTTGACACGGTCGGAAGTGTAATTGTAGAAGACGATCCTGTAGATGCTGATGTGGAGGATGTAGTCATTGTCGGTGTAGTAGGTGATGCAGTGGAAAGTGTAACAGTGGAGGACGATCCTGTGGATGCCGACGTGGAGGGTGTAGACGAAGGTGTAGGCGATGGTGTTGTAGGTGTTGTTGGTGAGGTTCCGGCTGTTGTTGGAGTCGACATAGTGGAAAGGGTAATAGTAGAAGACGATTCTGTAGCTGCTGATGTGGAGGGTGTAGACGATGGTGTAGGTGATGTTGGGTTTGTTTGCGTTTGACTGCAGTATCCATATACATCGATATTGGACTTAATTTTTTTCTTAAATTTTTTGTCGGATATAATGATGCTTAGATTATCTGCGTCTTCATTCCATAGTTGAATATCTATATCCGTTGGTATGAGCTTTTTGGTCGGTTCAATCATTACGTACTGTAGTCGATGGCTGATTTCCTGCAATGAATATAGTGATTTTTATTCGTGTTTATTTATTTACTAATTTTTGTTGTATAATTCTGTGTTATTGTTTAACATCCGCTTTACATTAACGCTTTAAGCCCGGACTACAGCTCAAGTGAAAATTTACTTGAAATTGGTTTTGTTTTGCTATTTAAATTGAATTTCCATATCTTTTTTTTATTTGTTTTTTTTTTTCTTTATTGAATATCCGCTTATAATAATATCCGCATTAAAAAAGAAACAAAAAAACACAAGCAGAGCGCAATGAGACTATCATAAACATTTAGAAAAAAAGAGATTGAAAGAAAACTTAGACAAGGAATTAGAGAAATTACACGCTTATAAAAAGAGCTAAGAGTGGTGCCAAAATCAAAGAGATAGTAAATAATATGAAATAGGATGGAACAGGATCATTGAAAGTATATCGTTTATGACGTGTCTTAACGGACAGAGGATCACGTTGACGTAGAGAACGAGAAGTAGCATACAGCAGAATAGACGAGAGTAAATTGGGAGCATCAGTAAAATAAACTAAAAGACCACCAATAAAACATGCTTGAATTACTTGGCGACAGAAATTTAAAGACTGAAGACCGAATAACTGCAATCCCGTTTCATAGGGAGGTAATGAGGCTGCACCAAACCAACCACGCAAGGCAATCCTGGTAAGGAGGCGTTGTATCCTTTCAATTCTCGAACAGCCATCGATGGTAGGTGGTTTGAAAACAATGCTAGCATATTAAAGAATAGGCCTTACTAGAGCACAGTAAAGGTTTATTAAGCAGCTTTGGTCTCTAAACATAGAGGTAAAGCGTAAAATAAACCAAAGGGTTCGGTTAGCTTTTAGTAGAACTTGATTAAGCTGCAGTTTAAAATTTAGACGACCGTTAAGGTAAACGACCGTCAAGTTAGCAGATAGATATAACTCGAGAGAGGGACGAATTTGAAAGAGTATAGTACGAAAAAGGAGAAAGAGAGTGAGAGAAAGAAATAACAACATATTTTTCTGGACGCAGGCAAAGTATGTTGGATGAACACTAGTGACATTAAAGTGTTTTTTTTTTTCTAACACTCCTGAGACAGGCCAAGACCGCAAAGCGGTTGTAGTGCCGGATAAGTAAGTATCATTACATGACTTACAGTGTTTAAAATCATATAATGGAATACTTGATCCAATTGGTAAAATATTTAAAATGGTTAGGAGATGTTTGCAATGTTGATATAGAGGTTTGAAGACATAAAGGAAAATATTTTAAACGCTCAGAAGATGTTTTTTAAACTGCTATTGAGTTTGGAAACAGGAACTGCTATTCTTTTAGAATCCAGCTATGAAGCGCTCGGTTGTAGCGATATAGAAAATAAACTAATAATATATTAAAAAGAACCACGTGATGTTTTATGAGTGTGGGTTGATCAAGCATATTAGGATCGTTAGAAGGCATCCTGCCATATTCCCAAACTCGATCGAATGCGGGAACGATCGTAGCGATTGTCAAAATGACTTAAAATTGTGGTTTCCTAGGATATTTTTTGAGGTTTTCAACCAAAAAATATTTCATCTTTTCCTTTTGCTTGCAGTGAGTGGTTTATTCCCTTGCACATATTATTAGATAATATTCTGAGCAAGATGATCACATCTTCTCACTTTTGATACATTTTGAAAATAAAAAAAAAGTTATAATTTTTTATCATGTTGCTTTTAACTGATATTGTATCCAATCATTAAAATTTGTTGAAAGAACTGTCAAATTCAGAAAACCGCGACTGTGCACCTTTTAAGCCATCCATAGAGTGACATAATCCACTACAAACTGACTAAAGATCAGATCAGGAAAATTTTCTGATCTTAAGCCAATGGTGTTCATTTTTAATGAAATGATATTTGATTTATGTATTCAATAAGTGTCAGCCATGTTGATATTTTGATGAACAAATTCATAGTTTACATGACAAATAGAAAAATTGACATTTTTAAAACGCTGTTCAGGTCATGTCTATTATGACAAAGCTTTTGGTACAAATTTTGGGCAATTAAAACATTTTTTTTAATAATGTACTTTTAAACTAAAATGATGCATAATATTGAGGTCTGGGGTCTGGTAGGGAAAATCAATCGTGACAGGCAGTCGAAATCACAGTAGGCAACAAACTTCCAGTGCAACTCTCGGATATGACTTTAAAATACGCCTACAAAATTAGAATCTTTGTCAAAAAAAAAGAAACTTCCTTATAGATAATGAAAGTTTTGTTAGCAGAAAACTGACATATTTGATTTTTAAACTGCCAAAACATCAATTTCGATTCATTTCCGACTACATTCAAGCCAGGAGGATTTCATGGATTTTGTTCATCCAGTTTTATAATATCAAAACATTTCTATACCTTATTTGTGTGTGTGTGTGTGTGTTTTTACATGCTGTATTTTCATTAGTTCTTTGCATGTTTTCAGGCTAATAATAGCTCTTTATATTTTATCCTCTAATTCCTAACCCCAAACCTTCAGCTGGGCTTTACAAAATTCGATTAAAAAAATGCGTTAAACACAGTTTTCTAGCACAACAAATCCAAAAAAAAAAAACCACTTCGCAACACATGTAACGCAACGCATTCATATAAACAACTTGATTTTTGGTTTACTTCTATCTGTCAAAAACTACAGTGGATCAAAATTGAAGATATGAGAGGAACATGCTCTTAAGTTCTATTTTAACACAAAACAAAAGTGCGAGCATAAGAGAAGTAATAGGAGTATTTTGATACTTCGAACGCACATACTGCATTTTGCATATCATTTGCCTGTCATTATGCATGGCAAGATTTTGATTAAGACGTTACACCAGATAGATCAAGAATATTTTGTTGAAGATCTGGTTTTGCAAGAAAAATCATGTTGCAGCATGATGAGCCGATTCTGGATGTAATAGGAGATTTTTGCAATGCAATTTTCGATTCAACGGGCTTTCACCAGCCGGCTACAATGTTCAGCTTCAGTTGATTTTAGGATGAATTATCATTTTTAGAATCATAGTTTTCAAGATATTTTAGTTATTACCAACATTAATTGGCGAGTAACAGTGTATATAAATGTTGTTTTAACGCTCAAATGACAAATTTTACTTCATGAATACCCATAGTGTATGTAGACCAGGTGGTATCGTCCGGTATCGTCGGTATATAAATAAAAAAGCTTCTTGTATAAAAATATAATTTCATATTTCATATTTCATATTACATTTCATATATTCCTATTTCATAATAATTTCATATAATTTTCATATAAAAAAGCTTCTTTTTACAGAACGGATGAAAACAATTTCTATAGGAATGGATCGCTTTACTAAGCAGCGTATACGAAGTAGATATTGACCGCCGCATTGAAGATATTAGTGCGTGAATAAAAGTTTGCAAAGATCGATTGATGTTTTCTCTGACTGGTGTATCAATAACGACCTGCTAATTTCTGTTGATAAGTGTACGTCAATGTCTTTCTTTAGAATAGCTAGTCCGATAAGGTATATCTATAGCATATCAGGGACACAACTACCGCGGTGCAATACGGTCAGGGATTTAGGAGTCACCCTGGATCGCAAACTAGATTTCCGACAACATTACTGTGATATTTTAGACAAAGCTAACAAAATGCTAGGATTTATTCGTCGACATTCGAGAGAACTCAATGACCCACACTGCCTGTTAACTCTGTATAAGTCCTATGTTCGTTCCATCCTCGAGTTTAGTTCTACAGTTTGGTGTCCATTCTCTAGTGTTTGGTCCAATAGAATAGAAGCTGTCCAAAAGAGAGTTACTCGTATTGTCCTACACTTCACTCCGTGGCGTAATGTAACCCCTCGTCCATCGTATCATACTCGTTGTTTGTTGTTTGGTCTGGACACACTTGCTAGGAGACGTGATAATGCCCAATGTACGTTTTTGTCCAAACTTATTGTCGGTGAGATAGATTCGCCAGAACTACTGGCTAGAGTCAACATAAATGTCCCTCCTAGAGTGTTCCGTAACTACACACTAATAAGAACTGACCTTACAAGACGTGCATACAGCGAGAACGACCCAATGACTGCGATGACCCGTAAGTTTAATCAGCGTTACATTTTATGTGACTGGCACCTACCTACTAGATTCTGTTGATCCGTCTTGTCATTGTACACTGCGTTAGTTATTTAAGTTTTAGTTTTAATTCAGTGATAAGGCCGCTTGTTTGGCCAATCACTTAATACAATAAACAATACAATAACAATACAATGCAATACAATTTGAAGTGAAGTGACAATTTTATGTGTTTTGGAGAACTTTTAGAGAACGGATCTAAGAGTGTTTGTGTATTCGCCAAGTTGCCAGAAAACTTATTCGAATAAACACGGAACTAAATCAATTAAATAACTTCAGTATCAAGTATTTCGTAAATTTTCAGTGAACAGATCATCATTTCTTCCATTTTGTTGTTCCGCTTAAGAGGATACTCTTTTTGAGTGATTATCAAAAGCGGATGATGTCTCTCCCCCAACCCATTAGCTTTACCTGTCAGATAATTTACCTGTCAGCGAAATAGTTCGTTTCCTTGTATTGTATTCGTTGAGCGCATGGTTGATTATGCCAAAAAAAAGCGATGGGAGTGCCAAAAAGAAGTCGTTATAGTAGACATTTGGTAGTATAGGATCTGTCCTCATGTTATGAACGACTTGATGCAATCAAACTCTAACCATAGCACATTTAACGAAAGAATGATACTTGTTTATGAATAATTTTACTTTTATTACTGCGTCAAACAAAATTATGAGTGAACACAGTACATTTGAAATTATTTTTGTTTAATTTAGATGGGTTGGCGTCAGATTGAGTGACTTATAACATACAAGTTTGCACGAACACTGGATTAGTTCTTATGTGTAACATGATATTTCTTAACACTAACGTAACACATTCGCCACACTTGTGCACAGATTAAAATGAATGATAAGAATGACAAAACTCACTTACTGAATCTACATGCACACGGGTAGGGTTTTTGTGTCCCTTTAATACTCTGTAATAAAAACAGGTCTGAAGGCTTGCGTTGTACGTGCCATAGGTGGAAATGCTTTGAACAGTTCTATCGTAAAAAGTGAAAATTATGAAAATAACAACCAAGGAAACGCTTAATATGTTCATCTTTCACAAATGATCTCAAAAGCTTGACACTGACCCCACTGTAGTGATGAACAAACTGAAGCGACTCGTTTCATTTGGAGTAACTTTTATAGAATCGTTGAGAATTCCTTTCTTTTTGACAAAACTAGTTAGACTACTTTCTCTTAACGTGTGCTCAAATTGATGCACCGAAAATTAATGTAGCGGCTGGCGTATGGGTCAACACGGAATGTATTGCCTCCTTGTAGTTTCTTCGTTGTAAATTGTCGAGTTTTTCAAGCTCACTTTTTTTTTGCTATTTAATCTAGTGTTATACGCTTGTGTCCTGTTATTTCAGGGGCACGTTTGTATTACAGGTGTCGAGTTTCTTACAATTCCATACCCGCTTGAGTTATGTTTTTTTTTATGTTGGAACAAACGTTTCGAATGACACATGCAGTTTCATTTGTAATTTAAAAACCTGTTTCGAGTCGAAGTTTGCAGAACATATCGAGTATCATGTGAAATAATGTAACTGACCTGCCCTTAAAATCTTGTCGGAAGGATTCATAATCATGATTGTGTGCGTGCATCTAGCAGAGCAGTGTTGTGTGTGTCGATTGATTAGTTTTTGTTTTAAGATTTATTATTGATGTTGTTGATTTTATAGGATATCGCTTACATTAATCTTTTAATAAAAACTTACTATTGTTTGATTTTTATTGAACTCATAGTATCCAAACAAATGATAAGAGATTAAGACAACCGAATACGTAACTTTCCAAGGAACGATTGTTTGTTGGCGAATCTTTCCTTTTCCATCGTAAAAAAATCGCTAACGTGTTTGTGTTTTCATTCACAATTCTTCAGTGAACTTCAAAATGACACTGTTATGAACGGAGATACATTAACACTTGTTTTTACCGATTGAATATGGGATCACTAAAAACCTTCCATCGATTGTTCTACCATGCGCAGGGAGCCCAAAAATAAGTTTAAGTACCAAAATACACAGCTTTCTTTGCACCTGTCAAAACATTTCAACCAAAGAATCGTGTCATCCATCCTATATCGGATGGTAAAAATTGTATGTAAAAGATTAGCCGAACTCTGGACGATTTATCGTTACCACGGGAAACGGTGATTGTGACAGCAGTTTTAACCAGCAACTGTTCTGTCGAACAAGGTTAATATCTCACATCATTAAAACAGAGAAACAATTATTGTCTAATTTTTGAGTAGCCGCATTCAGACACGGCATATTCTGCTAGAAAATATTTGTCAAACACTCTTTTTCATTGAGGTAGGGTAAGTCTAGCAGCCTGGGACGAATCTTTTTCGAGCAATCCAAGTTATTCATAGCTGGATGGATAACAAAAATATTTGCTTGCTATCTTTGACAGGCCGAGAGAAATTTAATTGTATCCAGCTAAGATTCGTTGTGTATGAACGCAAACATATTGGCGAATCTTTTTTTGACAATTGTTTCTGGTGCAAGAGGAAAGATTTGTGAAGAACAATATGCCGTGTCTGAGCGTACCTATTGATCAGCAGTATAACAGTGACGCTGCAATGGTCGTACGATTTGGAAAACTGTCATGAATATTCTCTTCTGGCTTCTGCTGTTCCATGGTATCTCATTTTCGACCCTTAGTAACATACGCATGGCTCACCGTTATGATTGAATCGGTGTGCTGTTGCACTGGCTACACGTCGGTCAGGCGAGATTGAAATACACCGATGTGATCGGTGCATCTTAAATAGAATTCTTGACCATTCCTTTCTCTTTACAAGGAATACGCTGACTGGCTTTCTCTTCCCAGTGTCTTTCAATTATCTACCAAAAGCTGATAGTAATAAGAAGAAAAACAAGCGAGACGCAGCCATTGTCGAGAAGCTTTGATTTTTATTTATTTTTAAATGTATTTGAAGTACTGACCTGTGTGAATGTCCATTAAGTTAATGATCCGCTGATGCATGTACAGCTTCGGCTCATTGGTTGAACTTTGATTTCCTGCTGAAATGATATGTGATATGTGCTTTTTAGTTGGCACGTTATTCCATAAAAATTGTTTTGAATTTTTTTTCTCTACAGGGCATGAGAATTTTGTGGATTGATCAGAAACCGGTTTTCCTGTACAAACGCCAATATTCCCATAATTAATCTGTCAGTCAAGTATCGAACGTTCAACTAAAAAGCATGCCAACTATAAACTGTTCAACTATTGAATTCTGATTGTATTCTACTATCAAACGTAGAGGCTGTGTGC
Source organism: Anopheles coluzzii (assembly GCF_943734685.1). NCBI lineage: Eukaryota > Metazoa > Arthropoda > Insecta > Diptera > Culicidae > Anopheles > Anopheles coluzzii. The sequence goes on along the minus strand of NC_064671.1, from coordinate 37,471,655 downwards.
AGTTTGCATACCGAGTGTCATTCATTAAAAACAGAAGCTTTATCATCTTGTGTTTTGAAATGTGTTTTACAATCGAAGTTAGTTTCGTGGTACAGTCGTCAATTCGTACGACTTATAATAACATGCCCATCATGGGTTCAAGCCCCGAATGTACCGTGCCCGCCATACGTAGGACCATACGTAAGGTCTTTGAAATACCATTTCGACGGGTCGATGCAAAGCCCCAAAGTTGCTAGGCTGCCATTTTCTGCTCGCTTTTGACAGTTTCATACAAAGGTGTTTATAAACAAACAGATAGTAGCTAAGGCGGAAAAGAAAACGAATTTTATTTTAAGAATATTCTAGTGCTTAGATTTCCTACGGTCAATCACTCATCGAGATAAAAGAAGACGTTATTAGAATTCACTTTGTATTCAGAAACATTAATTAACTATTTCATTGTTTTCCATTCCGTAACCACGAATCACTACCGTTGACAACGGTCCTGCTCGAGGAACCAAAAGCTAATATCACTAATAAGTCATAAAACATCACAGTACAGGTAGCCCCCGAGATACACGGTACCTCTTGTACGCGGATTCGAAGATACACGGTTTTACACATTTGATAGTTCTTTGAGCAAATTGTCAAATTGTCTGCAATTGAGCAATTGACACATCAATTGTAAGAGGCCAAATAATTAACGTTTTGATCGAATGTTAAACACTATTTCAAAAGGTTCAAAACTGTTATTATCAGTCAAAAGCACTTCAAATAATTAATTAAGTGGCTAAACCACCCCCAACTTGCAGGATTATATGAACATTAGAGATATTTTGGCTGGAAATCACGAGAATCGACTTACGCGGAAATTCGAGATACGCGGTATTTTGCAGCCGTTTTCGGTCCCCATTAACCGTGTATCTCGGGGACCGCCTGTACATGTTCCAACTGGATATGACAAGTCCTATTAACTTTCAATTTACCTCAATTAACCTTCAATTAACTTTCAAATTAAACATAGAATCGTCACTTACATGTACAATACACATACCTTTCTTTGCTAAAGGTATCGGCGTCTAATCTATCTTCTATAATACAAATTCTAGCAACGACTAACTGTGCGTTACTGCAGGGCTTGCACCGTTTCGATTGAAAAATAGCGACTGATGCAGCGCGTGCAAACTTTGAAACAGAAGAGCAAGCTCTCTAACCAGGCTACATTGATCAGCTTACTTTTTCTCTCTTTTTTCTTTGGACATTTTCTTGCGCCCGTGGTTTCTCTCGCACACTTTCTCTCTCGCTCTACTTCTCCTATTGCTTTCTCGTTTATTAGTTTTTTGTTTAATTTTTGATGATCAATGATGATCTAAGAAGAGTAGAAACATTATCTAATGCAATCCAGCTATGTTTTCAAAATTTATAATTAGATTTTCAAAAAAACAACAAACGAAAAAAGCCGGGAACGCATAATAATATTGATCTTTCGTCACTGAGTCAGTCACCAGAAGTGAAACATAGTGTGGCCTCTGTAGGGGCAGGCAATCCAAGAAATATTCCCCATACCTTTTAAACTTAAACATGACTTAAAGCATTATTTATTATGAGTGTACTAAGACACATAGTTTTAACATGTCTTTTGAAGATACTTAACAGTCTTTAAAGTTGCTAAAACTTTTAAACGTTCTGAAGGCGCTCATAAGATTGTCTGTTAAAACTAAAATTGGAGTTTTGAATGCTGGCTTTAATCAACCTGTAAACGTATTCTTAAGCACAATTAAAGACTTGTTGTTTAAAGCCAAGGCATCAAGATCAATTGATCTTATCAAATGTATATTAAGTCTTGGATAAAGGGAACTTGGAACAGACTATACGGGTTGTACCTGAAATACGCTATTAATGCAAATCGCGGATAAGGCGACACACATTCTAAGATCTGCGTGAGTTGTATTTTGCGGTTTTCAATCATAATATATTAATTTTTTTTTTCCTTTCGCTTGCAGTGGGTGGTTTTATCCCCTTGCAAAGATTGAGGTCCTTTCCGTTTTAAGTTGGTAGGCTGAAATTTCAGCCTGTCAGTTGTTTGCATTGTATAGCAGTTTTCGAGCAACTATCTATATGGGTATAATATACAGGTGGGCTTTTCCCAAGGTGTATAAATTTAGAAGGCTAATTTTTATCGCTTCTGCTTCTGAATAAAGATTTTAAGAGTGTTTTGTGTACTCGTCAAACCTCCAGAATGTTTGTTTGAACAAAAATGCTCATGCTGACAAAAAGTGATATTTAAATTTGGTTAAAAAAACATGCTATGAGACCACCTGGACTACATACACTTTGATTCTGAATTCCATCTTCTTCTTATTCTTCTTCTTTGGCTCAACAACCGTTGTCGGTCAAGGCCTGCCTGTACCACTTGTAGGCTTTGGCTTTCAGTGACTGATTGGTTTCCCCCCATAGCAGGATAGTCAATCCTACGTATGGTGGCACGGTCTATTTGGGGATCGAACCCATGACGGGCATGTTGTTAAGTCGTACGAGTTGACGACTGTACTACGAGACCGGCCGTTGAATTCCATCGCCAGATTTATTTAATGCACCTTGGGATAAATGTAAACACCACCTTGTTTTGCCATTTTTCGAGAAGGTACTCGAATCTAATTCTAGCTTTGAGGCTAGAATAATCTAGACTGAAAATTACAGGCTAGTTTTGTGTGTGGTTTTGTATGGAGTGTTTACATGATTTCAGCCTCCAACTGTCAAACTCCATACAAAAAACTGAGTAGAATCGTGAAGGGCCCCATTATTATTAGATATCTGTCTAATTCTAATAATCTATGCAGGGGATAAAACTGAAACTATAAATATAAATAAGTTTACAAATAATATATAAATACCGCGATTATGTAAATATGTGTATACCAGGTCCCGCGTATCTCTGACACTGCCTGTACGAGGAGATTCTTAAAACTTATTAGTCTGCACAAGTGATTCCTTAGGCTATGGGCTGTTTAAAACGATACTAGCCACAGATATTGCACTACAAATCAATTGAACTTGTGATCAGGAAAGTCCTTCTGATCCAAAATAATGAAATCTATTTTTATTGATGATTGTTAATTTTTTATTTTTGTATTTTTAAAATACTATATTTTTAACTAAAAAGATGCTGATTATTAAGACGCTTTGATTTTTTCAAATTAAATTTGAAAAAATGAATTCAATTCAATTTTTAATTATTATAATGTGTTTATAATTAAAAAAAAAATAATAATAATAGTAATAATAATTGCACAAATTGCATAAATGTGTGCAATTTTATGCCAAAAAATATCAAGGCAATATAATAATTAATATAATAATATGCAATGCTTCATTGCCATCTCAAGAAAATATCCATAGCAATATGCTGTAATTGTGATAGTTTATTTGCGCCTCACATCTTAAACGTCTAGAAATGGTTTTAACTGGTAGTCTTAACAGAGTTCTGTAGATGGGCCCTTTCAGTGTTAAGAAGCCTGCCTCAGGAGTGTCCGAAACCGCTAACGGTCTCGCGCCTTCGTCTGCCAGTCCGTTATCCCGGCCTTAATGGCCTTAGTTTGCGTAGTGCTTAATCCTTAAACCTTTTTGTTTTTCTCCCCAACTTCCAACGAAGAATATTTTCTCTACTTCTCACATCATTTGAATTGATTTAGAAATTCATCAAATTATTTTCCTGGGTGTTTTGCCCAATAATTCTCACAAAATCGTGCCTCACACTTCCTTCGCAATTTGTATTTAGAAAAGTTGTTTACATCGAAGCAGCTGTGAACAGAGCTTAGTTTGACAGAAGTGATCGCCTCACTGGTAAATGACAGTACTTTCGTGTGGGACACTTTTGTAACGCCAGTGTCACGTCGGTTTGTCGGTGGTTGTACCACTAGGTCAGGCAGTACAAAATCTATACGGTTTTTTTAATTTTTGATCTAGAGAGTTATAAAATGAGTGAAAAAGAGCGTCGCGGCGAACGTTCCCAGGAACGAACGAGTTCGCCGGTACGGCTGATTATCATCGTGGAAAAATGGATAGCGCGTCGGTACGATTTGGCAACAAACATTTTCCCAAAACCTACATACATTCCTAACACATTCCTACATTTGAAAATGGTATTGAACTTCAATGCTATTAATCTTAATTATTAAAATAATCTTTTACAAAATTTTGACAGTTAAATTGAACATTGTTTATGTTTAGCGATGGACGTTGCTATGGAGTGAATGAGAGTTTTGTTCAGCATTTTTCACTCATTTGTATTGGAATATTTTAAGATGATGAATCCAATTAGAATATTACATGGCTGATACAATACAAGGATCTCTTTCATTCGCCGGGTTATACAGGGTTTCACACTTTATCTCAAGACTGCGGTACCCCTTCTCGAATCTGTCTTAGCCAAAGCCAAGATTGCGGTATGATAACTTATTATCTCAAGAGTTTAGTTACGGCCCCCTATCCAAGGTAAGGCTTCTTGGGGAAAGTTTCGATAGTCAGATTAAAAAGATTCAATAGTTTCATCGCAGCATTCCTTCGATCCCGGGTAATATAAACAAACGTATATATTGGGTAGTCTGCGCCTTTATGTTCTGACGTCCACCCGGCGTTTACTGAGTCGAACCAAATACAGGCGACCCCCGAGTTACGACCCCCTCGAGTTACGACGATTCGCAGATACGACGATTTCGATTTTGACAGTTGAAAGATGTCATCGAGACGAAATTGATATATTTTTTGAATTTCTGTGCAGATAACCGTTACAAACATATTTCCTCAGATTCCACAACACCCCGATCTTGAATATCTATGTCGTGTAAACGGCTTTTGGAGGGAAATTAATACATTATCGTACATTATTTTTAATAAAATATACGATTTCATAGATTCCGACTCTTCAATTTCGGTTATAAACTTTATATTCACAGATATTCGACATACGACTATTTCAACTTACTCCTTGCTTTAGGACATTTTTTCGGTCCCAAATACAGTCGTATCTCGGGGGACACCTGTAGTTGTATTCGATCAACATGTATGCGTATCAGGTAGCTGAAGTTGTACTGCTTACCGGCCATATGCCGCTGTGATACCGAGCGAGACGCATAGACAACGCATCTAGAGGACATGTATAGCCGTGAGGAATCTTTTCTATGGCTGGTATTATTGAATCCGTTCGTAGCGGCGGCGTACGTCCCGACAATCATTTTCCTAACGTACTAGATGGTTGCTACAGTTATTCACCGCGGCGTTGTAGGAGCGGGCTCAAGAAATGTGTTGCCATCCCTAGAATTTCATGTGAGCGCCGTACGTTCCCGCTACGAACGGATTCAATAATACCAGCCTATGTCTCTTTTGCCTTGTCCTTGCATTTTGATCCTGATGAGTGAAGCAAGCATACCTTGCGGGTACGTTCGGGGTATAAAGGTATACCCCTGCCCCTCTCATGTTAATGGTGTAGATACAATCATATGCAATCGGCTTTGCATTCGGGCTTGGACAGGCCCGTGGGCGTCGTCTGTACTTGGGTATTGAGAACAATTTTCTCAAGGAACCTCATGCGTTTTTTTTATTTTCTATACCTCAATAACAATTCAACCAGAATCGGGTTGGATAATAAAACACAATAAATAAATTATACTATTCGCTACATAATAAATTGCTTTTAATTGATTACTGCCAGGCCAAACCTGGATACCAGTGAGGAACTTGGTTTCGTTCATTCTTTTTTTGTGGACGTTTTACATAAAGTTTAAATTGTTTAAAACTTTTTGATGTTGGCTTAAAAAATGAAAATGGAAAAACAATTTGTGGTTTTGCAGGCCTTACAGAATCATACGCAGGTGTTTTTTCTGTGATTTGTGTCCCTTGATTTGATACCTCATATTGCAATGAGTTTAAGAATAAATTGTTGCCGTAGGGTTTTTTTTGAGACTCCACCGGTGGTGAGAAAGATTGGAATGCGTTTTGTGAATTAGATACAATTTGTAACATTGATTTAGGAGTAGTAGTAGTTGTTCCAGCAGGAGTGGTTGTTTTAACAGTAACAGTTAAGCCCGGAGTAGTTGGACGGTTCGAAGTTGATCTTTGAGTAGTAGTTGAAGCAGTAGTTGTACTTGATGATGCAGACATTGTGCTTGTCGTTATTGTTACAGTAGATGATCTAGTGGTAGTTGAAATGGACGATGAAACAGTGGTAGATTCAGTAGAAGGCGTTGTGTCTGTAGGTGCTACGCTGGAGGACATTGTGGTGGTAGTTGTGGTAGCTTCGCTAGACGATGAAGCAGTGGTAGACTCAGTAGAAGGCGTTGTGTCTGTAGGTGCTACGCTGGAGGACATTGTGGTGGTAGTTGTGGTAGCTTCGCTAGACGATGAAGCAGTGGTAGACTCAGTAGAAGGCGTTGTGTCTGTAGATGCTACGCTGGAGGATATTGTGGTGGTAGTTGTGGTAGCTTCGCTAGACGATGAAGCAGTGGTAGACTCAGTAGAAGGCGTTGTGTCTGTAGGTGCTACGCTGGAGGACATTGTGGTGGTAGTTGTGGTAGCTTCGCTAGACGATGAAGCAGTGGTAGACTCAGTAGAAGGCGTTGTGTCTGTAGGTGCTACGCTGGAGGACATTGTGGTGGTAGTTGTGGTAGCTTCGCTAGACGATGAAACAGTGGTAGACTCAGTAGAAGGCGTTGTGTCTGTAGGTGCTACGCTGGAGGACATTGTGGTGGTAGTTGTGGTAGCTTCGCTAGACGATGAAGCAGTGGTAGACTCAGTAGAAGGCGTTGTGTCTGTAGGTGCTACGCTGGAGGACATTGTGGTGGTAGTTGTGGTAGCTTCGCTAGACGATGAAGCAGTGGTAGACTCAGTAGAAGGCGTTGTGTCTGTAGGTGCTACGCTGGAGGACATTGTGGTGGTAGTTGTGGTAGCTTCGCTAGACGATGAAGCAGTGGTAGACTCAGTAGAAGGCGTTGTGTCTGTAGGTGCTACGCTGGAGGACATTGTGGTGGTAGTTGTGGTAGCTTCGCTAGACGATGAAGCAGTGGTAGACTCAGTAGAAGGCGTTGTGTCTGTAGGTGCTACGCTGGAGGACATTGTGGTGGTAGTTGTGGTAGCTTCGCTAGACGATGAAACAGTGGTAGACTCAGTAGAAGGCGTTGTGTCTGTAGGCGCTACGCTGGAGGACATTGTGGTGGTAGTTGTGGTAGCTTCGCTAGACGATGAAGCAGTGGTAGACTCAGTAGAAGGCGTTGTGTCTGTAGGTGCTACGCTGGAGGACATTGTGGTGGTAGTTGTGGTAGCTTCGCTAGACGATGAAACAGTGGTAGACTCAGTAGAAGGCGTTGTGTCTGTAGGCGCTACGCTGGAGGACATTGTGGTGGTAGTTGTGGTAGCTTCGCTAGACGATGAAGCAGTGGTAGACTCAGTAGAAGGCGTTGTGTCTGTAGGTGCTACGCTGGAGGACATTGTGGTGGTAGTTGTGGTAGCTTCGCTAGACGATGAAGCAGTGGTAGACTCAGTAGAAGGCGTTGTGTCTGTAGGTGCTACGCTGGAGGACATTGTGGTGGTAGTTGTGGTAGCTTCGCTAGACGATGAAGCAGTGGTAGACTCAGTAGAAGGCGTTGTGTCTGTAGGTGCTACGCTGGAGGACATTGTGGTGGTAGTTGTGGTAGCTTCGCTAGACGATGAAGCAGTGGTAGACTCAGTAGAAGGCGTTGTGTCTGTAGGTGCTACGCTGGAGGACATTGTGGTGGTAGTTGTGGTAGCTTCGCTAGACGATGAAGCAGTGGTAGACTCAGTAGAAGGCGTTGTGTCTGTAGGTGCTACGCTGGAGGACATTGTGGTGGTAGTTGTGGTAGCTTCGCTAGACGATGAAGCAGTGGTAGACTCAGTAGAAGGCGTTGTGTCTGTAGGTGCTACGCTGGAGGACATTGTGGTGGTAGTTGTGGTAGCTTCGCTAGACGATGAAGCAGTGGTAGACTCAGTAGAAGGCGTTGTGTCTGTAGGTGCTACGCTGGAGGACATTGTGGTGGTAGTTGTGGTAGCTTCGCTAGACGATGAAGCAGTGGTAGACTCAGTAGAAGGCGTTGTGTCTGTAGGTGCTACGCTGGAGGACATTGTGGTGGTAGTTGTGGTAGCTTCGCTAGACGATGAAGCAGTGGTAGACTCAGTAGAAGGCGTTGTGTCTGTAGGTGCTACGCTGGAGGACATTGTGGTGGTAGTTGTGGTAGCTTCGCTAGACGATGAAGCAGTGGTAGACTCAGTAGAAGGCGTTGTGTCTGTAGGTGCTACGCTGGAGGACATTGTGGTGGTAGTTGTGGTAGCTTCGCTAGACGATGAAGCAGTGGTAGACTCAGTAGAAGGCGTTGTGTCTGTAGGTGCTACGCTGGAGGACATTGTGGTGGTAGTTGTGGTAGCTTCGCTAGACGATGAAGCAGTGGTAGACTCAGTAGAAGGCGTTGTGTCTGTAGGTGCTACGCTGGAGGACATTGTGGTGGTAGTTGTGGTAGCTTCGCTAGACGATGAAGCAGTGGTAGACTCAGTAGAAGGCGTTGTGTCTGTAGGTGCTACGCTGGAGGACATTGTGGTGGTAGTTGTGGTAGCTTCGCTAGACGATGAAGCAGTGGTAGACTCAGTAGAAGGCGTTGTGTCTGTAGGTGCTACGCTGGAGGACATTGTGGTGGTAGTTGTGGTAGCTTCGCTAGACGATGAAGCAGTGGTAGACTCAGTAGAAGGCGTTGTGTCTGTAGGTGCTACGCTGGAGGACATTGTGGTGGTAGTTGTGGTAGCTTCGCTAGACGATGAAGCAGTGGTAGACTCAGTAGAAGGCGTTGTGTCTGTAGGTGCTACGCTGGAGGACATTGTGGTGGTAGTTGTGGTAGCTTCGCTAGACGATGAAGCAGTGGTAGACTCAGTAGAAGGCGTTGTGTCTGTAGGTGCTACGCTGGAGGACATTGTGGTGGTAGTTGTGGTAGCTTCGCTAGACGATGAAGCAGTGGTAGACTCAGTAGAAGGCGTTGTGTCTGTAGGTGCTACGCTGGAGGACATTGTGGTGGTAGTTGTGGTAGCTTCGCTAGACGATGAAGCAGTGGTAGACTCAGTAGAAGGCGTTGTGTCTGTAGGTGCTACGCTGGAGGACATTGTGGTGGTAGTTGTGGTAGCTTCGCTAGACGATGAAGCAGTGGTAGACTCAGTAGAAGGCGTTGTGTCTGTAGGTGCTACGCTGGAGGACATTGTGGTGGTAGTTGTGGTAGCTTCGCTAGACGATGAAGCAGTGGTAGACTCAGTAGAAGGCGTTGTGTCTGTAGGTGCTACGCTGGAGGACATTGTGGTGGTAGTTGTGGTAGCTTCGCTAGACGATGAAGCAGTGGTAGACTCAGTAGAAGGCGTTGTGTCTGTAGGTGCTACGCTGGAGGACATTGTGGTGGTAGTTGTGGTAGCTTCGCTAGACGATGAAGCAGTGGTAGACTCAGTAGAAGGCGTTGTGTCTGTAGGTGCTACGCTGGAGGACATTGTGGTGGTAGTTGTGGTAGCTTCGCTAGACGATGAAGCAGTGGTAGACTCCGTAGAAGGCGTTGTGTCTGTAGGTGCTACGCTGGAGGACATTGTGGTGGTAGTTGTGGTAGCTTCGCTAGACGATGAAGCAGTGGTAGACTCAGTAGAAGGCGTTGTGTCTGTAGGTGCTACGCTGGAGGACATTGTGGTGGTAGTTGTGGTAGCTTCGCTAGACGATGAAGCAGTGGTAGACTCAGTAGAAGGCGTTGTGTCTGTAGGTGCTACGCTGGAGGACATTGTGGTGGTAGTTGTGGTAGCTTCGCTAGACGATGAAGCAGTGGTAGACTCAGTAGAAGGCGTTGTGTCTGTAGGTGCTACGCTGGAGGACATTGTGGTGGTAGTTGTGGTAGCTTCGCTAGACGATGAAGCAGTGGTAGACTCAGTAGAAGGCGTTGTGTCTGTAGGTGCTACGCTGGAGGACATTGTGGTGGTAGTTGTGGTAGCTTCACTAGACGATGAAGCAGTGGTAGACTCAGTAGAAGGCGTTGTGTCTTTAGGTGCTACGCTGGAGGACATTGTGGTGGTAGTTGTGGTAGCTTCGCTAGACGATGAAGCAGTGGTAGACTCAGTAGAAGGCGTTGTGTCTGTAGGTGCTACGCTAGATGACATTGTGGTGGTAGTTGTGGTAGCTTCGCTAGACGATGAAGCAGTGGTAGACTCAGTAGAAGGCGTTGTGTCTGTAGGTGCTACGCTGGAGGACATTGTGGTGGTAGTTGTGGTAGCTTCGCTAGACGATGAAGCAGTGGTAGACTCAGTAGAAGGCGTTGTGTCTGTAGGTGCTACGCTGGAGGACATTGTGGTGGTAGTTGTGGTAGCTTCGCTAGACGATGAAGCAGTGGTAGACTCAGTAGAAGGCGTTGTGTCTGTAGGTGCTACGCTGGAGGACATTGTGGTGGTAGTTGTGGTAGCTTCGCTAGACGATGAAGCAGTGGTAGACTCAGTAGAAGACGTTGTGTCTGTAGGTGCTACGCTGGAGGACATTGTGGTGGTAGTTGTGGTAGCTTCGCTAGACGATGAAGCAGTGGTAGACTCAGTAGAAGGCGTTGTGTATGTAGGTGCTACGCTGGAGGACATTGTGGTGGTAGTTGTGGTAGCTTCGCTAGACGATGAAGCAGTGGTAGACTCAGTAGAAGGCGTTGTGTCTGTAGGTGCTACGCTGGAGGACATTGTGGTGGTAGTTGTGGTAGCTTCGCTAGACGATGAAGCAGTGGTAGACTCAGTAGAAGGCGTTGTGTCTGTAGGTGCTACGCTGGAGGACATTGTGGTGGTAGTTGTGGTAGCTTCGCTAGACGTTGAAGCAGTGGTAGACTCAGTAGAAGGCGTTGTGTCTGTAGGTGCTACGCTGGAGGACATTGTGGTGGTAGTTGTGGTAGCTTCGCTAGACGATGAAGCAGTGGTAGACTCAGTAGAAGGCGTTGTGTCTGTAGGTGCTACGCTGGAGGACATTGTGGTGGTAGTTGTGGTAGCTTCGCTAGACGATGAAACAGTGGTAGACTCAGTAGAAGGCGTTGTGTCTGTAGGTGCTACGCTGGAGGACATTGTGGTGGTAGTTGTGGTAGCTTCGCTAGACGATGAAGCAGTGGTAGACTCAGTAGAAGGCGTTGTGTCTGTAGGTGCTACGCTGGAGGACATTGTGGTGGTAGTTGTGGTAGCTTCGCTAGACGATGAAGCAATGGTAGACTCAGTAGAAGGCGTTGTGTCTGTAGGTGCTACGCTGGAGGACATTGTGGTGGTAGTTGTGGTAGCTTCGCTAGACGATGAAGCAATGGTAGACTCAGTAGAAGGCGTTGTGTCTGTAGGTGCTACGCTGGAGGACATTGTGGTGGTAGTTGTGGTAGCTTCGCTAGACGATGAAGCAGTGGTAGACTCAGTAGAAGGCGTTGTGTCTGTAGGTGCTACGCTGGAGGACATTGTGGTGGTAGTTGTGGTAGCTTCGCTAGACGATGAAGCAGTGGTAGACTCAGTAGAAGGCGTTGTGTCTGTAGGTGCTACGCTGGAGGACATTGTGGTGGTAGTTGTGGTAGCTTCGCTAGACGATGAAGCAGTGGTAGACTCAGTAGAAGGCGTTGTGTCTGTAGGTGCTACGCTGGAGGACATTGTGGTGGTAGTTGTGGTAGCTTCGCTAGACGATGAAGCAGTGGTAGACTCAGTAGAAGGCGTTGTGTCTGTAGGTGCTACGCTGGAGGACATTGTGGTGGTAGTTGTGGTAGCTTCGCTAGACGATGAAGCAGTGGTAGACTCAGTAGAAGGCGTTGTGTCTGTAGGTGCTACGCTGGAGGACATTGTGGTGGTAGTTGTGGTAGCTTCGCTAGACGATGAAACAGTGGTAGACTCAGTAGAAGGCGTTGTGTCTGTAGGTGCTACGCTGGAGGACGTTGTGGTGGTAGTTGTGGTAGCTTCGCTAGACGATGAAGCAGTGGTAGACTCAGTAGAAGGCGTTGTGTCTGTAGGTGCTACGCTGGAGGACATTGTGGTGGTAGTTGTGGTAGCTTCGCTAGACGATGAAGCAGTGGTAGACTCAGTAGAAGACGTTGTGTCTGTAGGTGCTACGCTGGAGGACATTGTGGTGGTAGTTGTGGTAGCTTCGCTAGACGATGAAGCAGTGGTAGACTCAGTAGAAGGCGTTGTGTCTGTAGGTGCTACGCTGGAGGACATTGTGGTGGTAGTTGTGGTAGCTTCGCTAGACGATGAAGCAGTGGTAGACTCAGTAGAAGGCGTTGTGTCTGTAGGTGCTACGCTGGAGGACATTGTGGTGGTAGTTGTGGTAGCTTCGCTAGACGATGAAGCAGTGGTAGACTCAGTAGAAGGCGTTGTGTCTGTAGGTGCTACGCTGGAGGACATTGTGGTGGTAGTTGTGGTAGCTTCGCTAGACGATGAAGCAGTGGTAGACTCAGTAGAAGGCGTTGTGTCTGTAGGTGCTACGCTGGAGGACATTGTGGTGGTAGTTGTGGTAGCTTCGCTAGACGATGAAGCAGTGGTAGACTCAGTAGAAGGCGTTGTATCTGTAGGTGCTACGCTGGAGGACATTGTGGTGGTAGTTGTGGTAGATTCGCTAGACGATGAAACAGTGGTAGACTCAGTAGAAGGCGTTGTGTCTGTAGGTGCTACGCTGGAGGACATTGTGGTGGTAGTTGTGGTAGCTTCGCTAGACGATGAAGCAGTGGTAGACTCAGTAGAAGGCGTTGTGTCTGTAGGTGCTACGCTGGAGGACATTGTGGTGGTAGTTGTGGTAGCTTCGCTAGACGATGAAGCAGTGGTAGACTCAGTAGAAGGCGTTGTGTCTGTAGGTGCTACGCTGGAGGACATTGTGGTGGTAGTTGTGGTAGCTTCGCTAGACGATGAAGCAGTGGTAGACTCAGTAGAAGGCGTTGTGTCTGTAGGTGCTACGCTGGAGGACATTGTGGTGGTAGTTGTGGTAGCTTCGCTAGACGATGAAGCAGTGGTAGACTCAGTAGAAGGCGTTGTGTCTGTAGGTGCTACGCTGGAGGACATTGTGGTGGTAGTTGTGGTAGCTTCGCTAGACGATGAAGCAGTGGTAGACTCAGTAGAAGGCGTTGTGTCTGTAGGTGCTACGCTGGAGGACATTGTGGTGGTAGTTGTGGTAGCTTCGCTAGACGATGAAGCAGTGGTAGACTCAGTAGAAGGCGTTGTGTCTGTAGGTGCTACGCTGGAGGACATTGTGGTGGTAGTTGTGCTAGCTTCGCTAGACGATGAAGCAGTGGTAGACTCAGAAGAAGGCGTTGTGTCTGTAGGTGCTACGCTGAAGGACATTGTGGTGGTAGTTGTGGTAGATTCGCTAGACGATGAAACAGTGGTAGACTCAGTAGAAGGCGTTGTGTCTGTAGGTGCTACGCTGGAGGAAATTGTGGTGGTAGTTGTGGTAGCTTCGCTAGACGATGAAGCAGTGGTAGACTCAGTAGAAGGCGTTGTGTCTGTAGGTGCTACGCTGGAGGACATTGTGGTGGTAGTTGTGGTAGCTTCGCTAGACGATGAAGCAGTGGTAGACTCAGTAGAAGGCGTTGTGTCTGTAGGTGCTACGCTGGAGGACATTGTGGTGGTAGTTGTGGTAGCTTCGCTAGACGATGAAACAGTGGTAGACTCAGTAGAAGGCGTTGTATCTGTAGGTGCTACGCTGGAGGACATTGTGGTGGTAGTTGTGGTAGCTTCGCTAGACGATGAAGCAGTGGTAGACTCAGTAGAAGGCGTTGTGTCTGTAGGTGCTACGCTGGAGGACATTGTGGTGGTAGTTGTGGTAGCTTCGCTAGACGATGAAGCAGTGGTAGACTCAGTAGAAGGCGTTGTGTCTGTAGGTGCTACGCTGGAGGACATTGTGGTGGTAGTTGTGGTAGCTTCGCTAGACGATGAAGCAGTGGTAGACTCAGTAGAAGGCGTTGTGTCTGTAGGTGCTACGCTGGAGGACATTGTGGTGGTAGTTGTGGTAGCTTCGCTAGACGATGAAACAGTGGTAGACTCAGTAGAAGGCGTTGTGTCTGTAGGTGCTACGCTGGAGGACGTTGTGGTGGTAGTTGTGGTAGCTTCGCTAGACGATGAAGCAGTGGTAGACTCAGTAGAAGGCGTTGTGTCTGTAGGTGCTACGCTGGAGGACATTGTGGTGGTAGTTGTGGTAGCTTCGCTAGACGATGAAGCAGTGGTAGACTCAGTAGAAGACGTTGTGTCTGTAGGTGCTACGCTGGAGGACATTGTGGTGGTAGTTGTGGTAGCTTCGCTAGACGATGAAGCAGTGGTAGACTCAGTAGAAGGCGTTGTGTCTGTAGGTGCTACGCTGGAGGACATTGTGGTGGTAGTTGTGGTAGCTTCGCTAGACGATGAAGCAGTGGTAGACTCAGTAGAAGGCGTTGTGTCTGTAGGTGCTACGCTGGAGGACATTGTGGTGGTAGTTGTGGTAGCTTCGCTAGACGATGAAGCAGTGGTAGACTCAGTAGAAGGCGTTGTGTCTGTAGGTGCTACGCTGGAGGACATTGTGGTGGTAGTTGTGGTAGCTTCGCTAGACGATGAAGCAGTGGTAGACTCAGTAGAAGGCGTTGTGTCTGTAGGTGCTACGCTGGAGGACATTGTGGTGGTAGTTGTGGTAGCTTCGCTAGACGATGAAGCAGTGGTAGACTCAGTAGAAGGCGTTGTATCTGTAGGTGCTACGCTGGAGGACATTGTGGTGGTAGTTGTGGTAGATTCGCTAGACGATGAAACAGTGGTAGACTCAGTAGAAGGCGTTGTGTCTGTAGGTGCTACGCTGGAGGACATTGTGGTGGTAGTTGTGGTAGCTTCGCTAGACGATGAAGCAGTGGTAGACTCAGTAGAAGGCGTTGTGTCTGTAGGTGCTACGCTGGAGGACATTGTGGTGGTAGTTGTGGTAGCTTCGCTAGACGATGAAGCAGTGGTAGACTCAGTAGAAGGCGTTGTGTCTGTAGGTGCTACGCTGGAGGACATTGTGGTGGTAGTTGTGGTAGCTTCGCTAGACGATGAAGCAGTGGTAGACTCAGTAGAAGGCGTTGTGTCTGTAGGTGCTACGCTGGAGGACATTGTGGTGGTAGTTGTGGTAGCTTCGCTAGACGATGAAGCAGTGGTAGACTCAGTAGAAGGCGTTGTGTCTGTAGGTGCTACGCTGGAGGACATTGTGGTGGTAGTTGTGGTAGCTTCGCTAGACGATGAAGCAGTGGTAGACTCAGTAGAAGGCGTTGTGTCTGTAGGTGCTACGCTGGAGGACATTGTGGTGGTAGTTGTGGTAGCTTCGCTAGACGATGAAGCAGTGGTAGACTCAGTAGAAGGCGTTGTGTCTGTAGGTGCTACGCTGGAGGACATTGTGGTGGTAGTTGTGCTAGCTTCGCTAGACGATGAAGCAGTGGTAGACTCAGAAGAAGGCGTTGTGTCTGTAGGTGCTACGCTGAAGGACATTGTGGTGGTAGTTGTGGTAGATTCGCTAGACGATGAAACAGTGGTAGACTCAGTAGAAGGCGTTGTGTCTGTAGGTGCTACGCTGGAGGAAATTGTGGTGGTAGTTGTGGTAGCTTCGCTAGACGATGAAGCAGTGGTAGACTCAGTAGAAGGCGTTGTGTCTGTAGGTGCTACGCTGGAGGACATTGTGGTGGTAGTTGTGGTAGCTTCGCTAGACGATGAAGCAGTGGTAGACTCAGTAGAAGGCGTTGTGTCTGTAGGTGCTACGCTGGAGGACATTGTGGTGGTAGTTGTGGTAGATTCGCTAGACGATGAAACAGTGGTAGACTCAGTAGAAGGCGTTGTATCTGTAGGTGCTACGCTGGAGGACATTGTGGTGGTAGTTGTGGTAGCTTCGCTAGACGATGAAGCAGTGGTAGACTCAGTAGAAGGCGTTGTGTCTGTAGGTGCTACGCTGGAGGACATTGTGGTGGTAGTTGTGGTAGCTTCGCTAGACGATGAAGCAGTGGTAGACTCAGTAGAAGGCGTTGTGTCTGTAGGTGCTACGCTGGAGGACATTGTGGTGGTAGTTGTGGTAGCTTCGCTAGACGATGAAGCAGTGGTAGACTCAGTAGAAGGCGTTGTGTCTGTAGGTGCTACGCTGGAGGACATTGTGGTGGTAGTTGTGGTAGCTTCGCTAGACGATGAAGCAGTGGTAGACTCAGTAGAAGGCGTTGTGTCTGTAGGTGCTACGCTGGAGGACATTGTGGTGGTAGTTGTGGTAGCTTCGCTAGACGATGAAGCAGTGGTAGACTCAGTAGAAGGCGTTGTGTCTGTAGGTGCTACGCTGGAGGACATTGTGGTGGTAGTTGTGGTAGCTTCGCTAGACGATGAAGCAGTGGTAGACTCAGTAGAAGGCGTTGTATCTGTAGGTGCTACGCTGGAGGACATTGTGGTGGTAGTTGTGGTAGCTTCGCTAGACGATGAAGCAGTGGTAGACTCAGTAGAAGGCGTTGTGTCTGTAGGTGCTACGCTGGAGGACATTGTGGTGGTAGTTGTGGTAGCTTCGCTAGACGATGAAGCAGTGGTAGACTCAGTAGAAGGCGTTGTGTCTGTAGGTGCTACGCTGGAGGACATTGTGGTGGTAGTTGTGGTAGCTTCGCTAGACGATGAAGCAGTGGTAGACTCAGTAGAAGGCGTTGTGTCTGTAGGTGCTACGCTGGAGGACATTGTGGTGGTAGTTGTGGTAGCTTCGCTAGACGATGAGACAATTTCAGTGGACGTCATGGTATCAGTAGATATTGGACTCGTTGTAGTTGTTGGTGTTGAAATAGGTGTCGTTGTTGGTCCTTGAGTAGAGACTGTAGTCATACTTGACGACATTGTGCTTGCAGTAGTATCTGGCGGTGTTACGCTTGTGACAGGAGTGGTAGTGGTTGATCCTTGGCTTGAAGACATTGTAATGGTTGTTCCTTCACTTGAAGGCATGGTTGTTGCTACGGATGTTGATGATACTGATAAAGTTTTGCAGTATCCAAATACTTCTGCTTCATTCCGAAACCTTCTGGTTATTTTATCGTTAGTTTTAATTGTCACATCAGATAATCCCAATTCGCCGGAGATGTCTGCGGTTGATGTTTCACCTTTTGCATCTATTATAACGAATGTTAATGTTTTTGTTGAATCCTGCAAAATAAACATTTTTTATTATATTATAATGTAAGATCTACTACCGTGTGGCCATCGCTGATTAGCGTCGTGATAATTTTGATGAAACATGATGATTTTCTATGATTCCATGAGGAAACCGTACAAAAACTAGTTGCTTTCACGCCAATTTTGGCACGCCATTTTTGGACGAGAAAAAAATTCGAACCGTTGATGTTTGACTCATTGATATGCTTCATGCACGACCTGAAACTGTCTAGGTACGTGTAGAAGCATGGCCAGTGTTAGTAAAATTAGAAAACACTGGTTTACTCCTTCCTACAAATAATTACGAACAATGGGTCCTTTCACAATAGTAGACAGCTTATTTACAGGGAGTTTGACAGTTGGCGGCTGAAATCATGTCAACAATTCATACAATATCACATACAAAACTAGCCTGCGATTTTCAGCCTAGATTATTTTAGCCTCAAAACTAGAATTAGATTCGAATACCTGATCGAACAAATGTCACAACAAGGTCGTGTTTTCATGAATCCCAAACTGGATTTCTGGTAACTTGACGAATACACAAAACACTCTCAAACCTTTAATCAGAAGCAGAAACGATAAAATCAACCTTCTAAATACATACACCTAGGGATAAGCCATCCTGTATATACTCACTTTGATAGCTGCTCGAAAACTGCTATACAACGCAAACAGCTAACTGGCTGAAATTTCAGCCTACGATCTTAAAACGGAAAGGGACCCAATGATAGATCTAATGTCCCAATGAAATATCTTTTGAATGTTTTTTTTAAATACGATAAAAAATAGTCCTGAAATAGATAAAAATGAAACCAACTGATTTGAGTGAAATTTAGAAGAACTAACGGAAGAAGAAATTATTATCATGTATCCTTGTATCCTTCAATTTTCCTCCAAATCTGATTCGACTTATCACTTCATTTCTCAAAACACGATAAGGCTCGGTTCACATAAATAATTTTACCTCCACACCGTTCTACCCATTTGCAGGTCTTCCTCAAGGAAGCGTACTCGCACCGATTCTGTTTAATATTTACACATGCAATATTCCAAAAATGAAAAATGTCAAACAATACTCTTTTGCCGATGACTTTGCGACTAGTTCCTCTGCCAAATGTCCAAGAACGATTATAAAAAGCCTAAACAAAGGACTAAATGAGTATGCAAGATACTGCAAAACATGGAAGCTGAAAGAATTCATTTAGAATCTAAAACTGACGCTATCTTTTACCGTAGAAGAAAATTGCCAGATAGAAAATTAAACATTAATAAAAATGAAGTGGAATGGAAAAATGAAATTAAATATTTGGGGGTTACACTCGACAAAAGGTTAACATTCAAAAAACATATTGAAAATAGAATACTCTCTGCAACAAAAACCTCATTATCTCTATATAGCTTTACTAGCAGGAAATCAAAATCAAACTTAAAAAACAAGCTTTTGCTTCTTAAACAAATCCTACGACCTATATTATTATATGCATACCCAGTTTGGGAAAAAAGTGTCTCTACACACTTAAAGAAAATCCAAGTGTTCCAAAACAAATTTCTTAAACGAATTCTTAATTTACCACTTTGGCATAGTACTAGTGACATTCATCATTCACAATATGATAAAAATAATACAATATGCTGATCTACTATTGGAAAAGTATACAACAAATTGTACGTCCAGCCCGTGGCGATTTGTAAATAGGTTGTATTAAAGTAAATAGACTAGATTATATATTTATGTAATAGAGGAAAGATTAGTGTAGATAAGGTTGAGGCTAGATTCTCTTTCGTTATCATTTTTCTTAGAATATATGTCCTCAATGTGACCATGGTTTTTTTTCCAAAAAACGTTTCCCTGCAGAAGAACTCCACTCTAATGCGATGGCTGAATCATGATCCTATCATGACGTGTAAACTGTTAAATTTATACAGTATATTGTGTAAAAGGCAGAAAAGGTCTAATATCAATCAGAGCTCCACTATATTGTAATTAAAAATAGTAAACAATGAAAATAAATAAATAATAATAATAATAACAATGGAAGAAGAAATTATTATCACGAGAAAAATGCATGGATCTTTTTCTCTACTGCTAAAACTTTGTCTTGTATATATTCCTTTGGCGAATGTCGAATATCTTTGGTCGTAAATCGCATTCGCTCCGCGCCAGGTCGATACGTTTGTGATCATCACCAATCTGACATGTCGCGCGCCACGTTTACGAACTGTATTCGTGCCGTGCGGCCTACTCTATGTTAGTTTATTTTTACTTTGTTTAAGTTCATGTTTATAATTATGTATAACTTTTAAGTAACATCGCTTTGAGATGGTTACATAAGGACCGTTGAATTTAACAAATAAATATAAAATAACAAATATCAAGTAAAGTCGCATGCAAAACTTTAAATAAATTTACTGCAACCAGACTTTAGTTTATCTTCTCTATACAAAATTTCATATGCCACTTTCTTTATTCATAAAGACTTATTGTCGTATTGAAACAATGTTTTATTACATATGCGAATATTGAACTCTAGTTCGACCATACTGATTGGTCCGTCATTGCACATTACGATAATTAATGTTGAATGATACAACGGTATAAAATTTCATTTTAAAAGATCTTCGGTAATTTGTATACGAATAGATTCTTTCCATTTTTCAAAATCAGTCGAATGCATTCGCGGGCCGGATTGCATGTTGCGGCGGGTCGCATTTGGCAGGCGGACCGTTCTTTGTCGACCGCTGTAGTAACTGATTCCGCTCCCATATTTCTCAACGAACCATTCCCGGCAGTAGTTTTTTGATGATATCGGTGTATACATATAGAGCACTTCGGTCCGTTCAGTGTAATTTGACAAATCTTCATTTGACTGTCTGGGAACAAGGTTTCAATAAAAGTCCTTAGCAACTATTTGTGGTAGCTATCAAAATCACAATCATAGACCCGATGGATAGACCCAAGTCTATCTACCCACGACAATCTAATACGCCAGATTTAACCCATATCGTTGCTGCAACTGATTCCAACCGCATAGATCTCTTTGAATTGACCATGAACCTAATCTGTCTGATGCTGTGCTCCCTCCTTCATTTCAATGAAATGAAGAAATGTTGGCGTAATATTTTCATAGATCCGAACTACTTTTCCACTTATTTCATAGATCTGGACCACGCGGTTTGACACCACTTGTTTCATAGACAGTGACACTTTTCAGCTATACTCCTGCCAAAAGAAAATCATTATCTTGATAAACTTCGGAAAACCATGAATAAATGTGAAAGACATGAAGCGTATATGATCCACTGAAAGTCGGATAATATCCATACTTAACAAAATGATCACGTAGCTTTCAAACATTGGACAATATGGTGATGAATTTGAATAATTGTTTTCAAATCATTAGCCCCGTGATACAATCGTCAACTCGCAAGAAATAACAACATGACCGTAGTGGGTTGAAGTCTGGAACAGATCGTCCCCCCGTGGTAAGGAGTGACTATCCGGCTGTGTGGTACTGAATACACTACGAAAGCCTGTATAGGTGGCATGTTTGCGTAGTGCGATAGACCAAGTAGTAGAAGAAGAAGTAATTAAGTTCATAAGAGTAATCAATTTAATGAAAAATATCTATTTATCAACTAAATTTTGGCTGAAAAACGTGGCATTTGACATTGGCAAAAATCCGAGATACGCGAATTAGTGTTGGGCATTGTGCGCGAGTGCGCACTGTGCGCACAGCACACCTCATTGTGCGCACTGCACAGCACACTTTGTACTGTGCGAGCACACTTCGCACAGTGCGCGCACTTCGCACTTTTCGCACTGTGTGAGCACACTCCGCACGGTGCGCGCACTTTTCGCACAGTGCGTGCGCACTCCGCACTTTTCGCACACTTCGCACAGTGCGGGCACTTTTCGCACACTCCGCACAGTGCGCGCACTTTTCGCACAGTGTGAGCACACTTCATACTGTGCGAGCACACTCCGCACAGTGCGCGCACTTTACGCACAGTGCAAGCACAGTCCGGACTTTTCGCACACTTCGCACAGGGCGAGCATGTTTCGCAAATTTCGTGCAGTGCTTCACTTTGTACTGTGCGAGCACACTTCGTACCATGTTACAGGAAGTCAGGTAGTATAGTATTGAGCATATTTTGACAAACCGCCTTTAAGCATTAGCATCAGTTAACATTAGCGACTCCGATCCGTTGGTGCTACGAGTTCAAGTCGGGGCGAATCAAAGATCCTTAAATCGCTTGCACACATTCATACCATACACATGCCCATCGCCCCCCCCCCCCTCTCGCCCTGTCCCATGTCTTCTCTTCAGTTAATCACAAAATTTGACTAGGGCTCCGAGTGAAAATTGTAATTTTTTCATCAAAACATGCGCTGCTATCGCAAGCCTGCGACGCGAATAACAGTTTTCGCGTGAAACCAGCTGTCTGTTTTATTGCACAATCGCAAAGCGGTGGCTCCGAGTACAAGCACAGACACGTTTCATCTCAGCCAAATTCAAGAGAAACCTCAACCCACTGGAGTGTCGTTTACCTACGACCTTCACAGTTCATAGTTGTTTTAAAGAAACGCGTGCTTGATGTCAGCCGATTTTTCCTGATAATTTCTTCGGCTACGGACCGCTGTGTTGATATTGTGTTTCGGGGCCTTTAAATTTGTGTCTGGGTGTGTTATATCCTTGTGTTTGTGTAACGGGTTTTCGATGGTGGTCAAGCGCAGCGTTCTGTGCATTCGATTCTCGCAGCAAATGTCTCCGCGCGGTTTCGGTGTGCTCGTGCACCGGCCATCCACACTTGCAAAGAATTATGTTGTTTCTCGCTCTACCCAATGCCTTGGGCCAACGATGATTAAATTGTATTGATTTCAGCAGTGCGCGCGTGTTTCAGCGTTCTGCGCTTATGCCATGCGTAAAGGGTGGAAAAGAAGAGCGAGGAATGAAGTGCAGCGTAGAAGGGGGCTTTTAGATTGAAAAAATATTGTCTATACCCTTTAAAGGATTCGAAACAGGTGTATGTCAAATCGATGGAGTTTCCAATATTTTCATGGATCTACACATGCTTTCTGTTGGGACCAATAATAGCCATCGTGGATGGGCGGGTGGAGTGGAGGGGGGGGGGGGGGAGGTTGGGCTTGAAGAGGTCAGGTGTCCGCCAAGTTCATCCACTGTTAGACGAACCCGATGGCTGAGTAAATGAACTCTAAGAGAAAAAGCTGACATTGGTCGTGTGGTCGTGGTCTTTGTGTACGTACCACCATAGTACGAAGTGTGCTCGCACAGTGTAAAGTGAAGTAAGTGAAGCTTGCACTGTGCGAAGTGTGCGAAAAGTGCGGAGTGTGCTCGCACTGTGCGAAGTGTGCGAAAAGTCCGGACTGTGCTCGCACTGTGCGGAGTGTGCGAAAAGTGCGCGCACCGTGCGAAGTGTGCTCGCACTGTGCGAAAAGTGCGGAGTGCGCGCACAGTGCGGAGTGCGCGCACAGTGCGTAGAGCGCGCACAGTGCGAAATGTGCACCGCACACTGAGATGTGCGTGCGTGTGCGCACAGCACACCTAATTGTGCTCTTTTTCCCAACACTAACGCGAATGTCTCCTGAACGCATTATTCGCGTAACTCAAGGGAAGGCAGTGGAATGGATCGGTATTATTAATTCAGATTAAATTGATTCTAACGTGAAGCTTCAAGTAAACTACATTTTAGAATTATTCATCCTAGGGAAAATAATTCAACGATTTACTATTAAGTATCATATCCACAATACATTCCTTTCCACAGAACGATTGTTAAATGGCGAATCTTTCCCATTCCACTTCCCAAAAAGATTCGCGAACATTTTTTGAATTTCCATAACATTATTCATTTGTTGATTTGAAAATGGCAATAGCTTATTTTTCATGGATCGATTTCTGCTTAAAAAACTCCTTTCAAAATCACCATTTCCCAGTTCATTTAGTCTTTTTTATGCAAGTTTTGCCATGGGCTGTAGGCTGGATGGTACGAATCTTCGAATGTAATCTTTTGACACGTGCACAGAAAAAAATGTATATATTGGTATCTAATGTTAATATTGTGATCCCTGCGCATGGGAGAACTTTTGTTCAAAGGGTTTTAGTGATTTCCCAACGGTGCTACAGGGGCAATATTATATTAAGAGAAAATATCACAACAATAATTGGAACAGTTGACCTATCTTGCATATGGATTGACAATCTTCAGGAAATACTGAAAGTGTGCCAGGCAAACCAGGAAACGTGTTCTTCTCGTTGCGTTATGAGGTATTCTTCCCTTTGGCAATTGTGGTTTTCTATATGTCTTTACTTTAAAGGCGCCTCATAAAAGAACACGCCCTTCACTTTCATCACCTTCTCCAAAGTTGTTATCACTTTGGAGTCCGTTAGTGTTCTCCCTACTGTAGCATACGATACAGAACACAGCTGCAGTTTGCTTCATGTATTTTTAGCTCAGCTTGCGTCCTTGAATCCAGCATGCTTTTGCTCTGTGTATATTTAAATAATGCTATGTGACAACTGTTGATGCGGGTGAGTCTCACAAATAAGCCCAAAAATGGGATTGAACCAGATGGAAGTATTTTGCGAAAATAATCCTTATTCTGAACGATCGCTTAATTTCCGCTTAAAAGTAGGCCATTCTTCAAAATTGCTTGCTCGAAAAGGTATCGCGTACCCATTGCAATAAGCGATCGCATATTGTGAATCAAATACTTGTTCTACAGTTAGAACTTAGATAGCAAGAACGGAATTGTTTGCCTAAACTGACTGTCTCGTGTTGTGTGTATTGAGATGTGGTGATAATTTTCAGCATGGATGTAGGTACAATTGACTCGTTGAATAAATGAAAAAAGAGGTTTAGCCCCAAGATGTTGGTAAATTTAGTCACGGAAAGCCTAGCCCACTAGTGCTCCAGGCAGGCCTTGACCGACAACGGTTGCTGTGCCAAAGAATAAGAAGTTAAATTTATCCTTACGATTTTTTTCGTTTCGATTTCAAAAATCATCTATTTTAGTAAATTGTATAGAGAAATGAAATAATAACTAAAATATTTTTTTTACTTTTTAGCTCAAATAAGCGATTTATTAAGGTGAAAAAAAAAAACGATTTTTTTCAATTTTAATTCTGCTGTAATAAAATACTATTCTGACCATTCTATAATATTCTAAAGCCTTTTGAAGTACTTTTGAGGGAAGATTAAACTATATATAACGGTTGTATTGTACAAAATCTTACAATTTCTTAGCGCTTGTATACATTTAGCTGTTGGTGTTGGTTGACCAACGTCTATACAATAAAGAGGTTGCAGCATATCTCAAGTTTGGTCTACAATTTTCAATCCAATACCATTGGTCAATCGTAAATATAGATTTGAGACGTGTAACCGTAGCAAGGAGCTATTTAAGCGACAATTAATCTCCTAAAGCCAAACTTCGGGCACTAGCCAAATTTTCTTGATAGTCATCCATTTTATTATAGAATTATAGCCACAAGTTTTCGTTTTTTTTTAATTATAAAACAACGTTGCATCCAGATATAATTGTAAGGGTAGAGATTTGTGTTTTGTATTAAAGCATTTTTTAAAAATAATGTAGTATAGTGTTGGAATATTTCAATAAAGCACGTGTTGTTAGTAATTTTTCATAATGTATACTTACATCATAGTTTTATGTATGTAATACATATAAATCGTAGCGATACCACAGCATCATTACTTTGCTCTTGTTAACATGCTAACATGCCGACCAGTTTTGTCCAAGTGAAACATTTTACAAACTTTAATTTAACAAACATTACATTAAATTATGTAAAATGGTTACTTCGTTCTCGTAAATCATAAATAAATTACTTGTGCCTGGATAAGTATTCTTTTCCTTCTGTAATTATTTGCTAAATTTTTACACTTTTTTGTGCCGGTCGAAGAAAATTGTATAGTTTTGAACAAAAACTTTTTTTGCTGATTTAATTATTTATTTAGAAATTATAGGTTATTAAATTTTTAAGTGGTGCTTTAAACACTGTATTTCAATTTTTTCAATCATAAGAAGGCAGTTTAAACCATTTTGTCCCACCTGACCACTTTGTCCCACCTGACTATTTTGCCCCACGTTCCTCTACTCTTTTTTAGTGATTCTCAAAAAATATTCTGTTTTAGTGATAAACACGCTGATCGTTTTAATCAAAACAAACATGTAACAAATGTTATTATCAAAAATATTTTTGTTTGAATAACACCTCAACAATGGAATGTATGAGGGTTTATGAGAAACCTAAGCAATTTTCGAAATAAGTAATAGATGAAAACTACCCTGAAAACTCAATAGCTTTCCACGGAACGATTGTTTGATAGAGAATTCTTCAATGGCTAACCTTTTTGTATTTCCTTGATACGACTCGTTTATGAATACACGCAATTCTTAACATTTTCACCGTTTTGAAATCACTGACAACACTTTGTTCAATCGTGGAAAATTTTTGGTAAATTTTTCGTTTATTTTGTGGAGTCTGTTGATAATTGTTTTTCTTATTCGTGCAGATCGTTACCCAAAGATGAATGTTGTTGTTTGTATATTTTAGAGAGACTTTGACTCCAACGGAGTTCTTTCGTCTTGGCAAAGATGAAGAGAGCTTAAAAGCTTATTCGCTTCCTATTTATTAATTTGCTATTACTAAGGATGTGCGTACAAAAAAAGCATTCATAGGATTTGTTCCGCTCCGATAATAACTGCTCGAATCTTGCAGTTGCTCGAACTCACTTAGACACATCTCAAATAGACAGTAGCGGAATTGCCATACGGGGCAAGAGTGCCACCAAGCATTTTTCCTTAAAAACTTTAGTTTATTGATCAATTGTGTATACAGTTGGTTGCTTTCCAATGACTAAGTATTCTGAGCCTAATTGCATATAGACCAATCGATATTTCCCATTGTTTTGAACTTATTTATATTGAGTTTCAAAATAGAGCAGAATATTATAATTTTTTAATCCAACCAAATAAGCTCTCAAAAATCATGCGAACAATCAACCGAGAAAATATTTACACCACCGTATAGCTGAGAAAACGTGAAATTTTTTGTGGGGTTAGTTGAAAAAAACTTTTTTTTTTGTCACTGAAAAATTCAATTTCAAAAAAGTTACAACTTTTGGGGCAAGTGTGCCACCATCTTTCATAGCGTGCTGCGGAATGGTGCGCTATTGTGAGCGGATTCTACGCCAGAAAAACAGAACAGTAACAAACCATATTGTGGTACAGTTGGTGGTCAAAAAGGGTTCATTGGTGACTAAATACATGTAGGAATACATACACTAGTGGTACAAACGTAATTATTTCCTATTATCTAAGAAATACGGTTATTTTAACCAGGTGGCCGTCTTGCCCCATACGAGTGGCACTCTTGCCCCATAGCCCAAAAAAGAACGTCTTTTTGGACCCTTTTTAAAACGCTTCAAAAACTGTTTTATTTGCACTTTTTTCAAGCGAAACTCATTTATAAGTGAGGAAATAGATGTAAAATGATTATGAGATTTAAATCGGCTCTTGAAAAACATGTTTTAATGAGTTATAACTTGAAATGCTTAAGGTGGCATACTTGCCCCAAGTTCCGCTACGTCCTTTATAGCTAATTTGAGCCTGTTCATCGAAAAATCGTTCCGTTGTCGTACTTTGTACGTATCAGCCGATTCAGAGATAGACCGTAGTTTGCGGAACCTTGCAGCTGGTTAGCCTGATGTGTATGGTTCATGATGGAAATTGGGCTTGTTAAGAAGATGTGCCAATCTTGGTGGAACTTTATAGCTTTTTAATGCATGACATCGGTACGAGCTGGCTCTTGTCAAAGTGTCAAAGACTGTTGCCGTCAATCATCTCATGTCATCATCATCTCTGCTGCACAAGTTAGATAAGTTAATTGAAGAAGAAATATTGAGTGAAGTGATTGTGAGTTTAGGGTAAACTATGTGAAATAATATGAAATTCAAGAGCATTTAAAGTTTTAAAATAAACATGCATATAAAAACACACATCGTTTTGTTTATTTAGATGTTGACGAGTTGCTTGAAAATAAAAAAAACAAAGCAAAATAATCTCCGGCACCCTGGTATAAGGAAGTTGCTTAGACGCTAATTAGAAGGACCGCCTGGAACTTTGAAGCTGATTATCTACTACAAAAGGCGAATTCAAGCAGCGATCTTAAGCTTGCCAAAATTGACTGCTTGCGCAATTTTGGTTATTTGGGATGATTTCCTGTACGCAGGGATCACAAATTTTACTTTAAATACCAAATGACATAGCTATTCTTTGCTCCTGTCAAAAGATTACAAGCAAATAATCGTGCCATCGTGTGGATGGCAAAATTGGCACGTAAAAGATTCGCCAAACTCTGTTCGATATTCCGTTGCCATACAAAGCAGTAAATTTGACTAGAGTTTTTAAGCAGAAATAGTTCCATAAAAACAAGGCTAATGGAGTATATATGTGTGTAAGATCCGTAAAATGAAACTTAAACAGAAGACGTTTTCCTAAAGTAGTTTTGCATGATACAGTCGTCAACTCGTACGACTCAACAACATGCCCGTCATGGGTTCAAACCTCGAATTGACCGTGCTCCCATACGTAGACTATCCAAAGTTATTTCGCTGTGGGGAAATGATCAGCAGATTTTCAAATTATGGGCCCCTTTCCGTTTCTAGATCGTAGGCTGAAATTTCAGCTTATCAGCTGTTTGCATTGTACAGCAGCTATCGAGCAGTTATCAAAGTAGGTATAATATACAGGTAGGCTTCTCCCAAGGCGTATGGCTTTAGAAGGCTGATTTTTATAGCTTCTGCTTCTGATTGAAGATTTTAAGAGTGTTTTGTGTATTCATCAAGCTACCAGAAAACCTGTTTGAGCAACAGTTTTCACCCGTCCTGTCAAAAAGTGGCGTTCAAATTTTGTTATGAAATTCGTGCTTTGAGACCACTATGGTCTACATACGCTTTGGTTTTAGATTCCACCACCGGATCTCTTTAATGCGCCTAAGGATAAATGAAACTCCACCTTGTTTTGCCAGTTTTTCGAGCATGTACTCGAATCTATTTCTAGCTTTGAAGCTAAAATAATCTACGCTGAATCGCAGGCTAGTTTTGTGTGTGGTTGTGTATGGAGTGTTAACATGGTTCTAGTTCCGACTTTCAAACTTATAAAACTGGCAACATATAAAACATATAAAAGAGCTGGCTAAAATCTTGAAGGGCCCTTATGTTGAAAATCATAGTCATCTTTATGCTAAACATTATCATGTTTTGACCCAGATTAACAAGCGATGAACTGCCGTAGGAGCATGGGTTCAAGCCTTGTATAGACCAAGTACGCCATGTGCAAAGCTGACTATAGCTGGCATCGCGAAAGAAATGGTTTAAAATTAACAGTCGTAAAAAATTAACCAGAGTCGTTAAAAATTGCCAGAATTTGGCATCGCGAACGCATTGAGTTCATTTGTTAATTTAAACGAATGGTCATATGCCGTCGTTAAACAAACGACTGTCAAGAGCGTATGCGATACAAATTAACAATCGTTTAATTATACTGCTCGAATTTTTCCCCATGTTTGCCTGTATGCAATATCGAGCAGTCGTTAACTGTTTTGACGGTCGTTTATTTTAACAGGAATGAACAACAAATGAACTCGGTTAAACCAACATTAACTTTAAACGATTGTTAAAATGTGTTCATTTATTCGCGATACCGGCTAATGTTTCTAATTTTAACTCAAAATTTGATATGGCCTCCTTAAAATATCAACATCACTAGATCCATCTTATGTTATCATATCGTATTGTTAAATAATTTCGCGAAAATGACCAATTTGCATACTTGGCACGCTTAGCCACATACTACGCCACAATATCACGCGATCACTTTATCAAAAACAGTAATAATTTCAACTTATACAGTATGTGTTATTCAATTCCAGTCACTCACAATTTTGTATGTGTTTAGAACTATAACTTCAGTAGTTTTTTCGTAAAATTGTTCCACTTTATTTTTTCTATCCTTTTTTGAGATGTGTTTTTTTGTTAAATAAAGTTGTTTGAATATTTTGTTCGAATTTGTACTGGGTGCGCTCCAGGACTAAAATCTGGATTTGGATACTAAAATGTAAAAAAACTGTCTTTCACTCGTGTAATCTTATGCACATGCCTGGCGTGAAATGAAAAAAATACCAGAACTATTTATTATCTTGTAATTCATACTCTTCAATGCAAAATTTTCACACTTGCTGTTTTATCACTGAGGCGTACCGTTTTGAATTCCACATTTTCTGGGCTTATTGATCCGGCAAATATTTTATTGTAATAGCACAGACTGTAGGCTTTGTCATATTCACCGAACGTGAGCACTTCTGGCGATACACTTCCCGCAAATGAAGCAACTATAATCAGCGCAAGTGTGAGCTTCATGGTACTGCGTTTCTTTGCACATTGGATTGTAATGGTTAACTGACATTCCAAAAAACATTTCACCAGCCTTTTAAAGCTTTTCTTCGGCCTACATCTTCCTAAGGCCTAAGTAACGTCTACCGTCTAGAATTCACAGGCAGAAAATGAGATATGCAATAAAAAACGTTGTTTTCGTTGAAACCGGTTGAAAGTATTGAACGTTCTTTCATTGCATCGAAAAGCCTGCAAGCAACATGTGTACTTTTTCCCGATTCGATGATTGGAGAGGAGAGTCAAAAAATAATTATTCCTTCTTTCCTTTCACCAACGGATGGGTGGTATGAAGACGGCCGCAAATCAAATTAAGTGTTATGAGACACGGCTTATGTTATATTTAAACTTATATTTGTATAGTATGAGAGGGTCCCGCTTGGTACTGTTCTTAAATCCTTATTTAAATCTATTGAAATATTGAAAAAAAGTGAAACTTTTATTTGCATTTCGATAAAAGGAACGTAATAATTGTGAACCAGGTGTACTGTTGGTAACATAAATTAATTTTACTCAATTTATTTAATTCAGTAAAACGTTTATGTTATGTCGATCCAAGAACTGTGACGAAAGGTGAATGTATTTTTTTATGGCAAAGCTACATTGCATACATTGCAATCAGATTATTTTGATTTCAGTGATGTTTTATGTAGTGTCACTTTACATTTTACTTGCCGTAGCATCCAAATCGACTCAATTATTCTACCTTTATTAGGCATTCAAACCATCGTTAAAATAATTAGAATGATTTAATCGGCTTTCTGCCATTTCTCTTTACCGTGTTTTTTTATTGCATATGCATGTTTTTTGTCGTTTGTTGAGTTTTCGAACCACAATCTGATTTGAGAAGTGCATTTTTCTTTTCTGGTAGAAAAACGGCTTTACGTTTGGTGACTGTCATAATTCTTTATGATTTTCTTCATCTGCAGTTTAGTGCACTATCACAAATAAAGATATTTTATAGCATTTTTTTAACTTTAGTTACGTATATTGATATTTATCAATGTATTGATTAATTTGTTAGAATATTGAGAATCTTACATTAAATTTATTAAAAATAATGAGTTAAGCTACATGAGCTACACTAAGCCAGGTGACAAGATGAAATGTACAATATAATAGACAAAAATCCAAAGGAGGAGAAGCTAACATAATGGCAAATGGCCACTTACAATCTCCAATGAGTGAATCTCGTTGTGCTCTCCCAAACTGAGACAGCGTACTAGTTCAAATGAAATTCGATTGGTCATTCGTACTCAAACTCTTGAACTTATGTTGCCTCTTTCATATGTATTTTTTCGGCGAACGGAGTCCATGCTCTGGCCGATAAGGTGATGATCTGATACAAGTTCTACAAATATCTATTGAAACATATCTAGTATAACAACAGACGGTATACGTCGGCACCGCAAAAATATCCCCATAGTATAGGTTTACAACATCTGAAGCCTTTTAATTTGTCCTGTGTTGCCAAGAAACAGAAAAGACGAGCAAAAATCATAAAAATGCCATCATTTTGGTTTATTGCGTCTCGAGATGAATAACTGTTTCTATCTAATATTTTTTTGAAATGTGTAAATAAACAAAAATCATCTAAGCCATGTTTTACTCACCTCAGTGATTAGCAAAATTGCATTATGTCGAGTAAAAAAATAACAATTTGTAAAAGAAGCTTGAAAGTGATAACGGTTTCGAATATACATAAAGACAAAGACAACTAAATTAAACCCAAAACTTAACGCTCTTCTCTTACCTACTTACTTTACATATCCGGCGCTATCGGCTGAATGATTGTTCGAAACTGCTCACGGTCTCGTGCCTACCAATCCATTATTCCGGCCTTAATGGTGAACGACTCCACGCCATCTTGTCCACGCAGGCAAACTTGATACGCTGTACGACAATGAGATTGCCGTTCATCGATTCCTCCGTTGTCATTCTATCTATAAGGGGCCAAAAATCCTTATGAACATTTTCCTCTCCACCGCGACCTAGGTGGTTCATTTAGATTCGGACAGTACCCATATCTTAAAGGCCTATCTTAGTACTGCTACTATAAAGGTACTCAGTAACGTCCATTGCAACAGGTTGTTTTTGGTGAACTGTTTTCTTAGGCTATAGAGTGACCGTTTGGGTGCCAACATCCTTGCGCGCAACTCAGATTCCATCCTGTTATACACGGTGGGGATCGTTCTCGTTTCTATGGAATGAAATCCGCGTTATCATCAGTGTATGCCAGGATCTGAGTGGACTTATAGAAGATGATTCCATAAGTCTCCCCCCTCGAGCCCCGGATAGCCCTCTCTAGTGCCAAATTGAATAGGAGACAGGCAAGTCCGCTCCCCTATCGCAGACCTTTGGTGGTGACAAAAGGCGTTGAGAGTTTTCCATCCAATTCACCTGGCATGTGACGTTGGTCATAGTCATTCTAACTAGCCTTATCAGTTTGCCTGTGATTTCAAAAGAGCTCATAGTGTCATGCATTTTCATCCTGACTATACTATCAGTTGTGACTTTGAAATCAATGACGAGATGGTATGTGTTGTGTCTCAATTATACCATCTTCTTCAAGATCTGCCGTATGGTGAAGATCTAAGCATTGGTTGATTTTCTGTTTTGGAATGCTTTTTGATAGTTTTTGATCATTTTTTTTTACTTTGACGTGAAGGAGAATCTTATAGGTGGCACTCAACACCGTTATAGCCATTATCTGCACTCAGGAATACAGGGTTTTCCGTTAGAACTAAAGACCGCAGGACACTTTGATGAATCGGCGTGAGTCGATCCCAAGACTGCGGAACGATACTTGAAAACGTTGACGATACCGGGATCTGCGGATTTGGATCGCAAGACTGCGGCACACTTTTTCGGGCACACTTTCGAAACGGACCCAACGATACCGACCCTACGCAATGCCCCAGGACTACTCTCAAAATGGGATCATGGAACGTACGCACTCTAAGCGAAGCCGGAGCCTTGAAAAAACTTGATGATGCCCTAGCCACACTGAGCATGGACCTCGTAGCTCTACAAGAGATTCGGTGGTTAGGGAACGGTGTGCACAACAGGCGTGGCAAGCATTGCTACGACATTTACTACAGCTGCCACGACCGCCACCGCGTGCTCGGAACGGGTTTCGCCCAAGGTCCCCGGTTTAAACCCGCAATCATGGATCAAGGCTATAAACGATAGGCTATGCACCCTGCACATGCGAGGCAAATTCTATAATATAAGTCTCATAAACGTTCACGCCCCTACTGAATTGAAAGAGGAAGAAGAGAAGGACCTGTTTTACGGCCGCCTCGCTAGAATCATAGATGCGTGCCCCAGGCATGACCTCAAAATCATCCTGGGGGACTTCAACGCAAAAGTCGATAGGGACCCAATGTACAGCCAATACACTCGTTGTCACAGTCTGCATGAGCACAATAACGATAATGGTAGTATATTAGTCCAGTTCGCCGCAGCGAACAATCTGGTTGTTGGAAGTACCAAATTTGCGCTCAAGAACCCACAAGGTTACATGGGCGCACCCGGATGGAGTAACACTCAACCAGATCGACCACGTGTTAGCAACGGCATAGAACGCGGGCATGCGCAGAGAAATATTCACGGCTCAGACGCAAAGAGAAACGAGTTCACCGCTCCAAGAAGCATACTTTGGAAGAGCAAAACATGCGGGAACTCGAGCAAACCAGAGAGGCGTACGGACCGACACGAAAGTTTTACCAAGCGATAGCAGGTC
The DNA here is from genome assembly GCF_943734685.1 of Anopheles coluzzii. NCBI lineage: Eukaryota > Metazoa > Arthropoda > Insecta > Diptera > Culicidae > Anopheles > Anopheles coluzzii. Next base: position 37,438,282 of record NC_064671.1, on the reverse strand, counting down.
ACCGAAACAACGTTGTACCTAAGGTAACCTGCTGTCGCAACAAGGGTGGAGATCTGGTTAGTAACCAGCCAGAGGTCCTCTCGCGGTGGGCTCAGTACTTTGATGAATTACTCAACGACCATTTTAATGAACAGCTAGAAGCGCCACTAGCAGGTAGTGTCATTCTACTGCCACCTAGCATAGAGGAAACACGAAAGGCTATCCATCGGCTGAAAAATAACAAGGCACCCGAAACCGACGGAATTGCAGCTGAACTGGTCAAGAACGGAGGTGCACGACTAGAAAACGAGATTCATCAAATTATTACTGAGGTGTGGTGTAATGTGTTGAGCGTACCAGTGTACCTCAAGTATCGTCACGGTAGGTCAGTTTTTACTGACATGAGCCGAGGTGGAATAAAACTTCGTTCGAGCGGACTTTTCGACACTTGATCGTCCAGGCGATCATAGAAACCTTTAGGAGGTTTCTCTTACTGGAAACGTTGGAGTTTAGAGTCCTTACCTTGGGTAGGGGGACATAACTAAACTCTTTAAATGAGAAGTCGATAGATGTTGGATGGGCATAGTCCTATCTTGGCAGTCCGAACGAATCTGACTTGCCACGGTCGGATTTGGTTTTATTTATACTCAATAAGTTTCGTACATTTGATTTTGGAATGTGTTTTTGTCCTAATTCAAGGTTATTGATATGAGGTGCAATTTATACATTGTATCGGAGTGAGGTGTCCGCCAATTTGTGCCTGTGTTTTTACAAAGGTTTTGGAAAGTTTCAACTGTTCTAGCCAAGGAACGGGTTGGTTTGTCGATCTTTGCCTACGCAGCGCTTTTAGCGATAAGTTGCTATGCGTTCTCAGTTTGTCTATGTTGCTACAGTAACGCTTAAATTGCTTATGTTGAGCGTTTCGGTTGTTCTCGATTAATGTGTCTCAATTGTTTTTCTATGAACGATATGGTCTGAGTGTGTTGCTATGGCGTGGATTGATTTTCTGATGTGTTATAATGAACGTGTTGCAATGGTGTGATTTGGCTTTCCGAAGTGTGTTACAATGTGTCTATAGCTGATAGTGTGTATTGTAATAAGTTCTGTAAACCAGATATGCTACAGTGGGATAGCGAATCGATGCCTTGTGATTGGAATCTCGGCATCATCTACCCCATATACAAGAAGGGAGATAGGTTGAACTGCAACAACTACAGGGGTATTACGGTGTTGAATACTGCCTATAAAATATTCTCCCTGATCCTTCAAGATCGCCTTGTCCTGCACGTAAAAGAGATAGTCGGAAACTATCAAAGAGGATTCCGAAACGGAAAATCAACCACTGATCAGATCTTCACCATACGGCAGATCTTGGAGAAGATGGCTGAATACAGACACAACACATACCATCTCTTCATTGACTTCAAAGCCGCATCTGATAGCATAGTCAGGGTAAAACTGTATGACGCTATGAGCTCTTTTGGAATCCCGGTCAAACTGATAAGGCTAGTTAGAATGACTATGACCAACGTCACTTGCCAGGTGAGGGTGGATGGAAAACTCTCAGGACCTTTTGCTACCACCAAGGGTCTGCGCCAGGGGGACGGACTTGCCTGTCTCCTATTCAACCTGGCGCTAGAGAGGGCTATCCGGGGCTCGAGGGGGGAGACTTATGGAATCAAAGACCAAACTTTGGCAAAGAGGCAAAGACCAAACTGATGGTGGCAACATTAGCCGGCCTGCCAATAAAGAATCAGAATTTACGTAGGCGTGACGTACAGATAGGTGAAAGCACTTTGGAAGTCGTCCCACAATTCGCCTATCTTCGGTCAAAGGTCAGCAACAACAATAACATGGAAGCTGAGTTGCGCGCAAGGATGCTGGCTGCCAACCGGTCATTCTGCAGCCTGAAAATCAGTTCACCTCAAAGAACCTGTCGCGCCGGACAAAACCTATATAGTAGCTATATAGTTCCGGTACTCACATACGCCTCTGAGACATGGACATTTTCCAAATCTGACGAAACCCTCTTAGTCGCGTTCGAGAGGAAGATGCTCAGAAGGATACTTGGCCCCGTATGTATGGAAGGACAATGGAGGAGCCGCTATAATGACGAGCTGTACGAGATGTACGGCGACCTCACTGTCGTCCAGCGTATCAAGCTCGCCAGGCTCCGGAGGGCTGGCCATGTTGTACGCATGGAAACGGACGACTCAGCCCGTACAGTCTTTTAGGCCGTCCACAAGGACATAGTAGGCGTGGTAGGCCCACATTGAGGTGGCATGGAATAGGGATGGCGATTTCATGGAACATGTGAAGAAAGGCTACATAACCTGGTATACCGTTTCAATCGTAACGCTTGGATTACGAAGTTTTAGAAAAGGTTTAATCATGGCAAGTATTATCAGAGGCACGATTACCACAGAAGACATTAAACATCGCTTGATATCACTCATATATTATACATTATTTATATAAACTGCTTCGAATATTTAGGTCACATTTCACTGACCAGAAACCTGTCAATTGGCAAAAAACAACAACATAAACACATGGTGGTTCTGATTGACAGCCGATGTAAGTTTTTACGTCTGGGACTTAAGGAATTGTGGCGTTTATTCAACAAAATTATAGTTTCCGTGTTAATAGTATTACTTTATAAACACTTTTGATTAGTTTTGTACCAAAGGGCGTAATTTTTATATTAAACCAGATAATATAAAATGTCACTAAAACTTGTGCGGCCAATGGGGGTAAAATCGACACCCCACTTGGTAATAGTGTAATGCTCATTTCAAGCATGTTAACTTTTTTATATCGTAATCTGAAAGTGCCTATATTTTATACAGATGTTCCTTAACTTTGTACGACAAACGTAATGATCAAGCTGAGCAAACACGCAATTAAAAATACCGTAGAAGCTTTAAAACTCACGATGTCAACAAACCAAGGAAGTTATAATTATGGAATTTAGATATCATTCTCTCATAGAACGTTTGCCAAACTCGCACTCAAAACATGTATATGTACATGTACGTTATGCAGACATTTGTAAGCGATAGTGTTAAGAACATGATTATACTAGGATAAAGATTAGATTGAAGAGAAATATAGAGCATTCGGAGTTGAGCACTCGAAGCAGACGGACGCATACCTTTTATCTTCATAACTGGCGCAGTCGTAAAGCGAACAAGCATCCTTTCTCATCCCGGTTTATCCATCCCTGAGAGCATATCAGCGGAGTTCCAGAGAGAATCAAAGCGAAGGACACAAATTGCTCGAGAGCGGAGTGCGTACAAGCACGGAATTTGCTGAGAGACAGCGTACCACCTACGCACAAAAGAGAAGAGACTACATCGACAGACAACTACAAGCACAAACAAAGCGTGTAAGTAGAGCGACACGAGTGACATAAAAAGTGCAAAATCCACCACACACAATGAATCAAGAAAATAATTTCACCCAAGAAGAGCTCTTGGAACACATAAGGTGTTTAACCGATACACAGAATAGCCTAGTCGAAGAAATGAATAAGATGAGGGCGGTTGTAAAAGACGATCCAATGCTTTCCTTTAAAACGCCAGATCCTATAAAAAATTTACCAATATTTAATGGTAACAAAAACGAGACACAAGCTTGGATAGAAGATACCGAAGCAACGCTTAATCTATTTGACACCTATAAGGGCACACAAACGTACGAACTTATTGTTCGAGCAGTGAAGAGCAAAATATTAGGAGAAGCGAGAGAAGCTTTGATAGCTGCAGGGAACTTTAACACGTGGCCAGAGATAAAAGAAACGTTACAGAATTGCTTCGGTGAAAAACGAGATCTCACGTCATATGTTCAATCACTTTTTTACGAACAACATGGGAATAAAACGCTAACGGAGTTTTATCAAACCCTAAAAAAACTCGATACACGCATAAAATCTGTAACTGCAAATACCGAAGACTACAAAGATCCCAGCCAGGCAATGAATAAGTTCATTATCTTACTAACACTAACGCGTTTTGTCGATGGACTAGATGGTCCACTAGCGTCACATGTTAGAAGCTGTAAACCGATAAATTTGGATGAGGCTTTTTCAGTGCTAAAAGAGTACACGAACGCGGCGTATAGAAAGAGTACGAATTACACCAGCACATCACAAACACAGAGAAATGCAATACGCGGTAACAAACCTGTCTCAAACTACGACCGTACACGATCAGATAAATTTAAACCGATGAGTAAGAGAGATGACGATGTAACCATGAGAACAATGTTATCAAAAATGCAGGTCAATAGCCATGAAGCTGGTACAGAACATAACTCAAATGAGGTAGGCGAATTAAATTGGTCAAATATTTCTAATCGAAAAATTCCAAATATTAGAAAAAATAATTTCATTCCTTATCTGGAAATAATCTCAACCGAAGGAAGCCTTAAATTCTTGGTGGATACAGGGTCGAACAAAAATTACATAATACCCAAAAAGGCAAATTTTTAAAATTGTTTAGACGAAAATGGCATTTTAGTTAGTAACATTAATGGAAAACATGCAATTAAAAAATCATTGCTGCTCGACATCTTTAACATTAACAAGAAAATTCAATTTTACATTTTTCATTTTCACGATTATTTTGATGGATTGATAGGCTTTGAAACACTTCGAGACCTTGATGCGTATTTTGACATAGGGAAAAACATGCTTAAGATTGGAAAGAAAGAATATCAACTTAAAAAGAAATATCCAGACTATCAGACTATTAACAATACCGACGAAGTACATTTCATCAAAATTGAAACAAAAAGTAAAAACGATCTTGTTGTTGGTGAAGAAACAGGTTGTGGACCATATTACATTCTGCCAGGAATTTACAGTAGTGATGGAACAAGCGCACTAGTTGCAGTAAAAAATAATAATAATATGGATCCACAAACTAACTTCAATAAGCTTCATCTGCACGAAAAAGAATTTGTAGAAACAGAAGGACCTTCTGAGCTGTCTGAAAAAAAGTTTAAAGTAATAGACAATTATCTTTCCCAACAGGAACAAAAGGCATTACAATCTCTAATTGATGAGCATACAGAAATAATACACTTTGAAAATGAAAAACTCACATTTACTCATGCTATCAAGCACAATATAAGAACAATAGATAACATTCCCATCCATACAAAATCATATCGATACCCCCAAGTTTTTGAAAGCGAGGTACAAAACCAGGTGAAAAAAATGTTAAAAGACGGTATAGTACGGGAATCAATTTCCTCATACACATCACCAGTATGGATAGTCCCAAAAAAGGCTGACGCTACAGGGTTAAAGAAATATCGTCTAGTAGTTGACTATCGTAAACTCAATAATAATACTATTTCAGACAAATATCCCATTCAGAATATCACTGATATCTTAAGGCCGGGCTACATTGACCGTACTCCGTAGTGTAATTTTGATTTTCACTAGCGCATCTGGCGGAAGCTGGTGGAAGCTTTTTTTGGTCGTCGAGGGAATGGTCATGCCGGATCTCAAATTTAAGTTGTTTTTTCATCGTTTTTTGATGCGAAAATGGCTGAAATACTTGCACAACATATTTATCTATCAATTGCATAGCTTTTCCAGACCAGTTTAAGTAAAAAACATGGAAAAATAACATATTTTCTGAAGCGGCTACAAATTGTTTGGCAAAATGCTTCGGTCAGCCGCCGCAAGATGCGCTAGTGAAAATCGAAATTACGCTACGAAGTACGATCAATGTAGCCCGGCCTTTAGATAAATTAGGACGAGCTAGCTATTTTTCTACAATTTGTAGTAGGTTTGGAGATAGCTATGGTCGCCATATAGTATGTTCGGTTTTTGATACGGTCGCCATGTAATCTGATGAGCGTACAACGGTACAACTGATCAACGCGTACCATCGCGGTAGGTCAGTGTTTCGCTGACAAGTATCGAGGTTGAATAACACTTTGTTCGAAGCGGACTTTTCGACACTTGATCGTCCAGGCGATCATAGAAACCTTTAGGAGGTTTCCCTTACTGGAAACGTTGGAGTTTAGAAGCCTTACCTTGGGCAGGGGGACATAACTAAACTCTTGAAATAAGTTGGAAGGCGAAGTATTAGGAAGTGTAACGTCCTATCTTGGCAGTCCGAACGAATCTGACTTGCCACGGTCGGATTTGGTTTTATTTATACTCAATAAGTTTCGTACATTTGGTTTTGGAATGTGTTTTTGTCCTAATTAAAGGTTATTGATATGAGGTGCAATTTATACATTATATTGGAGTGAGGTGTCTATGTTTTTACGAAGGTTCTGGAAAGTATAAACTGTGCGAACGGGTGCGTTCGTCGATCTTTGCCTACACTGCGCTTTTAGCAATAAGTTGCTATGCGTTCTCTGTTTCTCCACTTTGCTGCAGTAACGCTTGAATTGCTTATGTTGCCCGTTTCGGTTGTTTTTGATAAGTGTGTCACGGCTGTTATTTGTTTGAATGGACGGCCTGAACTCTTCCGGTTGCGGTGCTATGGTATGATCTGATTTGCTGAATGTGTTATAATGAATGTGTTACAATGGTGTGGTTTGGCTTTCCGAAGTGTGTTACGATGTGTCTATAGCTGATCTCGTGTCTGGTTTTCATCAGATTCAAATGGAAGAAAAAGACATAGAGAAAACTGCTTTTTCAATAAAATCAGGGAAATTTGAATTTACTAGGATGCCTTTTGGGCTTAAAAACGCCCCGGCAACATTCCAAAGAGTGATGGATGCAATTTTAAGGGAGTTTATTGGAATTTGTTGTCTCGTCTATATGGACGATATAATTATATTTTCTAGTTCATTAGAAGATCATGTCAAAGATATTCGTAAAATTTTTCAGAAATTGAAAGATGCTAGACTAAAAATTCAAATTGAAAAATGTTACTTTTTCCGAAGAGAAGTTCAATTTTTAGGACACACAGTGTCTGAAGATGGCGTTAGACCAAACTCCGATAAAATAGAAATAATTAAGACATGGCCAGTGCCGAAAACTGAAAAGGAGCTTAAACAATTTTTAGGCACTATTGGGTACTACCGACGATTTATTAGAGATTTTGCCAAAATGATTAAACCTCTAACACAATTACTTCGCAAAGAATCTGAGTTCCAATTTACATCCAAAGAAATAGCATGCTTCGAGAAGTGTAAATCTTTAGTTACAATGGAACCTATTCTAGCCTACCCGGATTACACTAAGGAATTTATTCTCACTACCGACGCTAGTAACTTCGCAGTAGGAGCAGTGCTATCTCAGGGCCAGATTGGTAAAGACAGGCCAATTGCTTATGCTTCTTGGACTCTGAATAAGTCAGAGGAAAATTATTGTACCACTGAAAAAGAACTCCTCGCAATTGTCTGGGCAGTAAAACAATTTCGACAATATTTATACGGTCGGAAGTTTAAGTTGGTTACTGACCATCGCCCATTGATTTATGCTTCATCAAGTTTAAATCAAAAGATAGTCCGATGGAATCTAGTTCTAACAGAATTTGATTTTGAAACAATTTATAATTTATAATTTATGTGGTGGCCGATGCTTTGTCCAGAATAAGACCAAATTTTGCATCTAATGAAATAGGAAATAAGATAGGATCTAAATGAGTTGAACGGTGAAACAAACGATGAAATGACAATACACTCGGCAGACACGAGTGATGATCATTACATACGTATCACAGAAAAGCCTACGAATCTCTTCAAAAATCAGTTGATTTTTCTTGTTGACTTCAATGTAGCAGAAACGCATGAAGAAGTTTTCCCTAAGTTCCATAGGTTCATAATTTCAAAGCCGCAATATTCTGAGGAAGATATTGTCCACATTATTAAAGAAAAAGTTAAAATTAACGGTACTTCTTGTATTCATTGTCCCAATTCACTTATCCAGCTCATTCAAGAGACGTACAGAAAAAACTTTGCAGAAAACAAGATATTTAAAATTTACATCTCTTTAACCTTGTTAACAGATATAAAATCAGAAGTAGAGCAAGATGATATCGTAATGAAAACCCATGAATATGCGCATCGAGGAATTAAAGAAAACAAAGCACAAATTCTAAGCAAATATTTTTTTCCATCTATGGACTAAAAAATTAAAGTATTCATTCATACTTGGAGCATTTGTAGGAAAAGTAAATATGACAGAAATCCTCCAAGATTGATTCGCAGCTCTAACTATGCCATCAAACCGTTTGAAAAGGTCCATATTGACATATTTTTCTTAAAAGGAAATAAAATGTTAACAATTGTCGACGCATTTTCGAAATTTGCAAACGTGATCCCTTTACAAACAAGAACCATTATAGATCTTAAAAAGGCTATCACAGATCATATCAGGATATTTGGGAGACCCAAATTAATAATAAATGATCAAGAACCGGCTTTTGTATCCATAGATTTTGTTGGTTTTCTTCAAGATCTAAATATAGAAATCCATCCAGTGGAAGCAATTCCAATGGCATAGTAGAAAGATTCCACTCAACCTTCATAGGATTGTATAGAACATTAAATAGAAGATACAATAATTTGGAATTATCAATGTACTAATGTAATATAATTTTTTCGATAAGATCAATGTACTAGTTGACATTTATAATCATACTATCCATTCGGTTACAGGCTACAGACCAAGAGAATTAATTTTCAACGTTCAAGGAAAAACCGATACGGATGAAATATTAGAATGCTTCAACAAACTGCAATCAAATGTAAAAGTAAGACTTCAAAAACAAAAAGAATTAATAGAAAATGGAAATAAGAATAGAGAACTACCGCATAGTTTAAGGCCCGGGGAGAAAGTATTTGTAAGAGTTACGCAACGAAATACGAAAGATAAAGAACCATTTAAAGCTTCTGAAGTAAAACAAGATAATGAACTAACATTTAGGGATTCGTTTGATTTTAAGGTTCATAAATCAAGGATAAAAAAATGAAATGTTATTTGTTAGGATTCATTAAAACCAAGCGAGAACGCTTGGAACTGAAAGGGGAGCCGTTACGCACACATTTGTAAGCGATAGTGTTAAGAACATGATTATACTAGGATAAGGATTAGATTGAAGAGAAATATAGAGCATTCGGAGTTGAGCACTCGAAGCAGACGGACGCATACCGTTTATCTTCATAACTTGTATATGTGTATGTACATGTACATGTAATATATGGTTTAGGCTTATTAAAATTAATATTGTAATGGGTTTGAACATATTTTAGGTTTACTTTAGGCCGGTTTAGGCTTAAATGAAGAAAAAAAAAAGCTGGCATGGAATCACATTGACCGATGTTCGACTTTGATTGGCAGATAAAAATTAAATTGAACACCCTTCGATTTTATGAAAAAACAGAAGAAGATTACCGGAAGATACTGTCTTCCAGGTTATTTTTTAAAACAAATTTAAACATTCATTTGGTAAACCAGATGCTATTTCCGCAGCTTCTACTATAAGCAGTCTGGTCCGATGCTATTTGTAATGAAATTTTTGTTCTTGCTTGTAATTTCATTTCTTTCGCATATTTGAATAATGTTTTCTGTTAATTTTTCTTAAAATTGGTATGAAATACTTTGCTGAATTTCAATGAAAAACAACCGGCCATCAGAGTTTGTTATTTTGAAATTATAGCCAATGTGTCGAAATCACCCTACCAGGTGTCGATTTTACCGCATCATGGTGTCGATCTTACCCGCACTGTAGTCGTGATGCAACGAAAACACACTTTTTTATTTTTATCAAAATATTATCAAAATCAATCCAGGAACCGTAGTTTCTACGTAAGGATGTTACATAATGAATCAAAAAAGCTTTTTCGATGTCTACTAGCAATGTTGGCACGATATCGACCGATGTTTGTAAACATGACTGTTCCCTGTCACCACCCCGTGAATCCTTCGTGAAACAGGATTTACTAAAATTCTGCACGATATCTGTCCCCTCTGTCTCGACACAATTGTGGAGACGTAAAATTTTATCAAAGGTCGCCTGATTAAGCGCTGGTTGCACCGCTCACCATTGTTTGGCACATCGTGCGCTTGGTGTACCTTCCTCACAGCACCTTAGAGACGGTCGCGCCTGCGCTTCCCTGCTATCAAACCTTCAATCAACTGTTGCTGATTTCCTGAAAATATAACGAATTTAAGCTTGTTTACTCTACCGCTATCTATACGCATAATACGCAAATATAGTTGATCCCTAGCACGCAATGCGAATGGTGTAAACCTAACCTCATTTGTATCAGGATAGGTGAGTGTGTGTGTATACTGGTTTCTAACTTGCTTATTGTTTTCTTTTAGACAAACCCTATCGACGAATGTAATGCGGTGCATGTTATGCTGCGATCTATCTTTGAAAAAGGTAGTGAAAATAGTTTCGGTCCCGCTACGGTTGCCGGAACCAAATATTGTCCCTCTCAATCGTCTTCGCTCAGCTACAGGGTCACCAATGTTGCCAGTTGGTGCCATCGAATCGGTGTGTAGTGTCCCGATCATTAACCTTGACTCCCCTTTCAGGAACGGCAGAATCGACAGTCCCTGAAAGTGAGTAAAATTAATGATTAGTGAATTGATGTACGGTTCTTCAAGCGGCAAACTTGGCTGTGTTGTGAAACGAGTGTTGGCAAACTCGTGTTGTGTGCCGTTGCCGCTCGCCGAAATTGCCAAGTTCCGCCGCCTTCCAAACGAATCGTCCTTCGTTACGCCTACCGCGCAGCTGCTCTCCTGTGATCCTGGTCTTCTGGTTACACCGACGTTTCGTGCCAGTTCTGTTCGCACTTCGCAGTTCAGTACGGTCGCTGGTTCTTGGTCGAATGTGCTGGTATTTTGTTGTCCATGCTCGTGAATCGTGACTTCGCGGATTGGTACCCTCGGCACCGTGGGTCTCGACGCACAAGTTTTTGTCAATGATTCTGTTCCTCCAGATTGGACCGTCTCATGGAGAAATGTGTTGTGTCGCACATGACAGTTTAGTAGGGAATGTACGTGATCCGACGGAAGGTTATGTGATTGCGTGGATCGCCGCGCCATCTCAGGATACTTGGCAAAAACTGACGTGTCCACGACTGCTACTGTCGCAGGATTCACATTTACCATTTCGATGTTAACGGGCTCACCAATTTCACCATCACTCACTGCTATCGTACACTGTTTCTGCTTGTGCTGTTGCTGATGCTGATGCTGCTGCTGATGCTGATGCTGATGCTGATGCTGCTGCTGCTGCTGATGCTGCTGCTGCTGATGCTGCTGCTGCTGATGCTGCTGTTGCTGATGCTTGATCCGTGCATCGGTCACATATCGAATTGATGCCTTTTTTTCCTCGAGCTGAAGCCGAATCTTTAAATGTTCGAGCTTCAGGTTAGCCATTTTGAGCTCGTACTCTTTTATGGCCATCTCCCGTTCTTGCTGTTGCACTTCCATAAGCTTTTCGAGTGCCGCTTGCCTAGACCTTTTGTGTTGCGCTGTTGTCGGTGAATTTGTGGTAGGAGGCCTTTTTGCGGCATGGAATGTAGTGAGCTCTTTTTCCTCTGTAGCCAGCTTATTCGCCGAGGCTTCGCCCTCGCTATGTGCTGCTCTTTTGGCACTTTTGTCGCCTTCGCAGCTTTCAGCAGGTACCCCAGTCATCGCAATGGCTTCCTTAGAGGACTTTAGACGGCCCATCTCCTTAGCTTCGCACTTTGCCACTTTCATCACACACAAATTGCACCAAGATTTTGACATCACAGTGACGCCGACACACCCGTAATGGTACCACTTTCTGCACTTTTTGCAAGGCACCATATCTTCCACGGTGTTATGCCGCTCGCAGCCACCACAATCAAATCCGCGCTTGGTCATCGCGAACACTTTTATAAAAATAACTTGCGTTAGAAAGTTTAGCACGAATTTTTAAATGTTGCTACGGATGTAGCAATCCGTTTATTTTGAGTAGCTTTTCACAAACGTTTCTACAACTGTCGCTCGCGTATAAATTTATCGCCGATCATGGGGTGGGGTGTTGGCACGATATCGACCGCGTGTGATCGGACAGGGAACAGTAATGTTTACAAACATTAAGCTGACTTGACAACTCGATCAAATATCCAAAATACCCGGCAGATGGCGTACAAGATTCACAAAGAGAGACAACACGATTAGATTGTGCGACAACCAGATCTCCGTAATTAGGGCCAATTCGGGAGCAGGTCAAATAGGGTCAAGTAGCACAGCTGATCGACGAACAGGGCGCCATCGCGAAACGCGGTTAGTAGCAAAGATTAAGCTAGAAAGGACAGACGAATTTTTAAACTGTTTACATTGGCAAAAGTATTGCAATCAGGGGAAAACCTTAAGGTGTCGAAACTACCCCCAGTTCCCCTATATCGAAAGGTTATGTGGAATTGGGTGTAGGTTACGTGGAAGCTATTCTAGCGCTTGGATCGGTGAAATATTTCCTATTAGCTGCATTGCACAATACTACTCACCGGTGGTTAGATACACATAATGATTATTTTATAAATGAATACGATAAATGCCCATGTTCATCATGAAAACCAATCTTTAACATCCGATGAGAGCAAAGTATCTAAAGCGATAAATTCTATAGATGTTTTGTTTGGTCTAAGTTTTTAGATTTTTTTATAGAGACTTTGAATTTTAGACTAAGTGGAATAATAATGGGCAAAACAGCTACTACCCAAACGACCAAAACGAGATGAATGGGTAAAACTATGGACCTGAGATGGGGCCCTATCTCAGAACCCATACTGGTACACTGGTGGACATAAAAATAGGAACTTTTTTCTGTGACCGAAAAACATATTTCTTGTCGGAAATATTTGGTAGCCCTGAAAAGGACTGTTTAAGTGGTTGTTGGGAGGTGGTGTTGCGGTGTTCCACAGAGCGGAAACATATTCTAACGGTTAATGTGTTGACCGTTATTCGCTATCACTTCCTCACAGCGTAGGGCCATATCGCCGATGAGGTTACGGCATTCGCTTCGGTCTATGCGTTTCCACATAGCCTTGCAGCGTCTCCATAGCGAATCGGCAGAACGTGCATGCTTGTTCTTAAGCTGACGCTTGAGAGTTGACCACAGATTCTCAATCGGGTTGAGGTCTGGACTCAACGCAGGCCACGGTAGAGCTTGCACATCCTCGTTTGCCAAAAAACAATTAACTAATCGCGATGTGTGCTTTGAGTCGTTATCGTGCTGAAAGATGTAATGCTCTTCGTCTCCGAATTTTTGTCGGGCGTGTGGCAACATCTTACGACGTAGTATGTTTCTATACCCTTCCGAGTTCAGTGTCCCTTTGATACGGAACAAAGGACCCGGGCCGTGCCAGGAGAAGCAACCCCACACCATTACGTGGCCGCCTCCGTGCTTTAGGGTTTTTATAGTATTTTTTGGATGATACGCGTGTTTAGGAAGGCGCCAGACGTATTTAGTGCCGTCCGAACCATCCAGATTGATTCTGGACTCATCCGAAAAAATTATTTTGCTCCACCAAAAGATGGATGCAGCTAAATGCTCTTCGGCAAACCGAATGCGCGCTTCTACGTGGTGCGCCATTAGCTTACGAACCTTTCGTAGTTTCCGGGCACAGAACCCACCGGCGTGTAAACGGCGCGACACCGTTTTCGCCGAAACTTGCAATCTAAGCTCCTGCTTAATACGATTGCAAGTTTTGAAAGGGTCCGCCCTGATTATCTCAACCATCTGCGCGTCAACGTCAGCCGTTGTTTTTCGCGGACGACCTGTGGATTTACCCGTAGCCTAGCTACGAATGGCGTTGTCCACAAACGTCCGCGAACGGCCGAACGCCTTGCAGATGGTTTTGATAGGCACGTTCTCAAGATACAAACCCTGAATATGTTTCCGCTCCTCTGGAGTGCAGTGCTTTCCGCGACCCATGAAGAACTTGTGGAATTTTCAAATCGCAAACTTTCACCATTACCACTGAGTGAAGAATGAAGCGCAACACGGTTTGGATCTCTTTTTATACTACCGAAAAACGCTGCCGTTACTCAAAACTCAGATAAGTAGCGCACCACAAATGCGAGTATAAAAGGCAAACAAACAGCGATTGCAAATTCAGTACGCCTCGAACGTTAGACGAAAGAACTCCGCAGGAGCCAAAGCCTCTCTAAACCATACTAACAACAACATACGCCTCGATCTGTTGGCGATAAGAGGCCAACGAACTCCGCAGGAGCCAAAGCCTCTCTAAACCATACTAACAACAACAAAAACTGTTGGCGATGACACACCTATTGCACGCAAAAAACACACAACAAATTTTTTTCCTATCTTTTTGTCCACCGGTGTACCCAAAGGCAGACAATTTTGGACTTATTTTTTTATAGAGAGCAAAACGCTGATGCTCCTTCATCGCTCCTCCTCCTTCTCTCACGGACTTACAGTCGTTGCCACCTAATTTTGGCTCTAAGACATCAATTTTTGACAGTGCGCAACAATTTTTGCCTCTAAGGCATAAATTTTTGACAGTGCGCATCAGTTTTTGACTCTAACGCGCCTATTTTTGTGTGCAAGTCATCAATTTTTGACTCTTGTAGGAATCATGACAATTTTATAAGGTATTTAAGCAAAATTTTAACATTTGTTATTCCATATCTAATAAAAAATACAATAATTGTGTAAAAAATACATGCCAATTATTTTCACTCAATCGAAACTTCCAAAATTGGCAAAACAATTGCTTTATTTTAAATTCTATTAATACATTTTTTCACTATTTAACTTAATTTCAATCATTTCAAAACACACAGTTTCATAAATAACGTAAAATTTTGTAAATAAAGCGCTTAACTCACAGTCAAAATTTGATGCCTTCGAGTCAAAAATTGATGCGCACTGTGAAAAATTGATGCCTTTGAGGCAAAAATCGTGACACGCTGTCAAAAATTGGTGCCTTTGAGACAAAAATAGATGAGTTAGAGTCAAAATTTAGCAGCAACGACTGTAATGGCAAGAGTTCCAGGAGAGGGAGGAGCGGGGGAGATGTAGTATGTGCTCCACATTCACACATACACTCTTACTGTTGTGGGCAGCCGTGCGTGCCGACCCCTGGACCCGGCACACACTAAGCCTTGCGCTGCTTAGTGTGTGCGACAGTGTGCGTGTACACTGTCGTCCGGTTGACCGGTGGCAGCGCAACTGCCACGGCAAGTCCAGGGGTCGGCACGGCTGCCCACAACAGTATGTTTAATAAGTGTTTAAATAAAGTAAAGATTTTAAACATAACGCTTACAGCAGCAGGCAATTTGCGAGATCATGAAATCGGGAGAGTATAGGGCCAATTATGTGACTCGAGTGCTTGAGAAAAAGTATCAAAATGCTGATTTTCTATTATGATCCGTGTTAGAGAACTCGATTTTTCTCTGGTTTGGTATATCTAACAGAACGAAGGTCATTTGCATTACCTGACTCAAATGGTGACCGTTTTTTGTTCAACAGCTTTCCGTCAGGTTAAAGCTACCGAAAAATTTGCCAGCCTCGTACAACAGGTGCCGTTAGTCCGGAGCCGGTTCTGGAGCCGTTGGTACGCTAAACTGTAATTTCTAATTAGTCCAAGGTCTATGAAAATTTTGCTTACAAGGACTAACAATATCCGAGAACCATGTCGAATCGAATATTTGTATCACAAAAAGTCCATGGAGCAGTCAAATTAAAAGTACTATCGTACTGCAAATGTTTGTACAGTAGGTATTGCCAGTCCCGTGGTAATATCGTCAACAAGCAAGACTTAACTACGCGTCCGTCCTGGGTTTAAGCCCGTTATGGACCGAGCCCTCAATACATAGCAGTGATTATCCTGCTATGGGTATTAAATAAGTCACTGATAGGTCAATACCGGTATATGTGCCAAAGAAGAAAAAAAAGACGGAATCGCTTACTGCGGATATTTGTTGTACACATCAACATTTGCACGTTTACTGTCACTTTTACAAAACAATACGAAAGCTGAAAAAATAGTTCCTTGTTTTATTTTACCAAAAAATACCTGTCAGGTGTTGAACTCTAGCAAGGATCGAGTCCCTGATACTCAAAGCTGTTTATCCTGGTATATTGATAAACCAATCAACTCATTAGTATCCAAACGAATGATTGATATGGTAGATCTTAACTATTACGTCAGGTAAGAAGAAACGAAGTTTGTGATAAAATCGTAGGGGCAGCTACTTCTACTCCTTAAATTGCATATTCTTCAATTTTTTTATTGAAACTGGGTGTCTGAATCTGGGTAAATCATACTAGCTGATTAATATATAAATTACTTACATTCTATAAATTTATTCAAATATCACGATTTAATCATGCTAACTGGTAGTACACAGGCTTCGAGGTGAATTTTCAATACAAAAGGCATTCAAGAGTAAAAACATTTCGAAGCAACGTATTCTATCATGGTTTGTTCTTGTATATTTTCTTAAAAGTTTAGTAGTGAAGTTATAAACCATTTTATTTCAACGCTATACCTGGATACCAGTGTGGGATGTAATTTCCCTTGCTCGGTTTTTTAATTTGTTTAACATTACTTGCTATTGGCTTTTTCGTTGTTGGTCTTGCAAACAAAAATGGAAACAAAATTTGCGGTTTCGACGGTTTTTGAACAGTGTTAATAGTTGGTTTTTGCACTGGATTATTATATATTGAAGATCCTGAGGCAACCCCAGGTATTGCATTTTGAAATGACAATGGATTTATAAGTGAGTTATTGTTGTTTGTTATTTGCTGCCAGATTACTGGGGAGGGATATGAAGGTATTGCATTTGCAAACGAGGGGAAAAAATGTGCATTAAATAAGTTGTTTGAGGAAGCAGGTGTTGTTCGTATTGTAACTGTTAAACCAGGTTTAACCGGTTCACTCGAACTAGAAGATGTCAACACACTTGACGATATTGTGCTAGCAATGGTAGTAGGCGGAGTATCCGTAGATTCTTCACCAGACGACATGACCGAGGGTATGGTACTCTCGCTGTTGTCAACATAAGGTTTCGAAGTTTTTCGAGTTGTAACTGTTGTAGCAGAGGTAGTTGCAGGTCTTCTGGAAGAAGACGACATAGTACTAAACGTAGAAGAAGGAAGAGTATTGGTAGGTCTTTTACTAGAAGATATTGTTGTTGTTCCTTCGCTGTACGTCACGGTTGAAGAAGGTGTTGTGCTCGGGGAAGTTGTTGTTTTAGTAACAGTTGAATCGGGTGCAGTCGATGGTTTCGAAGAAGACGATGTCGATCGACTCGATAAGATTGTACTAGCAGAAGTAGATGAAGGTGTATACATAGGACTTTTAGAAGTTGACCTAACTGTCGTTCGATTCGTTGAGGATATGGAGGAAGAAAGTGTTGTTCTTGTAGTTGATCTATTCGTAACTGTTGTCCAAGAAGTAGACGACGGATTTCGGGAGGAAGAAGTAGTTGCTGGTCTTGTTGGAGTAGTTCTGGTTGTACCAGGTGTCGTGGATGGCTCCGGAGTAGAGGCTGACGACATACTAGACGACATTGTGCTATCGGTAGGTGTTGGTCTTGTTGGAGTTGTTCTAGTTGTACCAGGTGTCGAAGATGGCTCCGGAGTAGAGGCTGACGACATTGTGCTATCGGTAGGTGTTGGTCTTGTTGGAGTAGTTCTGGTTGTACCAGGTGTCGTAGATGGCTCCGGAGTAGAGGCTGACGACATACTAGAGGACATTGTGCTATCGGTAGGTGTTGGTTTTGTTGGAGTAGTTCTGGTTGTACCAGGTGTCGTAGATGGCTCCGGAGTAGAGGCTGACGACATTGTGCTATCGGTAGGTGTTGGTCTTGTTGGAGTAGTTCTGGTTGTACCAGGTGTCGTGGATGGCTCCGGAGTAGAGGCTGACGACATTGTGCTATCGGTAGGTGTTGGTCTTGTTGGAGTAGTTCTGGTTGTACCAGGTGTCGTGGATGGCTCCGGAGTAGAGGCTGACGACATACTAGACGACATTGTGCTATCGGTAGGTGTTGGTCTTGTTGGAGTAGTTCTGGTTGTACCAGGTGTCGTGGATGGCTCCGGAGTAGAGGCTGACGACATACTAGACGACATTGTGCTATCGGTAGGTGTTGGTCTTGTTGGAGTAGTTCTGGTTGTACCAGGTGTCGTGGATGGCTCCGGAGTAGAGGCTGACGACATACTAGACGACATTGTGCTATCGGTAGGTGTTGGTTTTGTTGGAGTAGTTCTGGTTGTACCAGGTGTCGTGGATGGCTCCGGAGTAGAGGCTGACGACATACTAGACGACATTGTGCTATCGGTAGGTGTTGGTTTTGTTGGAGTAGTTCTGGTTGTACCAGGTGTCGTAGATGGCTCCGGAGTAGAGGCTGACGACATTGTGCTATCGGTAGGTGTTGGTCTTGTTGGAGTAGTTCTGGTTGTACCAGGTGTCGTGGATGGCTCCGGAGTAGAGGCTGACGACATACTAGACGACATTGTGGTATCGGTAGGTGTTGGTCTTGTTGGAGTAGTTCTGGTTGTACCAGGTGTCGTAGATGGCTCCGGAGTAGAGGCTGACGACATACTAGACGACATTGTGCTATCGGTAGGTGTTGGTCTTGTTGGAGTAGTTCTGGATGTACCAGGTGTCGTAGATGGCTCCGGAGTAGAGGCTGACGACATTGTGCTATCGGTAGGTGTTGGTCTTGTTGGAGTAGTTCTGGTTGTACCAGGTGTCGTGGATGGCTCCGGAGTAGAGGCTGACGACATACTAGACGACATTGTGCTATCGGTAGGTGTTGGTCTTGTTGGAGTAGTTCTGGTTGTACCAGGTGTCGAAGATGGCTCCGGAGTAGAGGCTGACGACATTGTGCTATCGGTAGGTGTTGGTCTTGTTGGAGTAGTTCTGGTTGTACCAGGTGTCGTAGATGGCTCCGGAGTAGAGGCTGACGACATTGTGCTATCGGTAGGTGTTGGTCTTGTTGGAGTAGTTCTGGTTGTACCAGGTGTCGTGGATGGCTCCGGAGTAGAGGCTGACGACATACTAGACGACATTGTGCTATCGGTAGGTGTTGGTCTTGTTGGAGTAGTTCTGGTTGTACCAGGTGTCGTGGATGGCTCCGGAGTAGAGGCTGACGACATACTAGACGACATTGTGCTATCGGTAGGTGTTGGTCTTGTTGGAGTAGTTTTGGTTGTACCAGGTGTCGTGGATGGCTCCGGAGTAGAGGCTGACGACATACTAGACGACATTGTGTTATCGGTAGGTGTTGGTTTTGTTGGAGTAGTTCTGGTTGTACCAGGTGTCGTAGATGGCTCCGGAGTAGAGGCTGACGACATTGTGGTATCGGTAGGTGTTGGTCTTGTTGGAGTAGTTCTGGTTGTACCAGGTGTCGTGGATGGCTCCGGAGTAGAGGCTGACGACATACTAGACGACATTGTGGTATCGGTAGGTGTTGGTCTTGTTGGAGTAGTTCTGGTTGTACCAGGTGTCGTAGATGGCTCCGGAGTAGAGGCTGACGACATACTAGACGACATTGTGCTATCGGTAGGTGTTGGTTTTGTTGGAGTAGTTCTGGATGTACCAGGTGTCGTAGATGGCTCCGGAGTAGAGGCTGACGACATTGTGCTATCGGTAGGTGTTGGTCTTGTTGGAGTAGTTCTGGTTGTACCAGGTGTCGTGGATGGCTCCGGAGTAGAGGCTGACGACATACTAGACGACATTGTGCTATCGGTAGGTGTTGGTCTTGTTGGAGTAGTTCTGGTTGTACCAGGTGTCGAAGATGGCTCCGGAGTAGAGGCTGACGACATTGTGCTATCGGTAGGTGTTGGTCTTGTTGGAGTAGTTCTGGTTGTACCAGGTGTCGTAGATGGCTCCGGAGTAGAGGATGACGACACACTAGAGGACATTGTGCTATCGGTAGGTGTTGGTCTTGTTGGAGTAGTTCTGGTTGTACCAGGTGTCGTAGATGGCTCCGGAGTAGAGGCTGACGACATACTAGACGACATTGTGCTATCGGTAGGTGTTGGTCTTGTTGGAGTAGTTCTGGTTGTACCAGGTGTCGTGGATGGCTCCGGAGTAGAGGCTGACGACATACTAGACGACATTGTGCTATCGGTAGGTGTTGGTCTTGTTGGAGTAGTTCTGGTTGTACCAGGTGTCGTAGATGGCTCCGGAGTAGAGGATGACGACATACTAGAGGACATTGTGCTATCGGTAGGTGTTGGTCTTGTTGGAGTAGTTCTGGTTGTACCAGGTGTCGTAGATGGCTCCGGAGTAGAGGCTGACGACATTGTGCTATCGGTAGGTGTTGGTCTTGTTGGAGTAGTTCTGGTTGTACCAGGTGTCGTAGATGGCTCCGGAGTAGAGGCTGACGACATACTAGACGACATTGTGCTATCGGTAGGTGTTGGTCTTGTTGGAGTAGTTCTGGTTGTACCAGGTGTCGTAGATGGCTCCGGAGTAGAGGATGACGACATACTAGAGGACATTGTGCTATCGGTAGGTGTTGGTCTTGTTGGAGTAGTTCTGGTTGTACCAGGTGTCGTAGATGGCTCCGGAGTAGAGGCTGACGACATTGTGCTATCGGTAGGTGTTGGTCTTGTTGGAGTAGTTCTGGTTGTACCAGGTGTCGTAGATGGCTCCGGAGTAGAGGATGACGACATACTAGAGGACATTGTGCTATCGGTAGGTGTTGGTCTTGTTGGAGTAGTTCTGGTTGTACCAGGTGTCGTAGATGGCTCCGGAGTAGAGGCTGACGACATTGTGGTATCGGTAGGTGTTGGTCTTGTTGGAGTAGTTCTGGTTGTACCAGGTGTCGTAGATGGCTCCGGAGTAGAGGCTGACGACATTGTGCTATCGGTAGGTGTTGGTCTTGTTGGAGTAGTTCTGGTTGTACCAGGTGTCGTAGATGGATCCGGAGTAGAGGCTGACGACATACTAGACGACATTGTGCTATCGGTAGGTGTTGGTCTTGTTGGAGTAGTTCTGGTTGTACCAGGTGTCGTAGATGGCTCCGGAGTAGAGGCTGACGACACACTAGAGGACATTGTGCTATCGGTAGGTGTTGGTCTTGTTGGAGTAGTTCTGGTTGTACCAGGTGTCGTAGATGGCTCCGGAGTAGAGGCTGACGACATACTAGACGACATTGTGCTATCGGTAGGTGTTGGTCTTGTTGGAGTAGTTCTGGTTGTACCAGGTGTCGTGGATGGCTCCGGAGTAGAGGCTGACGACATACTAGACGACATTGTGCTATCGGTAGGTGTTGGTCTTGTTGGAGTAGTTCTGGTTGTACCAGGTGTCGTAGATGGATCCGGAGTAGAGGCTGACGACATACTAGACGACATTGTGCTATCGGTAGGTGTTGGTCTTGTTGGAGTAGTTCTGGTTGTACCAGGTGTCTTAGATGGCTCCGGAGTAGAGGCTGACGACATACTAGACGACATTGTGCTATCGGTAGGTGTTGGTCTTGTTGGAGTAGTTCTGGTTGTACCAGGTGTCGTAGATGGCTCCGGAGTAGAGGCTGACGACATACTAGACGACATTGTGCTATCGGTAGGTGTTGGTTTTGTTGGAGTAGTTCTGGTTGTACCAGGTGTCGTAGATGGCTCCGGAGTAGAGGCTGACGACATTGTGCTATCGGTAGGTGTTGGTCTTGTTGGAGTAGTTCTGGTTGTACCAGGTGTCGTAGATGGCTCCGGAGTGGAGGCTGACGACATTGTGCTATCGGTAGGTGTTGGTCTTGTTGGAGTAGTTCTGGTTGTACCAGGTGTCGTAGATGGCTCCGGAGTAGAGGCTGACGACATTGTGCTATCGGTAGGTGTTGGTCTTGTTGGAGTAGTTCTGGTTGTACCAGGTGTCGTGGATGGCTCCGGAGTAGAGGCTGACGACATTGTGCTATCGGTAGGTGTTGGTCTTGTTGGAGTAGTTCTGGTTGTACCAGGTGTCGTAGATGGCTCCGGAGTAGAGGCTGACGACATACTAGACGACATTGTGCTATCGGTAGGTGTTGGTCTTGTTGGAGTAGTTCTGGTTGTACCAGGTGTCGTAGATGGCTCCGGAGTAGAGGCTGACGACATACTAGACGACATTGTGCTATCGGTAGGTGTTGGTCTTGTTGGAGTAGTTCTGGTTGTACCAGGTGTCGTGGATGGCTCCGGAGTAGAGGCTGATGACATACTAGACGACATTGTGCTATCGGTAGGTGTTGGTCTTGTTGGAGTAGTTCTGGTTGTACCAGGTGTCGTGGATGGTTCTGGAGTAGAGGCTGACGACATTGTGGTATCGGTAGGTGTTGGTCTTGTTGGAGTAGTTCTGGTTGTACGAGGCGTCGTAGATGGTTCTGGAGTAGAGGCTGACGACATTGTGGTATCAGTACTTTCAGTAGATGTTGGTCTTGTTGGAGTAGTTCTGGTTGTACCAGGTGTCGTAGATGGTTCCGGAGTAGAGGCTGACGACATTGTGGGATCAGTAGTTTCAGTAGATGTTGGTCTTGTTGGAGTAGTTCTGGTTGTACCAGGCTTTGTGGATGGCTCCGGAGTAGAGGCTGACGACATTGTGGTATCAGTACTTTCAGTAGATGTTGGTCTTGTTGGAGTAGTTCTGGTTGTACCAGGCGTCGTGGATGGTTCCGGAGTAGAGGCTGACGACATTGTGGTATCAGTACTTTCAGTAGATGTTGGTCTTGTTGGAGTAGTTCTGGTTGTACCAGGCGTCGTGGATGGCTCCGGAGTAGAGGCTGACGATATTGTGCTATCGGTAGGTGTTGATCTTGTTGGAGTAGCTCTGGTTGTACCAGGCGTTGTGGATGGTTCCGGAGTAGAGGCTGACGACATTGTGGTATCAGTACTTTCAGTAGATGTTGGTCTTGTTGGAGTAGTTCTGGTTGTACCAGGTGTCGTGGATGGTTCTGGAGTAGAGGCTGACGACATTGTGGTATCAGTACTTTCAGTAGATGTTGGTCTTGTTGGAGTAGTTCTGGTTGTACCAGGCGTTGTGGATGGTTCCGGAGTAGAGGCTGA
Source organism: Anopheles coluzzii (assembly GCF_943734685.1). Classification (NCBI taxonomy): domain Eukaryota; kingdom Metazoa; phylum Arthropoda; class Insecta; order Diptera; family Culicidae; genus Anopheles; species Anopheles coluzzii. The sequence continues at coordinate 37,415,333 of NC_064671.1, read as the reverse complement.
CGACATTGTGGTATCAGTACTTTCAGTAGATGTTGGTCTTGTTGGAGTAGTTCTGGTTGTACCAGGTGTCGTGGATGGTTCTGGAGTAGAGGCTGACGACATTGTGGTATCAGTACTTTCAGTAGATGTTGGTCTTGTTGGAGTAGTTCTGGTTGTACCAGGCGTTGTGGATGGTTCTGGAGTAGAGGCTGACGTCATTGTGGTATCAGTACTTTCAGTAGATGTTGGTCTTGTTGGAGTAGTTCTGGTTGTACCAGGCGTTGTGGATGGTTCTGGAGTAGAGGCTGACGTCATTGTGGTATCAGTACTTTCAGTAGATGTTGGTCTTGTTGGAGTAGTTCTGGTTGTACCAGGCGTCGTGGATGGTTCTGGAGTAGAGGCTGACGACATTGTGGTATCAGTACTTTCAGTAGATGTTGGTCTTGTTGGAGTAGTTCTGGTTGTACCAGGCGTCGTGGATGGCTCCGGAGTAGAGGCTGACGACATTGTGGTATCAGTACATTCAGTAGATGTTGGTCTTGTTGGAGTAGTTCTGGTTGTACCAGGTGTCGTGGATGGTTCTGGAGTAGAGGCTGACGACATTGTGGTATCAGTACTTTCAGTAGATGTTGGTCTTGTTGGAGTAGTTCTGGTTGTACCAGGCGTCGTGGATGGCTCCGGAGTAGAGGCTGACGACATTGTGGTATCAGTACTTTCAGTAGATGTTGGTCTTGTTGGAGTAGTTCTGGTTGTACCAGGTGTCGTGGATGGTTCCGGAGTAGAGGCTGACGACATTGTGGTATCAGTACTTTCAGTAGATGTTGGTCTTGTTGGAGTAGTTCTGGTTGTACCAGGTGTCGTGGATGGTTCTGGGGTAGAGGCTGACGACATTGTGGTATCAGTACTTTCAGTAGATGTTGGTCTTGTTGGAGTAGTTCTGGTTGTACCAGGCGTCGTGGATGGCTCCGGAGTAGAGGCTGACGACATTGTGGTATCAGTACTTTCAGTAGATGTTGGTCTTGTTGGAGTAGTTCTGGTTGTACCAGGCGTCGTGGATGGTTCCGGAGTAGAGGCTGACGACATTGTGGTATCAGTACTTTCAGTAGATGTTGGTCTTGTTGGAGTAGTTCTGGTTGTACCCGGCGTCGTGGATGGCTCCGGAGTAGAGGCTGACGACATTGTGGTATCAGTACTTTCAGTAGATGTTGGTCTTGTTGGAGTAGTTCTGGTTGTACCAGGTGTCGTGGATGGTTCCGGAGTAGAGGCTGACGACATTGTGCTATCGGTAGGTGTTGGTCTTGTTGGAGTAGTTCTGGTTGTACCAGGCGTTGTGGATGGCTCCGGAGTAGAGGCTGACGACATTGTGGTATCAGTACTTTCAGTAGATGTTGGTCTTGTTGGAGTAGTTCTGGTTGTACCAGGCGTCGTGGATGGCTCCGGAGTAGAGGCTGACGACATTGTGGTATCAGTACTTTCAGTAGATGTTGGTCTTGTTGGAGTAGTTCTGGTTGTACCAGGCGTTGTGGATGGTTCCGGAGTAGAGGCTGACGACATTGTGGTATCAGTACTTTCAGTAGATGTTGGTCTTGTTGGAGTAGTTCTGGTTGTACCAGGCGTCGTAGATGGTTCCGGAGTAGAGGCTGACGACATTGTGGTATCAGTACTTTCAGTAGATGTTGGTCTTGTTGGAGTAGTTCTGGTTGTACCAGGCGTCGTGGATGGTTCTGGAGTAGAGGCTGACGACATTGTGGTATCAGTACTTTCAGTAGATGTTGGTCTTGTTGGAGTAGTTCTGGTTGTACCAGGTGTCGTGGATGGTTCCGGAGTAGAGGCTGACGACATTGTGGTATCAGTACTTTCAGTAGATGTTGGTCTTGTTGGAGTAGTTCTGGTTGTACCAGGCGTCGTGGATGGCTCCGGAGTAGAGGCTGACGACATTGTGGTATCAGTACTTTCAGTAGATGTTGGTCTTGTTGGAGTAGTTCTGGTTGTACCAGGTGTCGTGGATGGTTCTGGAGTAGAGGCTGACGACATTGTGGTATCAGTACTTTCAGTAGATGTTGGTCTTGTTGGAGTAGTTCTGGTTGTACCAGGCGTTGTGGATGGTTCTGGAGTAGAGGCTGACGTCATTGTGGTATCAGTACTTTCAGTAGATGTTGGTCTTGTTGGAGTAGTTCTGGTTGTACCAGGCGTTGTGGATGGTTCTGGAGTAGAGGCTGACGTCATTGTGGTATCAGTACTTTCAGTAGATGTTGGTCTTGTTGGAGTAGTTCTGGTTGTACCAGGCGTCGTGGATGGTTCTGGAGTAGAGGCTGACGACATTGTGGTATCAGTACTTTCAGTAGATGTTGGTCTTGTTGGAGTAGTTCTGGTTGTACCAGGCGTCGTGGATGGCTCCGGAGTAGAGGCTGACGACATTGTGGTATCAGTACATTCAGTAGATGTTGGTCTTGTTGGAGTAGTTCTGGTTGTACCAGGTGTCGTGGATGGTTCTGGAGTAGAGGCTGACGACATTGTGGTATCAGTACTTTCAGTAGATGTTGGTCTTGTTGGAGTAGTTCTGGTTGTACCAGGCGTCGTGGATGGCTCCGGAGTAGAGGCTGACGACATTGTGGTATCAGTACTTTCAGTAGATGTTGGTCTTGTTGGAGTAGTTCTGGTTGTACCAGGTGTCGTGGATGGTTCCGGAGTAGAGGCTGACGACATTGTGGTATCAGTACTTTCAGTAGATGTTGGTCTTGTTGGAGTAGTTCTGGTTGTACCAGGTGTCGTGGATGGTTCTGGGGTAGAGGCTGACGACATTGTGGTATCAGTACTTTCAGTAGATGTTGGTCTTGTTGGAGTAGTTCTGGTTGTACCAGGCGTCGTGGATGGCTCCGGAGTAGAGGCTGACGACATTGTGGTATCAGTACTTTCAGTAGATGTTGGTCTTGTTGGAGTAGTTCTGGTTGTACCAGGCGTCGTGGATGGTTCCGGAGTAGAGGCTGACGACATTGTGGTATCAGTACTTTCAGTAGATGTTGGTCTTGTTGGAGTAGTTCTGGTTGTACCAGGCGTCGTGGATGGCTCCTGAGTAGAGGCTGACGACATTGTGGTATCAGTACTTTCAGTAGATGTTGGTCTTGTTGGAGTAGTTCTGGTTGTACCAGGTGTCGTGGATGGTTCCGGAGTAGAGGCTGACGACATTGTGCTATCGGTAGGTGTTGGTCTTGTTGGAGTAGTTCTGGTTGTACCAGGCGTTGTGGATGGCTCCGGAGTAGAGGCTGACGACATTGTGGTATCAGTACTTTCAGTAGATGTTGGTCTTGTTGGAGTAGTTCTGGTTGTACCAGGCGTCGTGGATGGCTCCGGAGTAGAGGCTGACGACATTGTGGTATCAGTACTTTCAGTAGATGTTGGTCTTGTTGGAGTAGTTCTGGTTGTACCAGGCGTTGTGGATGGTTCCGGAGTAGAGGCTGACGACATTGTGGTATCAGTACTTTCAGTAGATGTTGGTCTTGTTGGAGTAGTTCTGGTTGTACCAGGCGTCGTAGATGGTTCCGGAGTAGAGGCTGACGACATTGTGGTATCAGTACTTTCAGTAGATGTTGGTCTTGTTGGAGTAGTTCTGGTTGTACCAGGCGTCGTAGATGGCTCTGGAGTAGAGGCTGACGACATTGTGGTATCAGTACTTTCAGTAGATGTTGGTCTTGTTGGAGTAGTTCTGGTTGTACCAGGTGTCGTGGATGGTTCTGGAGTAGAGGCTGACGACATTGTGGTATCAGTACTTTCAGTAGATGTTGGTCTTGTTGGAGTAGTTCTGGTTGTACCAGGCGTTGTGGATGGCTCCGGAGTAGAGGCTGACGACATTGTGGTATCAGTACTTTCAGTAGATGTTGGTCTTGTTGGAGTAGTTCTGGTTGTACCAGGCGTCGAGGATGGTTCCGGAGTAGAGGCTGACGACATTGTGGTATCAGTACTTTCAGTAGATGTTGGTCTTGTTGGAGTAGTTCTGGTTGTACCAGGCGTCGTGGATGGTTCCGGAGTAGAGGCTGACGACATTGTGGTATCAGTACTTTCAGTAGATGTTGGTCTTGTTGGAGTAGTTCTGGTTGTACCAGGCGTCGTGGATGGCTCCGGAGTAGAGGCTGACGACATTGTGGTATCAGTACTTTCAGTAGATGTTGGTCTTGTTGGAGTAGTTCTGGTTGTACCAGGCGTCGTGGATGGCTCCGGAGTAGAGGCTGACGACATTGTGCTATCGGTAGGCGTTGGTCTTGTTGGAGTAGTTCTGGTTGTACCAGGCGTTGTGGATGGTTCCGGAGTAGAGGCTGACGACATTGTGGTATCAGTACTTTCAGTAGATGTTGGTCTTGTTGGAGTAGTTCTGGTTGTACCAGGTGTCGTGGATGGTTCTGGAGTAGAGGCTGACGACATTGTGGTATCAGTACTTTCAGTAGATGTTGGTCTTGTTGGAGTAGTTCTGGTTGTACCAGGCGTCGTGGATGGCTCCGGAGTAGAGGCTGACGACATTGTGGTATCAGTACTTTCAGTAGATGTTGGTCTTGTTGGAGTAGTTCTGGTTGTACCAGGTGTCGTGGATGGTTCCGGAGTAGAGGCTGACGACATTGTGGTATCAGTACTTTCAGTAGATGTTGGTCTTGTTGGAGTAGTTCTGGTTGTACCAGGTGTCGTGGATGGTTCTGGAGTAGAGGCTGACGACATTGTGGTATCAGTACTTTCAGTAGATGTTGGTCTTGTTGGAGTAGTTCTGGTTGTACCAGGTGTCGTGGATGGTTCTGGAGTAGAGGCTGACGACATTGTGGTATCAGTACTTTCAGTAGATGTTGGTCTTGTTGGAGTAGTTCTGGTTGTACCAGGCGTCGTGGATGGCTCCGGAGTAGAGGCTGACGACATTGTGGTATCAGTACTTTCAGTAGATGTTGGTCTTGTTGGAGTAGTTCTGGTTGTACCAGGCGTCGTGGATGGTTCCGGAGTAGAGGCTGACGACATTGTGGTATCAGTACTTTCAGTAGATGTTGGTCTTGTTGGAGTAGTTCTGGTTGTACCAGGCGTCGTGGATGGCTCCGGAGTAGAGGCTGACGATATTGTGCTATCGGTAGGTGTTGGTCTTATTGGAGTAGTTCTGGTTGTACCAGGCGTTGTGGATGGTTCTGGAGTAGAGGCTGACGACATTGTGGTATCAGTACTTTCAGTAGATGTTGGTCTTGTTGGAGTAGTTCTGGTTGTACCAGGCGTTGTGGATGGTTCTGGAGTAGAGGCTGACGACATTGTGGTATCAGTACTTTCAGTAGATGTTGGTCTTGTTGGAGTAGTTCTGGTTGTACCAGGTGTCGTGGATGGTTCTGGAGTAGAGGCTGACGACATTGTGGTATCAGTACTTTCAGTAGATGTTGGTCTTGTTGGAGTAGTTCTGGTTGTACCAGGCGTTGTGGATGGTTCCGGAGTAGAGGCGGACGACATTGTGGTATCAGTACTTTCAGTAGATGTTGGTCTTGTTGGAGTAGTTCTGGTTGTACCAGGTGTCGTGGATGGTTCTGGAGTAGCGGTTGACGACATTGTGGTATCAGTACTTTCAGTAGATGTTGGTCTTGTTGGAGTAGTTCTGGTTGTACCAGGCGTTGTGGATGGTTCTGGAGTAGAGGCTGACGTCATTGTGGTATCAGTACTTTCAGTAGATGTTGGTCTTGTTGGAGTAGTTCTGGTTGTACCAGGCGTCGTGGATGGTTCCGGAGTAGAGGCTGACGACATTGTGGTATCAGTACTTTCAGTAGATGTTGGTCTTGTTGGAGTAGTTCTGGTTGTACCAGGCGTCGTGGATGGTTCTGGAGTAGAGGCTGACGACATTGTGGTATCAGTACTTTCAGTAGATGTTGGTCTTGTTGGAGTAGTTCTGGTTGTACCAGGCGTTGTGGATGGTTCTGGAGTAGAAGCTGACGACATTGTGGTATCAGTACTTTCAGTAGATGTTGGTCTTGTTGGAGTAGTTCTGGTTGTACCAGGCGTCGTGGATGGCTCCGGAGTAGAGGCTGACGATATTGTGCTATCGGTAGGTGTTGGTCTTGTTGGAGTAGTTCTGGTTGTACCAGGCGTTGTGGATGGTTCCGGAGTAGAGGCTGACGACATTGTGGTATCAGTACTTTCAGTAGATGTTGGTCTTGTTGGAGTAGTTCTGGTTGTACCAGGCGTCGTGGATGGTTCTGGAGTAGAGGCTGACGACATTGTGGTATCAGTACTTTCAGTAGATGTTGGTCTTGTTGGAGTAGTTCTGGTTGTACCAGGCGTTGTGGATGGTTCCGGAGTAGAGGCGGACGACATTGTGGTATCAGTACTTTCAGTAGATGTTGGTCTTGTTGGAGTAGTTCTGGTTGTACCAGGTGTCGTGGATGGTTCTGGAGTAGAGGCTGACGACATTGTGGTATCAGTACTTTCAGTAGATGTTGGTCTTGTTGGAGTAGTTCTGGTTGTACCAGGCGTTGTGGATGGTTCCGGAGTAGAGGCGGACGACATTGTGGTATCAGTACTTTCAGTAGATGTTGGTCTTGTTGGAGTAGTTCTGGTTGTACCAGGTGTCGTGGATGGTTCTGGAGTAGCGGCTGACGACATTGTGGTATCAGTTCTTTCAGTAGATGTTGGTCTTGTTGGAGTAGTTCTGGTTGTACCAGGCGTCGTGGATGGTTCCGGAGTAGAGGCTGACGACATTGTGGTATCAGTACTTTCAGTAGATGTTGGTCTTGTTGGAGTAGTTCTGGTTGTACCAGGCGTCGTGGATGGCTCCGGAGTAGAGGCTGACGATATTGTGCTATCGGTAGGTGTTGGTCTTGTTGGAGTAGTTCTGGTTGTACCAGGCGTTGTGGATGGTTCCGGAGTAGAGGCTGACGACATTGTGGTATCAGTACTTTCAGTAGATGTTGGTCTTGTTGGAGTAGTTCTGGTTGTACCAGGTGTCGTGGATGGTTCTGGAGTAGAGGCTGACGACATTGTGGTATCAGTACTTTCAGTAGATGTTGGTCTTGTTGGAGTAGTTCTGGTTGTACCAGGCGTTGTGGATGGTTCCGGAGTAGAAGCTGACGACATTGTGGTATCAGTACTTTCAGTAGATGTTGGTCTTGTTGGAGTAGTTCTGGTTGTACCAGGCGTTGTGGATGGTTCTGGAGTAGAGGCTGACGTCATTGTGGTATCAGTACTTTCAGTAGATGTTGGTCTTGTTGGAGTAGTTCTGGTTGTACCAGGCGTTGTGGATGGTTCTGGAGTAGAGGCTGACGACATTGTGGTATCAGTACTTTCAGTAGATGTTGGTCTTGTTGGAGTAGTTCTGGTTGTACCAGGCGTTGTGGATGGTTCTGGAGTAGAGGCTGACGTCATTGTGGTATCAGTACTTTCAGTAGATGTTGGTCTTGTTGGAGTAGTTCTGGTTGTACCAGGCGTTGTGGATGGTTCTGGAGTAGAGGCTGACGTCATTGTGGTATCAGTACTTTCAGTAGATGTTGGTCTTGTTGGAGTAGTTCTGGTTGTACCAGGCGTCGTGGATGGTTCCGGAGTAGAGGCTGACGACATTGTGGTATCAGTACTTTCAGTAGATGTTGGTCTTGTTGGAGTAGTTCTGGTTGTACCAGGCGTCGTGGATGGCTCCGGAGTAGAGGCTGACGATATTGTGCTATCGGTAGGTGTTGGTCTTGTTGGAGTAGTTCTGGTTGTACCAGGCGTTGTGGATGGTTCTGGAGTAGAGGCTGACGACATTGTGGTATCAGTACTTTCAGTAGATGTTGGTCTTGTTGGAGTAGTTCTGGTTATACCAGGCGTCGTGGATGGTTCCGGAGTAGAGGCTGACGACATTGTGGTATCAGTACTTTCAGTAGATGTTGGTCTTGTTGGAGTAGTTCTGGTTGTACCAGGCGTTGTGGATGGTTGCGGAGTAGATGCTGACGACATTGTGGTATCAGTACTTTCAGTAGATGTTGGTCTTGTTGGAGTAGTTCTGGTTGTACCAGGTGTCGTGGATGGTTCTGGAGTAGAGGCTGACGACATTGTGGTATCAGTACTTTCAGTAGATGTTGGTCTTGTTGGAGTAGTTCTGGTTGTACCAGGCGTCGTGGATGGCTCCGGAGTAGAGGCTGACGACATTGTGGTATCAGTACTTTCAGTAGATGTTGGTCTTGTTGGAGTAGTTCTGGTTGTACCAGGCGTCGTGGATGGTTCCGGAGTAGAGGCTGACGACATTGTGGTATCAGTACTTTCAGTAGATGTTGGTCTTGTTGGAGTAGTTCTGGTTGTACCAGGCGTCGTGGATGGTTCCGGAGTAGAGGCTGACGACATTGTGGTATCAGTACTTTCAGTAGATGTTGGTCTTGTTGGAGTAGTTCTGGTTGTACCAGGCGTCGTGGATGGCTCTGGAGTAGAGGCTGACGACATTGTGGTATCGGTAGGTGTTGGTCTTGTTGGAGTAGTTCTGGTTGTACCAGGCGTTGTGGATGGCTCCGGAGTAGAGGCTGACGACATTGTGGTATCAGTACTTTCAGTAGATGTTGGTCTTGTTGGAGTAGTTCTGGTTGTACCAGGTGTCGTGGATGGTTCTGGAGTAGAGGCTGACGACATTGTGGTATCGGTAGGTGTTGGTCTTGTTGGAGTAGTTCTGGTTGTACCAGGCGTTGTGGATGGTTCCGGAGTAGAGGCTGACGACATTGTGGTATCAGTACTTTCAGTAGATGTTGGTCTTGTTGGAGTAGTTCTGGTTGTACCAGGCGTCGTGGATGGTTCTGGAGTAGAGGCTGACGACATTGTGGTATCAGTACTTTCAGTAGATGTTGGTCTTGTTGGAGTAGTTCTGGTTGTACCAGGCGTTGTGGATGGTTCCGGAGTAGAGGCTGACGACATTGTGGTATCAGTACTTTCAGTAGATGTTGGTCTTGTTGGAGTAGTTCTGGTTGTACCAGGCGTCGTGGATGGTTCCGGAGTAGAGGCTGACGACATTGTGGTATCAGTACTTTCAGTAGATGTTGGTCTTGTTGGAGTAGTTCTGGTTGTACCAGGTGTCGTGGATGGTTCCGGAGTAGAGGCTGACGACATTGTGGTATCAGTACTTTCAGTAGATGTTGGTCTTGTTGGAGTAGTTCTGGTTGTACCAGGTGTCGTGGATGGTTCTGGAGTAGAGGCTGACGACATTGTGCTATCGGTAGATGTTGGTCTTGTTGGAGTAGTTCTGGTTGTACCAGGTGTCGTAGATGGTTCCGGAGTAGAGGCTGACGACATTGTGGTATCAGTACTTTCAGTAGATGTTGGTCTTGTTGGAGTAGTTCTGGTTGTACCAGGCGTCGTGGATGGCTCCGGAGTAGAGGCTGACGACATTGTGCTATCGGTAGATGTTGGTCTTGTTGGAGTAGTTCTGGTTGTACCAGGTGTCGTGGATGGCTCCGGAGTAGAGGCTGACGACATTGTGGTATCAGTACTTTCAGTAGATGTTGGTCTTGTTGGAGTAGTTCTGGTTGTACCAGGCGTTGTGGATGGTTCTGGAGTAGAAGCTGACGACATTGTGTTATCAGTACTTTCAGTAGATGTTGGTCTTGTTGGAGTAGTTCTGGTTGTACCAGGTGTCGTGGATGGTTCCGGAGTAGAGGCTGACGACATTGTGGTATCAGTACTTTCAGTAGATGTTGGTGTTGTTGGAGTAGTTCTGGTTGTACCAGGCGTCGTGGATGGTTCCGGAGTAGAGGCTGACGACATTGTGCTATCGGTAGGTGTTGGTCTTGTTGGAGTAGTTCTGGTTGTACCAGGTGTCGTAGATGGTTCCGGAGTAGAGGCTGACGACATTGTGGTATCAGTACTTTCAGTAGATGTTGGTCTTGTTGGAGTAGTTCTGGTTGTACCAGGCGTCGTGGATGGTTCCGGAGTAGAGGCTGACGACATTGTGGTATCAGTACTTTCAGTAGATGTTGGTCTTGTTGGAGTAGTTCTGGTTGTACCAGGTGTCGTAGATGGTTCCGGAGTAGAGGCTGACGACATTGTGGTATCAGTACTTTCAGTAGATGTTGGTCTTGTTGGAGTAGTTTTGGTTGTACCAGGCGTCGTGGATGGTTCCGGAGTAGAGGCTGACGACATTGTGCTATCGGTAGATGTTGGTCTTGTTGGAGTAGTTCTGGTTGTACCAGGTGTCGTAGATGGTTCCGGAGTAGAGGCTGACGATATTGTGGTATCGGTAGGTGTTGGTCTTGTTGGAGTAGTTCTGGTTGTACCAGGTGTCGTAGATGGTTCCGGAGTAGAGGCTGACGACATTGTGCTATCGGTAGGTGTTGGTCTTGTTGGAGTAGTTCTGGTTGTACCAGGTGTCGTAGATGGTTCCGGAGTAGAGGCTGACGACATTGTGGTATCAGTACTTTCAGTAGATGTTGGTCTTGTTGGAGTAGTTCTGGTTGTACCAGACGTCGTGGATGGTTCCGGAGTAGAGGCTGACGACATTGTGCTATCGGTAGATGTTGGTCTTGTTGGAGTAGTTCTGGTTGTACCAGGTGTCGTAGATGGTTCCGGAGTAGAGGCTGACGACATTGTGCTATCGGTAGGTGTTGGTCTTGTTGGAGTAGTTCTGGTTGTACCAGGTGTCGTAGATGGTTCCGGAGTAGAGGCTGACGACATTGTGGTATCAGTACTTTCAGTAGATGTTGGTCTTGTTGGAGTAGTTCTGGTTGTACCAGGCGTCGTGGATGGTTCCGGAGTAGAGGCTGACGACATTGTGCTATCGGTAGATGTTGGTCTTGTTGGAGTAGTTCTGGTTGTACCAGGTGTCGTGGATGGTTCTGGAGTAGAGGCTGACGACATTGTGGTATCAGTACTTTCAGTAGATGTTGGTCTTGTTGGAGTAGTTCTGGTTGTACCAGGCGTCGTGGATGGTTCCGGAGTAGAGGCTGACGACATTGTGGTATCAGTACTTTCAGTAGATGTTGGTCTTGTTGGAGTAGTTCTGGTTGTACCAGGCGTCGTGGATGGCTCCGGAGTAGAGGCTGACGACATTGTGGTATCAGTACTTTCAGTAGATGTTGGTCTTGTTGGAGTAGTTCTGGTTGTACCAGGCGTCGTGGATGGTTCCGGAGTAGAGGCTGACGACATTGTGGTATCAGTACTTTCAGTAGATGTTGGTCTTGTTGGAGTAGTTCTGGTTGTACCAGGCGTCGTGGATGGCTCCGGAGTAGAGGCTGACGACATTGTGGTATCAGTACTTTCAGTAGATGTTGGTCTTGTTGGAGTAGTTCTGGTTGTACCAGGCGTCGTGGATGGTTCCGGAGTAGAGGCTGACGACATTGTGGTATCGGTAGATGTTGGTCTTGTTGGAGTAGTTCTGGTTGTACCAGGTGTCGTAGATGGCTCCGGAGTAGAGGCTGACGACATTGTGGTATCGGTAGGTGTTGGTCTTGTTGGAGTAGTTCTGGTTGTACCAGGTGTCGTAGATGGCTCCGGAGTAGACTCTGACGACATACTAGACGACATTGTGGTATCGGTAGGTGTTGGTCTTGTTGGAGTAGTTCTGGTTGTACCAGGCGTTGTGGATGGTTCCGGAGTAGAGGCGGACGACATTGTGGTATCAGTACTTTCAGTAGATGTTGGTCTTGTTGGAGTAGTTCTGGTTGTACCAGGTGTCTTGGATGGTTCCGGAGTAGAGGCTGACGACATTGTGGTATCGGTAGGTGTTGGTCTTGTTGGAGTAGTTCTGGTTGTACCAGGTGTCGTAGATGGTTCGGGAGTAGAGGCTGACGACATTGTGCTATCGGTAGATGTTGGTCTTGTTGGAGTAGTTCTGGTTGTACCAGGTGTCGTGGATGGCTCCGGAGTAGAGGCTGACGACATTGTGGTATCGGTAGGTGTTGGTCTTGTTGGAGTAGTTCTGGTTGTACCTGGTTTTGTAGATGGCTCCGGAGTAGAGGCTGACGACATTGTGGTATCGGTAGGTGTTGGTCTTGTTGGAGTAGTTCTGGTTGTACCAGGTGTCGTAGATGGCTCCGGAGTAGAGGCTGACGACATTGTGGTATCGGTAGGTGTTGGTCTTGTTGGAGTAGTTCTGGTTGTACCAGGCGTCGTGGATGGCTCCGGAGTAGAGGCTGACGACATTGTGGTATCAGTACTTTCAGTAGATGTTGGTCTTGTTGGAGTAGTTCTGGTTGTACCAGGTGTCGTGGATGGTTCTGGAGTAGAGGCTGACGACATTGTGGTATCGGTAGGTGTTGGTCTTGTTGAAGTGGTTCTGGTTGTACCAGGTGTCGTGGATGGCTCCGGAGTAGAGGCTGACGACATTGTGGTATCGGTAGGTGTTGGTCTTGTTGGAGTAGTTCTGGTTGTACCAGGCGTTGTAGATGGCTCCGGAGTAGAGGCTGACGACATTGTGGTATCGGTAGGTGTTGGTCTTGTTGGAGTAGTTCTGGTTGTACCAGGTGTCGTGGATGGCTCCGGAGTAGAGGCTGACGACATACTAGACGACATTGTGATATCGGTAGGTGTTGGTCTTGTTGGAGTAGTTCTGGTTGTACCTGGTGTTGTGGATGGCTCCGGAGTAGAGGCTGACGACATTGTGGTATCAGTACTTTCAGTAGATGTTGGTCTTGTTGGAGTAGTTCTGGTTGTACCAGGTGTCGTGGATGGTTCTGGAGTAGAGGCTGACGACATTGTGCTATCGGTAGGTGTTGGTCTTGTTGGAGTAGTTCTGGTTGTACCAGGTGTCGTGGATGGTTCCGGAGTAGAGGCTGACGACATTGTGCTATCGGTAGGTGTTGGTTTTGTTGGAGTAGTTTTGGTTGTACCAGGTGTCGTGGATGGTTCTGGAGTAGAGGCTGACGACATTGTGCTATCGGTAGGTGTTGGTCTTGTTGGAGTAGTTCTGGTTGTACCAGGTGTCGTAGATGGTTCTGGAGTAGAGGCTGACGACATTGTGGTATCAGTACTTTCAGTAGATGTTGGTCTTGTTGGAGTAGTTCTGGTTGTACCAGGTGTCGTGGATGGTTCTGGAGTAGAGGCTGACGACATTGTGGTATCGGTAGGTGTTGGTCTTGTTGGAGTAGTTCTGGTTGTACCAGGTGTTGTAGATGGCTCCGGAGTAGAGGCTGACGACATTGTGGTATCGGTAGGTGTTGGTCTTGTTGGAGTAGTTCTGGTTGTACCAGGTGTCGTAGATGGCTCCGGAGTAGAGGCTGACGACATTGTGGTATCGGTAGGTGTTGGTCTTGTTGGAGTAGTTCTGGTTGTACCAGGTGTTGTGGATGGCTCCGGAGTAGAGGCTGACGACATTGTGCTATCGGTAGGTGTTGGTCTTGTTGGAGTAGTTCTGGTTGTACCAGGTGTCGTAGATGGTTCTGGAGTAGAGGCTGACGACATTGTGGTATCGGTAGGTGTTGGTCTTGTTGGAGTAGTTCTGGTTGTACCAGGCGTCGTGGATGGTTCCGGAGTAGAGGCTGACGACATTGTGGTATCAGTACTTTCAGTAGATGTTGGTCTTGTTGGAGTAGTTCTGGTTGTACCAGGTGTCGTGGATGGTTCTGGAGTAGAGGCTGACGACATTGTGCTATCGGTTGGTATTGGTCTTGTTGGAGTAGTTCTGGTTGTACCAGGTGTCGTAGATGGCTCCGGAGTAGAGGCTGACGACATTGTGGTATCGGTAGGTGTTGGTCTTGTTGGAGTAGTTCTGGTTGTACCAGGTGTCGTAGATGGCTCCGGAGTAGAGGCTGACGACATTGTGGTATCGGTAGGTGTTGGTCTTGTTGGAGTAGTTCTGGTTGTACCAGGTGTCGTGGATGGTTCCGGAGTAGAGGCTGACGACATTGTGGTATCGGTAGGTGTTGGTCTTGTTGGAGTAGTTCTGGTTGTACCAGGTGTCGTGGATGGTTCTGGAGTAGAGGCTGACGACATTGTGCTATCGGTAGGTGTTGGTCTTGTTGGAGTAGTTCTGGTTGTACCAGGTGTCGTAGATGGTTCTGGAGTAGAGGCTGACGACATTGTGGTATCAGTACTTTCAGTAGATGTTGGTCTTGTTGGAGTAGTTCTAGTTGTACCAGGTGTCGTGGATGGTTCTGGAGTAGAGGCTGACGACATTGTGCTTTCGGTAGGTGTTGGTCTTGTTGGAGTAGTTCTGGTTGTACCAGGTGTTGTAGATGGCTCCGGAGTAGAGGCTGACGACATTGTGGTATCGGTAGGTGTTGGTCTTGTTGGAGTAGTTCTGGTTGTACCAGGTGTCGTGGATGGCTCCGGAGTAGAGGCTGACGACATTGTGGTATCGGTAGGTGTTGGTCTTGTTGGAGTAGTTCTGGTTGTACCAGGTGTCGTAGATGGCTCCGGAGTAGAGGCTGACGACATTGTAGTCGACATGGTGCCTGCAGTTTGAGTTGGACAAGTACATGGAGTATTTTGGCTAGTGGCCGTTGGGGTTGTTTTTACGGTTGTAGGCATTGTTTCTATAGTTGTTGTTTTTGTTGGAGACGTTAGTGTTGAATTAGGTGTCGTGGACGTTTTCGGAGTAGAGGCAGACGATATTCTTGATGACATTGTGGTATCAGTACTTTCAGTAGATGTTGGTCTTGTTGGAGTAGCTCTGGTCGTTCCAGGCGTCGTGGATGGTTCAGTGCTATCAGAAGGTGTTGGTTTTGTTGTTGTTGTTCGAGTTGTACCAGGTGTATCAGATTGTGTTGGAGTAGAGGCTGACGACATACTTTGTGAAGTTGATGTAGCTGAAGCACCAGCAGATGTTGGTTTTTCTTGTGTGGTTCGAGTTGAACCAGGTGTTGTCGAATGTGTTTCCGTGGAGACTGTCGATATGCTTGACGGCATTGTGCTAGCAGTTATAGCGCGAGTTGTATTGTTAGAATCGTGGTTAGCTGTGGGGCTTTTTGTACCTTCCCTAGTCGCTTCATTGTTTCCTATGAGTGTTGGTAATGTAATGCAATAACCAACAATTTCTATAAAATTTTTGAACCGCCTAAATTTTTTCTCGCGAAGTTTAATGGTGATATCGGATTTTCGCAACTCGCCTGAAACATCGATCACATTTGTGTTTCCGGGAGCGTTTATCATTACAAATGCTAGTGCTTTTGTTGTTTCCTGTAATATAAATGGAATAATATCGGTTATATAATTATTCAGTTTAAATAATTTTACCTCTTTTTTGTTTATTTTTATGAACATAAAAATCATTTACAAACAATAAACAATTATTGTTGCACTGATTTGTGTTGTTGAAGTAATGTAGTATAACATTTGGTTTATTGAATTGGAATTCGGTTTGTCAAAATCGAGTAGAGCAAGCTTTATGTCAATATTTTTCTCCACTCTTGTATAACAATGGTAACGGAATCAAAAATCGGGTTTGTTTTCTTTTTTCTATCTGATCACCGAAATCGGTTGTTACCTTTTTTAAAATTTTAATATTATAGGAAATAAAAATAAAATAAAATAAAACAATACAAAATTATAAATTTGTGTAATTGATTGCTCAGTCTGTTGGTCCATTTCCTCTCGGAACAAAATAAAAAAGGCAATCCGATTCCATGTTTTGAAACAACTTCTTTCAAACGCCTTTTGACATATCGATTTCAATTCCAACCTCTTAATTTAATAGCATTATGTATAGTAAATCTTTAGCGTTAGTATCCTTTCAAAAGAAACGAAATCTTCTGAATTAAGCTCTTATTATGTACATAAATAAATAATAAATGGTTAATCAAACGAATGAAATGTCTAAATAATGTAATATTGTACTGCTCTCACCACAATCATTTAGTCACAATAACCCGTGCGACCAAGTGTGCGAGGAGGCGTCAACCTGTCAATCACACTTTTGTTTACATTTAGAGGTGTTGTTTTGCGGAATGAATAAAATAGTAAATTTTGCTTATTTACGGACCATCTAGTGAAGAATCCACACCAGAAGTGGCCTTAAACAGTACCGACTGTAGGCCTGTTCAAACGATCCGGGTAAAGTGTAAAACGGGTTGTAGGCTAAACAAGTCTAGATGAAACAAAATCGTATGAACTGTAGGACGAGGTTTGGATCCTTTCAGAACTAGCCGCCTTCGCTGACCCTTGTCCTGTGCCATGTACCATGTGCGCCCATAAACTGCAGCCACCGCGAACGTTGGATCCGCCCTCGCCAGTCCATTATTATCGCCTTAATGACTAACGCCTCTAAGTCATCTGGCCACTTTAATTTAAACCTACTACGCCCTCTCCGCAATGGCGGATTTAACGATAAGTCTGAAAGACTGAATGGCCGCGGGAGGCCCCGTGGATATAAAGTCCAGCATATATGGTGTGTACAGTAGCCACATCGCGGGCTTCCGTGAACGATAGAGGCTCCATGGACGAAGGGACTCAAAGACTACAGGGGGACCATATATGACGGATTCCGACCAATATCCCCCACTTTCCCAAGAAAAAAATTAAAGTATATATGATTCAAAGCCAACTGATGAAATCCACTAGATTCTGATTGAGAAAACGCAATTGGATAACTTTGGAATTTTGCTAACCGATCGACTAAATTATTCACTCCGTTATCGACTTTCGTTCCCGATCAGGTCCAGTGTTAGGTTTCATGAATCTTTCATTGAGATTCCTATGAAACTTCGGTGATGAGTGATTCGAATCTCAAGTCGAATCTTCTAATATTCACAAATCTTCAAAGAAAAAAGGAATTCGATTCGAGATTCTTTAAAAAGAATCATGAATCTCTAAATATTCATGAATCTCCGAGGATTCATGAATCTCGAAAAATTAATGAATCTTTAAAGATTCTTGGATCTAAAAGATTCATAAATCCATTCAAATCCGTATATCTTCAAGAATTTATGCATCTTTATGAAATCTTGATCCTTGAGATTCATTAATCTTTGGAGATATAAGAAACTTTTGAGATTCATGAACCTTTGGAGATTCATGAACCTTTGGAGATTCATTAATCTTTTGAGATTCATGGATATTTTGAGATTCATGGATCTTTTGAAATTCATAAATCTTTTGAGATTTTGACAAAAACAATTGTAACACACTTATCGCAAAAAATATCGACTTACACACATCCATTCTTTAGCAACAATAGTTGAAACCTTTATTCGCAAACTTTAAAACCGCAGCATAGGCACACGCTGGTTAGGGCCGGTTCCGTGGTACAGTCGTCACTCGAACGACTCAATAAAATGCCCATAGGTTCAAGCTTAAAATGGACCGTCCCCTCGTAGCAAGGATTAACTATCCGGCTGCGTGGTAATGATGAATTAAATCTCTAAAGCCTATATAGGCCAGCATGTCCACGTAGGATGTTACGCCAAATAGATGGAGAAGAAGGCACACACCGACAAACACCATACACCAATTCAATTTATAAATTCTTATCATTAACAATAACATTTAATTAGGACAAAACCACATAAAAAACCAAATGCACAAAGAAAACCTTATCTTATTTTAAGGATAAATAAAACCTTTCCCATCCTGGCAAGACAGATTCCTTCGGATTGCTAAGATAGGACTTAAAGCTTCCTAAAACTTCGCCTTCTAACTTATTTCAAGAGTTTAGTTATGTCCCCTTACCCCAGGTAAAGCTTCTAACGTTTCCAGTAAGGGAAACCTCTTTCGGGTTTGCATGATCACCCGGATGATCAAACGCCGGGTTCAATCAGTCCGCTTCAAATAGTTCGTTCCACCTCGGCTCAAGTCAGTAAAAACTAGCCTGCCGCGACGGTACTCGACGTTCAGTTGTAACGTATATACAATCATCACATTACATGGCGATTGTTACGTTCGCGATTATTTAATTCGTAACGGACGTGTCAAATTGTAAATTCGCGTGGTGCGCGATCACCTTAATCTAGAAACCGGGAACGCTACGTGTAAAAGCGGAATAAAAATGCGGCACTCACGCGTACGTACACTTATGTACTATTATCCTCGGAAAGGATAAACTAACCCCCTTAAAAATTGTATGGGCTTCCGGGGGTATAAAAGGGACCGAACTTTTAATAAACATTCCATTCGGATTTTGCAACTCTTAGAAACCTCGTCTTTTTTTTTTTATTTTGCATATTCGGATCAAGAAAGAAATCTCTCATCCCTCTTCACCCCCTTCTGCGGCATAGGCTCCTCAAATTACTTGAGAGAGCAACTAGCGGGAAGGTTTATTATTGGTGTTGAACGGTTGAGAAGATCGCTGTTACCCGAGCGGGTTTGATTTACAAGGCCGCATCCTTCGCGTGGCCCACAGATCCGTTCGCCGTCGTAACATTTGGTGGCTCCAGAGAGGAATCTTCCTCACATTTCTATGGTAGAGGGATTTGCCCGTGGTATGAAAGCTTCCGCAAATTCTCTAGCCCTCCACATTCTCACCGAAGAGAAATTTCTTCGCTCCTAGACGAACCTATCCTCGCTCCAGAGGAAGCACTCACACTAGGAGGAAGACAGCATCGCTTCCGATAGGATTGCTTCCGCTCTCCACCTACGCACTCACGCATACGGCTCCACTAACACGTGTGCAGCTCCAGCGAGCCGCGTATGCGATACTACGAGAGAGCTCCAAGGGAGAGCCCTTTGCGCACCGTTGAACCTGTGCGACATCGCATACCCACACGAACTCATCGGCACATTAGCTACGTCATGACTACGAAAAGAAACCTTACCCCGTTCGTCGATAACGACAATGGTAGCTGCCGCTTATGCAGCCGGGATGATGATCCTAATATGGTCCAATGCGACGAATGCGATCGCTGGTTCCATATGGCATGTGCCAAACTGAACCGGTTGCCTAAAGCAGACGAACCATTCTTGTGCATAAAATGCACAAAAGACTATGCTAAGATTAAGTCTCCAGCGTCGACTGGCTCAGACCAAAACACGGCAATTGCAGCCCTAATCGAAGCGCTTAAAGGTAGCAGCTTAGATACAAACACATATCTCAAACGCTTGACCTTTGATCAGCTACCTGATTTCGATGGCAAGGCCAAAGAATGGTTGAAATTCAAGCGTGCGTATGAGGAAACGACTAAGCAGGCTAAATATACAAATGTTGAAAACATGACCCGGCTTCAACACGCCCTTAAGGGAGAGGCGTATAAATGCGTGCACCGTCTATTTCTCGAGCCAGATAACGTGCCGGAAATAATTACGAAGCTCGAAGAGCAATTCGGCAGAGCAGAACTCGTGTACGACAAGCTGCTTAAAGACGTGCAAAACATACGTGTTGAAAATCAGCACAAAATACCTGATTTGTCCGACGCGATTCAGGACATGATCACTAACATAAAGGCAATAAATATGCCTATGTATTTACAAGACCATCGCCTCGTAAATGAGTTGGCTTGTAAACTGCCTACTGATAGGCATCTAAAATGGATCGAATATAAATCCACCAATATCGAACCGGGTGTTCTTCCATCGCTGGAAGATTTTGGCAAATGGTTGCTGCCTCAAGCAAAGGTACTTAAAGAATTGCCAAAACGGCCAGAAAGGCCAAAACACTCGATGAACGTTCACCAGTCTTCAGCGCACAACACAAAAAGACCGTTCAATCACAACCACTTTGGTAACGCACAAAACAATTCACCGGCCACTAACACATACGCAAGAAATGCAATAGATTACACCGCACAGAATTGCACAGCCGCACGAGAACGCGGCCCACATCCATGCGAAGAAACGCATCACCGTTTGCACTTCACAGCCGATGCGGAGGAGAATTGTCATCAAGAACAAAAAATACTTTACCAAATTGTTCCGGTCGTGTTACGCAACGAAGATAAAACGCTGAAAACATTTGCATTGTTAGATTCAGGGTCATCATTTACGTTGATCGAGGAAGAAACAGCTAATCAGCTTCAGTTAGAAGGGCCGACTGAGCCGATTACGATGACGTGGACGCAGAATTTGTCCATACGAGAGAAAGAAAGTAGGAGAGTAAGTTGCCTAGTGAAAGGAGAGAAGGAGAAAAAAGAACGGGTCTTGGAAAAAATGAGAACCGTGAAGAAACTCCAGCTCCCGAGGCAATCAATCAATTGCAACTTTCTCAGAGAGAAATGTCCTCATCTGAGAGGAATTGACATCAGCGATTACGAGAGCGCAAGGCCAACCATACTAATTGGTCTCGATCATAGCCATCTACTAATACCACTAGGGCGCAAAATGGGCCGAAGCGACGAACCAATGGCAATCAAGACCAAGCTGGGTTGGACTGTCTTCGGGATGAACGTGAAAGGACACGAAGCGCCTCATAATCAGCCGATGATCCACTACGATGCAGATAGTACGATGATATCAAAAGAGATCGATCGTGGAAAGGAAATAATCCAGAAACCGTTCGTGGAAACGGTACCGAATCGAGCTTGGTCCGAGGACCAGCGTATCGCGGAACCAGATGAAGAAGATCGCGGTATATCGATCCTCGTACTTCACCATCATGAAGCTGTAGTTCCAGATTCTTCTATGGCACCCTTGCCATTGTGTGGAACACATCCCCACAACCCCTCACCACTACACACCGGTGTAGATCATCTTGAGCCCCCTGACATCACTACGCAACGACTTGTCGAGAGGGAAGTGCGACAACCCTGCCCAGGCGAATCGGCAGCGGTTCTGATGGAGATGAGGATCAACCCACAACCATATGTACATCCACAGCTTACCAACGAGGAAGACGAGATCCTGTCGAGACGAGGAATTGGCTCCCTGACTACAAAGACTCTTCGACACAGGGGGAGGCCCCACCGACGGAGGGCTTTGCTGCGGCCTGCGATTGGGCTAGCGAGCAACGCAGGCAGCCAGTGAAATAATCGCTCACCTGTTTATTTTCGTAATTCACGAGAATGAATTACGAGGGGAAGGATGTTACGTTCGCGATTATTTAATTCGTAACGGACGTGTCAAATTGTAAATTCGCGTGGTGCGCGATCACCTTAATCTAGAAACCGGGAACGCTACGTGTAAAAGCGGAATAAAAATGCGTCACATACACTAACATGCCGCACTCACGCGTACGTACACTTATGTACTATTATCCTCGGAAAGGATAAACTAACACCCTAAAAATTGTATGGGCTTCCGGGGGTATAAAAGGGACCGAACTTTTAATAAACATTCCATTCGGATTTTGCAACTCTTAGAAACCTCGTCTTTTTTTTGATTTTGCATATTCGGATCAAGAAAGAAATCTCTCATCCCTCTTCACCCCCTTCTGCGGCATAGGCTCCTCAAATTACTTGAGAGAGCAACTAGCGGGAAGGTTTATTATTGGTGTTGAACGGTTGAGAAGATCGCTGTTACCCGAGCGGGTTTGATTTACAAGGCCGCATCCTTCGCGTGGCCCACAGATCCGTTCGCCGTCGTAACAGCGATCGTCTCTAACATCAAACATACCACAACAACTTAACTAACGCGATAATTCATTTTAACCTTAAAAATGGCATTATCTCACAAGACTTGCTCCAATTAATCTTTAGTAGTAATATTGTAATTTCAGGCCACAAGGGCAAGTTCCATTTAAAAAATTGGCTACTGATATCATATAGAGAGTCTACTAAGCCGTTATCACCAATTTGGCTGGTTTAGTGTTTTGCACAGAGGACAATATACTTTGTATATAGTACCGCTCAATTTACCTAAAACATGTGATTTTTTTAATACAATTTCTAGGAACTCAAGGAGACTCAAAGTACTATGAATTTCCCAATCTCTTTTCCTATCAATTTGAATCATTTTTCACCCCTCTCCTGAATTTAGCGGCCATCGCTAAATGCACTGATTCTTGAGTTATATTTCATCTTTTGAAAATTATACCGCTCCTTTTGTTATATTAACGGTAAAGGATGGCTACTTAGTTGACCGCTTTACACACAATTAATGGGGCCCTTTCCGTTTTAAGTTCGTAGGCTGAAATTTCGGCCTGTCAGCTGTTTGCATTGTATAGCAGTTTTCGAGCAGCTATCTAAGTCGGTATAATATACAGGTAGGCTTATCCCAAGGTGTATGAATTTAGAAGGCTGATTTTAATCTGCTTCTGAATGAAAATTTTAAGAGTGTTTTGAGCATTCGTCAAGCCGCCAGAAAGCTCGTTTTGCAAAAGTTTTCACTCGTTCTGTTAAAAAGTGATGCTCAAAATTGGTTATAAAAAACAGTTTTTTATGTGTTGATCAAAACGTGTGTATTGATGGTCTCTTTATAAAACCCCATCATTACTTTTGCCGCTACCGCCATAATTAGCCTTTTTCTATAAAATATTCCGCTAGGCGAATACTGTTTGGACTCATTGTATGTAAACATGGGATCCACTTAAAATAAGTCCATCTTTCTAAAAGTGTTTATAAGCTCGCGTAAAGCATTGAAACTATGTTCCTGGCCAAACGTATCACAGTTTGTCATAGCTGTGTATATCCCTGACATTGCGTAATTTCTCGATAATCCGTTGCATATTCTTGTAACCGGGCCATTTAAACTAGTAGTTTTTAAACGTTTTAGTTTACGTTACGTTAAAAAAATTGTTTTGTTTTTGATTTTGTGCCATAAACATGATTTGATTTTTTTTTTAATTTTTAAAGGTTAGCTGTATCAATTATGCACGAGTTTGTACCGTGTTTGGAATAAAACAAAAATTGTGACAAATATACTGAACAAAGTATAAACAAAGGTAATGTAGATAGACACATATCTTAGCTACATGATTGCTGTTACATTTAGTTAATTTAAAGCTTTTTACAAAAGTTATAGCGGTTTTCCAAAAACCTTCTCCATGTACCAAATGTTGTACTAGCTTTCAATTATTGTGGTAGTACAAAAAATGTGCCAGAATTGATTAATCTGACAAAATTGATTTTCAACACTAAGGTGAGTGTTTTGAAGGAATTTACACATAAATAATTTGATAACTAGATGTTGAAAATCTATGAAACCTAATATTTTAAAGATAAGGTTTAGAATGTCAATTTTGAACGATTTTCCATTCGAAATGACACAACTGGTTTGTGCTATTTGACAGCAAAATTTATTGGCATGGTGATAGCACAACCATTGGTACATGACAGTTTTTCTTGCACCAATTGTTACGCTATTTTTAACTCGATCAATAATTGTTTAACATTATTAAACAATCTAAAACTGTGCTGTTTCAGGGTTGATGAAACATAATCGATTTTGTAACATTATTCGGTATTGGTTCTGTGCTCTAGTTTACGTATAAAATGAAATTTAATGTTGGGTAGTTTTTTCGCTCATCGATAAGCAGTGGTTGATTTCTGAACAGCGATTATAATTATTGTGATTATTGAAACTTGTCAGGAAACAAGGAAATACGATGAATTATACGAATACATTGATGTACAACCTGCTAATTGATGTACAAAAAGCTAATTATTTTACTCAATTTTTTATGTCGATAGCGCCACAATTGGTGCTAGCACAACAATTGGTACACCTACCCTGTTTTATCTAATATCGTTTAATATTTCTTTAATGAGATTCATCCAACTATACATATCACCAGAAGTTGCACCATAATGAAACATTTATGGTTTTCTGAACATGGTTACTTCAGCGGCGGATCTAACGGTAGGCGGACTGGGCGGTCGCTTGAGGCCCCGTAGATCGCTAATCTGTAGTATGCAGTATGCATTAAAGTGGACAGAGTACTAGCAACAAGGGTTCCGGGTGGATGGACGTTGGAGTCCCGAGGCTGAAGAATCATTTCAAAAATCATCAAAAATGTTGACCCACAACAAGAGTGTGACAGTCCGTCCATACGATTTGGCAACAAATATGCCCGCAACATTTTCATAGGCCCGGGCATAATATAGATATCATTTTGATTAGGCTGGAATTGATTGTGAACAGCATCTACATACGTACGTAGAAGCGGAAAGCTGCAAATGTTGATCTTCGTCGCTGCTTCATGCAGCGCTTCGTGTAGGTTGCAGCGATGGATTTAATGGTAAGCGAACTAGGCGGTTGTCTGGGGCCCCGTAGATCGATAGCCTACAGCAACGATGTCAAACATATGGTCCACGGGTCACATGTCGCCCGCTAAGACTTTCAATCCGGCCCGCGAAGAACTTTGGCAATTATTTGAATGAAACTAAAGTAAATTTTAGATTACGATTTATATCTCATTGGCTGTTCATACATTTACCAGATTCGAGATGGGATTTTACGCGTTCAAAACCTAGCGTTACCAAATCCAAAAGAGTTTTAGAGCTAAAAGAGTTGAAAAAACCCTGTAAGGGGAACAGTAATAGGTCCCGGAATGGGGTGTAGGATCTGTTCCAGGACCGATATCGAATCATAATCAGTTCAAGGATCGGTAAGGGTTTGGAATCGGTCCCAGTACCGGTAGGTATATGTTACAGGATATGTATGTGTCTTCCATAACGTTATAACCGGGCCAAATTAACAATATTTTTTAAAGTCGACATAGCAGCAGAACTTGAGGCAGGCCAAGACCGCAAAGCGGTTGTAGCGCCGGATAAGTAAGTAAGTAAGCAGCAGAACTATGTTGGCTCAAGGGGTTGTGGGTCACTCCCAACGATCTCGAGAGCCAGACGCCGTTTGAATGTTTGCCATCTGTAGTTCACATCTAGAACAGGATCGGTAAGGGGTTTCACGGTTTTTAAATTAATTTTAAACAAGGTTTTTACACACACCGTGTTAAAAAATCCCACTCTCTGTTTGTTGGGATATAATCATTTTGCTCTCAACCAATAATGTACAGTAGCTTCCCTTGCCAGTTTTAGATGACTATTTTCCATCAAACTAAACCGTTTATCGTACTGTAAAAGATACGACGTTATGACTTATACGTGCTTTTTGTGCTCGAGTTACTTCATTTGTCACGTTTTTTTTTTTTGTTTTGAAGAACGCAATGCTCGAGGTACATGAAGCCACAAAAGTAAGTATCAAAGTGTTCGATTTTTTATATCTTAAAGAATGCATTATTCCTCAAATTTGTGATAAAACTTTACAAGGCAGTAAAAAAGGATATCTAGCACACAAAAAAAATAGTTGAACCACCTAAAATTGGTATTTACTTTTAAACGTATGTAAATTCATACGCTTAAGCCGGTCTCGTAGTACAGTCGTCAACTCGTACGAGTTAACAACATGCCCGTCATGGGTTCAATCCCCAAATAGACCGCGCCGCTATAGGTAGGACTGACTATCCTGCTATGGGGGGGAATCAATTTGTCACTGAAAGCCAAGCCCACAAGTGGGTACAGGCAGGCCTTGACCGACATCGGTTGTTGAGCCAAAGAAGAAGAAATTCATACGCTGGGTTATTATGGTATTCTTTTTGTTTTCTCTATACGATAAACTCACTTTCCAAAACTGCGTAGATGCAATTTTTTGATAGATTTTGACGTCATCTTCGTCAT
Organism: Anopheles coluzzii; assembly: GCF_943734685.1. NCBI lineage: Eukaryota > Metazoa > Arthropoda > Insecta > Diptera > Culicidae > Anopheles > Anopheles coluzzii. Next base: position 37,389,990 of record NC_064671.1, on the reverse strand, counting down.
CGAAATCGTCGTCGAAAATGTTGTGTCATCGATAAATTACAGTCAGAACTCACAGGTTAAACTTAGATTCCCTGCCAACTATTCGAAATGTGCATTTACCATACAAAAAAATGATATTTCTCTCGGCAGGCCAAGAGATTTTTGTAAAATTGTCAAAACCAAGTGTTTTCTATACAAACGCATTCTTCGCAAATCATTTGATGAATACGAATCCTAACAAAACTCAACGAAGATATGCATATTGCAACCGATGCACAACATATATTTGTTCGAAATGTGATGTAGGTTTGCTTCCTTCGTAGCACATTTTCCAGTACCACACACAATTATTCTGAAGCTGCTATTGCTGATTAATTATTTCATTTGTTTAATTATTTTAATCAAGTAAAATTATTTAATTATTAAAACTAATCTGACTTTTGTTGGAAAAAAACAAGAAAGTTCGGTTTTGATTTCCGTCTTTTCGATTATCTATTAACCCAGTGTATGAAATTACATACGTCAGGTATCTCAACATCCACAGAAGCCCAAACAACACAATAAGAATTTGTATACTTAAGATAATGATTATACTACAAACATTTTGTTCTTTTACTATAAAATGTGTATTGTATTCAATTTTTATCCATAATCTGCTTTTTTGCGCAATCCAACCATCTACTTCCACTGCCAAACGTTGATGTTACACTGCACTGCAGTTATTTTAAATGACACCAAACGATGGCCAATTTGTTACCGGTGATCAACAGATTTTGTAATCAATATTTAAAAATGGCTCATGATTGCGGTTAACACATCAATTGAAATATATAGATTCATCTGTTTTTCTCCACATAAATGTCTATATATGCACATGAACTACGGACTTAGAATCACTCTTTACCACCTGTTACGTTTCCACTAACCAACTAATTAATAAATAATTATGAAGCCAACCACACCAACACACACAAACCGATTGTCGATTGTTCGCAACTGTGTAACTGTGCACCTTTCGTCCCTTACTTCAGCTTACCACTGCGTACCTTTTTCAGCTCCAACACTTCCGGGCTTCTTGATTTGGCCATTATTTTATTGTAATAACACTGCACCATATCTTTATCATATTCACCGAACATAAGCACTTCTGAGGATACACCTCCTGCAAATAAAGCTACCACGATTACCGTAGCTAAAAGCCTCATGCTGAGACGCTTCGTTGCACATCCGATCGCAACGGCTAACTGCCATCCCAACGCACATTTCTCCGTCCTTTTAAAGCTTTCCTTTGTCCTACATTATCCTCCTACAAGCAAGCGTCTGCCGTCTAGAACGTGCAGCGAGAAAAAGAATGCCAATTCTCCCAATTAAATGTGTTACTTTTTGTCCAAACCGGTTGAAAGAATGGAACGTTCTTGCCGTTCGTAACCACTTTTCCTTATCGGATGACACTTTGCCGTAGAAAGTAAAAAACTAGCCGTTCTTCCTTTCACCAAGCAAACGATCCACCGGCACAATGCGTTGTCTGCACATTGCCTGCAAAATATATATTTTAAAACAAATTTTCAATTGGAGAATGTCCACTGATGCATTGAAATATAAAATACCAACGATACGGAAAGACAAGTGCATAATGCATACAATTTTAAGCATAATTTATGTGTTAATGTTGTACTAAGAATAGCTTATAAATTTCAATTTAACCACAGTTTCGTTAAAAAAAAATCAACGTGTGTAAATAAATTGCAGAGTAATCGGTGCTACCAGCAATCTTCCCAAGAAAACCGTTTTATTCTCGCTACTGAATTACGGAAGCTCTTTTTTGCCTTTTTTGGTAACGCCCTCCGGTACGCTCGGATTTTTCTGTTTACGTTTTATGCATTTTCTTCCACTGGGATATTAATTTCACAATCTTACAATAATCCTGTTCTGTGCACCGGGCAACACACACGTGAGGCCGCAGACGCACGTGCGATGTTGATGAGAGGTCCTGCGATTTTGTTTAAAGTGGAGCTTTTACTGTCTGATTCTTGCATAGGACGTCTCAGTTCGTTGTTTTTACGAGCTATTATCAAACAGTTTTTTTTAATGGACTATATGAACCGTTTATCAATAAATAAATAAAATATTTATGTATATGAAAATCTTATAAGAAACGTGGTATACAGAAAGCAAAAGAATGAATCTGTTAAGTGTCTCGCCCAGACAACCATTCAAATAAATGGATTGCTTAATCGAACCGAATTCGTGCAAGAATAAGGATGCAAAGTAAATACGCAAATTGAGATGAATGGAGCGCAGCTTTATCGAACAAATGGGAATAAGAAAAGTAAAACTTAATGCATGGTAATTAGCTACGTTAGTTAGAGAATGACAACCGCTGAGCTTGCAGTGTGGAGTGCTTTCAACACTTTCGAACTCTCGGTTTCCTGATGACACCGATGACCCATTAAACGTCACACGTGTTTGTAATTTTTCTTCATGTATTTTTTATTTTGTGTGTTTTTTTTGTGTTTTTAAGCCTCTATTATTTCACCTTGTTATCGTGTCGGGATTGGATTTTTATTTTTGATATTTTGCGATTATTTTAATCACTAATCACCAAATTCACATGGATTGTTGTGTGTGACTATTGGATTCACTTTCTCCCAAATAAAACGATCAATAATAAATCACAGAAAAAAGGCAACCAAAGTACCACAAGTTTTTTTTAATATTTTTTTTAACAAATCCATTGTTTCAATTGTTATCAGAGTTTATGTGCATTGGAAGAACAATCGATGACGTGCGTTGAAGTATGTATATGTGTGCAATGGCGTTTAATAATAACTGGTAGGCTTTTAATAAATGTCTTTAACAAAATTCATAAACTTGGTTTTTTGTGTTTTGAATAAATTATTATTATTATTATTATTATTATTTATTCCGAAAGTTATCCAGCTGGCATAAGCTTACATAACATACTTATTTCTATAGTTAATGCTAAAGAACAGTGCTAACAAAAACGCATAAAAAACCATAACAAGTTTAAATGTCAATCAACCAAATAAAAATAAAAAAAAAAACATAAACTGTGGAAGCGTCATATTAAGCTATGTAAAAAGGTCCGTAAATTTTTTAAGTTTGAGTTCAAGTCGACATTGTTTCCTAGCGAGTTATAAGCACTTTAAATTTTTAATAAAGGATCGTTATATCCAAAATGTTGCTCTGTAATGGGATGGGATCCGAAGCCCCATTGAGGGATAATACAGGCTCTCCCATCCAACTCCTATTCCGACACGTCCTCGTCGTGCAGAGTGGTAACATGTGTCACCACATATCCAAGCTTGGGTACACGGGCTTGACCCAACCCCTTGGGCGGATGGTGGCACATGGCGAACCAGGAGGGGGATGGGTATCCCGGGAAACTGGGTGCCTGAACGTCGGGGGGGCAACCCGACGCTAAACAAAACGGTCACGTGGGCGCGGGGCCAGTCACCCAGTCCCATGAACCAACGACTACGGAAAGCCACAGAAATTTTCGAAACGGACATCCCGATACCGACCATACGCAATGCCCCCGGACTACTCTGAAAATGGGCTCATGGAACGTACGCACTCTAAGCGAAGCCGGAGCCTTGAAAAAACTTGATGATGCCCTAGCCACACTGAACATGGACCTCGTAGCTTTACAAGAGATTCGGTGGCTAGGGAACGGTGTGCACAACAGGCGTGGTAAGCATTGCTACGACATATACTACAGCTGCCACGACCGCCACCGCGTGCTCGGAACGGGTTTCGCCGTAGGTCCCCGGTTGAAACCCGCAATCATGGATTTCAAGGCTATAAACGATAGGCTATGCACCCTGCGCATGCGAGGCAAATTCTTTAATATAAGCCTCATAAACGTTCACGCCCCTACCTAAGATAAAGAGGAAGAGGAGAAGGACCTGTTTTACGGCCGCCTCGCTAGAATCGTTGACGCGTGTCCCAGGCATGACCTCATAATCATCCTGGGGGACTTCAACGCAAAAGTCGGTAGGGAGCCAATGTACCGCCAATACACTGGCTGTCACAGTCTGCATGAGCACAGTAATGATAATGGTAGTAGATTGGTCCAGTTCGCCGCAGCGAACAATCTGGTTGTAGGAAGTACCAAATTTGCGCGCAAAAAAATCCACAAGATCACATGGGCGCACCCGCGTGGAGAATCTTTCAACCAGATCGACCACGTGTTAATAAGCCGCCGACGACAGTCGAGCCTGTTAAACGTCAGAACTTATCGAGGAGCCAATATCGATTCCGATCACTACTTGGTTGGCTTAGTGATACGTTGTAGAATCGCCCGCCCCCGCGCCAATGGGGGCGGAGAAAACACGCAGCCTCGGCTCAACACGGACTCCCTAAGGGACATTGCTGTCCAACAGGATAAGTAAGATCCAAAATTAGTCGATCTGAATTCTATGTTAAATAATGTCCTGGTTCTTCACATTCTACTGGGGGCCTGAAAGTTCAATTTACTCAGAATTGACGGGGCGTCTAAAGATCCGGTAACAAGTTTGTGTATAAATAAGCACTGTGCCGTCTTTCTTCTATGTTGCAGAGGTTCTAGTCCAAATAGCAGGCACCTTGTACGGTAAGAGGGACAAACACAATTACGAGACCACGGGAGACGGTAAAACAATGAACGAGTGAGCTTACGTTGAACCGATTCTAGCCTATCTATTAAATATTGCTGTGTCGGAGTCCAAATAATACTAGCGAATTCTAAGGTAGGACGGACAATTGCACAATACAGAGCTTTTATACTGAATGGATCTTTGAAGTCTTTCGCAACACGCAAAATGAATCCTAACAAACGGAAGGCTTTTGAAAGTATTGCTTCATAGTGGTTCTGTAACGTTAGTCTGCTATCTAAATGGACGCCTAAATCGCGAATCACATTTTTACGCGGCACTGATCTATCATCAATTTTATAATCGTAAACAATGGGGGTTCTTTTTCTAGTGTAGGATATAACAGAGCATTTAGATATGTTAAGACGCATACAATTTGAATTACACCATGAGTTAAATCGAGTTAAGCAGTTTTGAAGGGTAAAACAATCGGTTTGATCTGATATCGGTAGAAACATTTTCATATCATCTGCATAAAACAATTTTTCGCAATCTGGTATAACATAAATAACATCGTTTATGAAAATGTTAAAAAGAATAGGTCCGAGAATACTGCCTTGTGGAACCCCGGACGTGTTGGTGAATGGTGCAGATATAGAGGAGGAAATATTCACTGTTATATGCCTATCACTTAAATAACAGGAGAAATGTCTTATTTAGCCTGTGTGATAACGGATAACGAAAAGAACCACTATAAAAGGTAGCCATTATTCATTACGGCGAATTTCCATAGAATAAACGGCTATGAATCGAACAGCAAAAATCACATTGAATTGCAACCAACTTCCAAACGGTCAAGTGATGGAAGGTTACCCACATACATACATACTGCAAACTCGTGTCAAATGCCAGGGCGACTTGGTAGCCCGTGAGGTCCATGCATTCCCGAATTCCTTTCTCTGGGCAGAAGATTTCTGCAACTATAGTACAGTAATAAAGCGTAATGAAGTTGGAAGCTTCTCATTTCACCCCTTCAAATTTTTGGTTATCGGCTGACGATCGAAAGCAAATGGACATTCAACTTTGAACTGGGAGTGATTGTGCAGCCCGGGCTAACCATTTCCTTTCCCCTTCAGCTATCTCTTTTCTTTCACTCTTTTTCTCTCTGTGTCTCTCTGTCTCTCTCTCTCTTTCTCTTTTCTTCTTCGACCTCTCTCTTCCCACGTGCAGGGAGCTAACATTCGCAGTACCGTTTAAATTCGTCACTGCTTGTATGCACCGACGTGTCGATCGAATAGATCACCGGGCTGCCCCACCGGATCGGTTGACCGCGGCTAAACAGGTTCTGTCCGTATAGCAGCAATGCTACATTTTCGCTATTCTTTCGATACATACATTCTTGTAGTGAGCATGTTATTTGTTCTAAAAATTTAAAATTTACAACTATGTGGAAACTCAAAAGCTTGAAGAGTTTATCTCTTGCTCTAATATACTTAAGTTACTTCGGAATGAGATTCCAAAATATAAGAAGAAGCATTATTATTATTGTTATTACTATTATTATTATTATTACTTTTATTATTATTATTATTATTATTATTATTATTATTATTATTATTATTATTATTAATATAACTATTATTATTATTTTTCTTATTTTTATTATTATTATTGTTATTATTATTGTTTTTATTATTATTATTATCATTAATATTGTTTTTATGATTATTATTATTATTATTATTATTATTATTGTTGTTATTATTATTATTATTATTATTATTATTATTATTATTATTATTATTATTATTATTATTATTATTATTATTATTATTATTATTATTATTATTATTATTATTATTATTATTATTATTATTATTATTATTATTATTATTATTATTATTATTATTATTATTATTATTATTATTATTACTATTATTATTACTATTATTATTATTATTATTATTATTATTTTTACTTGAATCATTTTTATTGTGGCTTATTCTCTTCTTTTACTGGATTCGTGCAAAGCCGAGAATTTTAACTCAACTGCAAACAACAAATTATGAAACTTCTGATAGATGATCACTAAAAATGATCTATGCTCATCTAATTTCATTTCATAAGGTCAATTTGTCAATGTTTGTGCAACTAAGGGAACAGCAAACGTATTACATATGTTTGAGATGGATAAAGGCACAATATTCTTGTCATATGTGTTTAGCATACATCATTATTGTTTAATAGTATGTATATTTTATTTTAGTAAAAATATCAATAATACGAGAAAGTACTATTTTTTAAACCTATTCCAATTTGGGCTGTGCAATATCCAATTTGGGCTGTGCAATAAATAGAATAAATTATTGAACAGTTGTTTAAAAGTATTTTGTTTTTTTTTTTTAATATTTTGTTGATCAAAATATACAGTTCAACTTGTTAACCAGGCGAATCAAACCTTATTTTGTGAGGCACAATTCTTAGCGATGAAGGTAAGAAATCCGTTTGTTGTGAAGGCGATTTTTTGGGTTTGAAGAGTATACTCATTACTACATTTTTTGGTGGGAGGCAGTTTACGGTGACAATCTCAAGGTGGTAAAAGAGTTTTACTTTCTCGGGACGGTCGTTACTTCGGACAACTACATCAGTAGCGAAATTCGGAGACGGATTGTGTTGGAGAATTGTTTATACTATGATATTCACCATCTGTTGATAACCAATAACCTTCGAGACCGAACGAACTGTGAGATATATCACACAATGATTGGGCCGGTGATCCTCTACGGACACGGCTCTTGGACCATGCGAGCGGAGGCTGCAAATGCTCTGAGCGTGTTTGAGCGACGCATCCTCCGGAACATGTGGCCGGTGCTGAGCTGTACGACGAACGGAGCATCCTGACGGTGGCGAAGGCTAGCAGAATACGATGGCTGGGGCATGTCAAAAAGAAGCCGGACTCATATCCCAACAATAAGGTGTTCGACAGCGATCTCCAGTTCGGCATGAGGCGCAGTGGAGCAAAGCGATCTCGATGCCTGATCAGGTGAAGCGACACATGTCGGAGATCGGAGATGGAGCACAGACACTAACCTTAGGGCCATGGCAACGCTTATCCGATGCGATTTTATCGGACGAAATTTATGTGGGATTTGACAGAAAATGTCCGACGTGCGATTTCGACGTACGACGGAATGAATTTTATTCAGTTGGATTGTCGCACCCGATGTTATCTGTGAATGTAATTATGTAGTTTATAAAGGAACAACATGACATTATGGTTAAACAATTGAACAATGGTTACACAATTAAAATCATTCAACTATTCCCAATATTAACCTAAATAGCGTGAGGCAGCAGTGTCCGATAAATTCACATCGGATGGCTACTACAACGGGCCTATGTCGGGAACCGCGTAACTCGGGTACAGTCTGTTCCCGAGTTACTTGGATGTCTTCGAAAAGCATTAACCGCGTGACTTGTGAATAAACTTTACAACTGCATACATTTATTTTTTTTTATTACGACATGTTTTTTATTTACTGCTCAATTGTTTCTATTTTTATTCTAAAATTAAAAATAATGTTTAAACTCCAAAAATATAACATACATGACGACAACAAATGGGTGATTTTAACGTATTTTTCAATTGTATTTGGAATAACGGTCATTTCAAACTGCCAACGCTGTCAGCTGGTATTGACAATCGATCGCCCAACTGACAGCGACCGCCCGTGTATGTGTGTTGGTGATTTCGTATGTTCGATGCCTTTACATGCGTTTGTGGGTGTGTGTGTGCGTGCGTTCTGCAATGATGACAGACATTGTTCTTCTATTTGGATTGCAGTCAGAACCAGCATCGAGCGTATTGGAATAATCACCATCCTCACTCTGATAAGAAGCGCGACTGGTACGCCCGGCCCGAGACCGAGGGCAGTGTAGCATAGTAAGCCCGACCGAAAAGGATTGTGTGTTAGCCACGCTTAGTGACAAGTGTGCGGTGAACAGTTTTTTTTCCGTGATTTGCGATTGTGATAGCGTAGCAGCAACGCAGCGTTGTTGCGCAGTGCAAAGTGCAGCCCCTTATTTCGCACAGCAAAACAACTAGCAGCTCAGCGTCTGCCTAGGCACGGCAAAGATGCATTCGCTTCGGACCCCGTTCGTTTGCCTGCTGCTGGTGGTAGGATTAGCGGTGTGCAATGGTAAGTACGCCCATTCGGCTGCTGACTCACCAACTCTCCCCGGCTGTGAACAACGTCGTCGGAGCCAGTGCTACTGCCAAACACATTTAACGCGATACGGGACGGCCGTATTGAAATTGTGTAATCAAATGCGGAACTGCTCCACACACACGCAGTACACAACACAAGTACGCAAGTACCTGAATCCCTTCAACTGCGAAGCTTCGCGGCCGTAAAATCGCTGCCTTCCCTTTCCTTCTTCTGCGTTTTCCTTGTCAACTCCCTGTCAGCCTGTGTAAATATGGCTACCATGATTATCGCCCGTATGCATCTCATCGGCTCAATCCTATATGGTGATGATAGTGTCAGCAAACACGCACACACACGCGCAGCACCACAGCGTAGCACGGCCGCTGGCTCGAACAAAGAAAAGCCCTCCGTCCGATGGCCTATAGAGCGCACCAGGGGAAGGGAACGGAGCGTTGCGCTAAAGCAAAATATAATTACAATGTAGCGATCAAGCACTTGCCCGAGTGCTGCCCGAACTGGACACCCTCGGAATGGCATTGCATTTGTCCTTTAATTCCGTTTCGGGAGAACCTTTTGGTGGCCCTTTCGCCACGGACACCAATGGTGGATACAATGTGGGGGTCACACGTTCGATGTCGAGTGTCGTTGTGCGGCAACATCATACGCACTACGACGCACTAGTGTGTGTCAGCTGATTTTTGTTTTGTATATGCGCTGCCAATACACCACCCCCTTTTAACCCCCCCCTTAACCATAAACGAGTTGCCAAATCGCATATCGGTCTTGCGCTGTTTTTTCTTCTTTTTAGTTTCGTTTCTAAAGCATCAAGGTTGCATTGAAAAGCGCAACAAGAGCATATATTACCGTCAGCAGGCTAGCAGGCGCAGAAAAGTGTACGCTAATAATCGATCTACTTACACGAACACATTTAAAAGGAGGAAAAAGAACAAGCCTGATGCGTATTGAATGTGACTTGAAGTCGTCGCCACGAGAAACAGGCTCACGAGAAACCACACGTACGGGCAGTGTGTGATGAGTCAGAAAAAGAGTTGAAATGTTTTGCTATTTTATTGTACACAAAGAGAACTGGAGAAGGTGTGAAGAAGGGTGGCATAAAAAGTGTGACAATGTTTTTCACTCGACCAAGAAGCCAAGCTAACTGATATTGTAAACAGCGGGTGAGGTTCATGTTTCACTCCACAGTGTTGCTGTTCTTCGAACTGGAATTTTGGTAAATGATGATTACAGACACACTGATTTAACGGCCCTGTTATTGACAACCAAAACAGATAATTTTTAAAGCAACAGGTCTAAGCATTAAGTCAGTAAAACGCCTAAATTGCCTGTTTAAAGCAACAAAAAAGCATATAAAAGAATCTGCTCTAGAAGCAGTGTAAATTCAATTAGGCGTCATCCATAAATTATGTAACGCTAATAGGAGCGGGAAGGGGTGTCGTCCGTTACGATTTGTTACACGGGAGAGAGGGGGAGTTTAACTCTGGGTACTTTACACAATATTTTTTTTAACTCGAATAACAAATTAGTAATCATCGAAGATTCTCCTTCGTAACTTAACAACCTTTGCGATTGTGCCGGGCTAAAAAGTTTTTTGCTACTTGTTATGTACCACGCAGACGGAATTTGGTTACCACAGGGCGGACCGACGGAAACACATACCAAAGGATCGTCGCAGTAACGTTGCATTCCGTTACTGTGACGACTTGAGTGGCAAGTTGTAAAGGCACGCATTGGATGATAGAAGCATGCGATTCGAAGCAAATGGCAAGAGATTCAACTGTAAGGCCACTGCCAGATACACCGAAAAACCTTGACAACCGAAAAGTAACGCTTGTTATTGTAAACAAACAAAAAGTGAGTTTTTTTCCTCAATTTTGATGAGAATAACTGGAATACTTAAGTTTATTTTGTATTGATGTTTGCCACTGCAGAAGCATACTAACGGCAATTTCGTTTGAATTTTGCTCGCCGACGGGTGGACCAAAATCAGTCGACCGAAAAAAGAAGCGTTACTATGCGTTACATTGGTAAATTTGTTCGTTGCGGTGGTTCTTCTGTGTGTCTGGCAGCGGCCCAAAGGCACGCACTTGATTATAGTAGCATGCGATTCGCAGATAACGACACGCGATTCGCGATTCGCGCAAATGGCAAGAGATTCAACTGTAACGCTAGAAACAGGAGTAATAATAATCTAATTTCTTTCAATCCCAATTCGTTTCAAACAAACTGAAGATGGAGTTAATGCAGTTAGCTTAGTTAGTTAGTTTTTTCACCAGTATTGATTATTGATTGTAAGTTTATGCATACATACATTGAAAATGCAGCCGAAACGCCTGCAAATAGTACCAATTTTGTTCGTAATTTGTAAAACATGCGTAACATATAAAGCATCACATATTATGTGAAAGAGAATAATCAATTTGATGATGGTACAATATGTAAGGGGCTCGAAAATTCATAATTTTCGCGTCACGTAATTGATGGATGACGCCTTAGAGCCTCGCTGTAGGTTTTATTCAAAAATATTTCTGTTTTCATTTGATTTCCTACTACTCACAATCTCACAAAACAATCTCATGATTCAACCGACCACCAACCGTCGCCGAAGAATGTGCAATCAATAATCATGCAATGGAGCAAGCGCGATCGTACACGTCGTGCCGGGCAAACTGGTGGTGCTCTACGATAATACCATTCGAGTGTGTCGCTTATCAATAATAAAGTAGCGATGGATGATGCTATGCTTTTAAATTTCCTCACACAAAAAATTATCTTTTTCGTTTATAACTTTTGTCTTTCGCTTTTTTTTCTCCCCCTCTGTGCTTTCAGCTCAATCGGAGCTCCCACCAACGACTGAGGCAGTGACAAATACTAGCGATGTACCATCTAACACGACTACGCCAACCACACCGACGACAACTACAACGACGACGACAACGACGACCACCACCACTACTACTACAACGCAGAAACCGACCACTACCACCGCTCCCTCGACTACAACGGAACCGGCCCCGTCCACCACGACGGTTGCGCCGACACCGAAACCCATGCCGGAACCGGACATGGGCAGCTGGAGCTACACGGACACGAGCAAAAACGAAACCTGCGTCATCGCTCAGATGGCCATGCAGTTCAACCTGAGCTACTTTGACACCGGTAAGTGCATCGTTCGTAGGGAAATTCTCATGCGGCATAATGCATAATGCACTGTTCCACTGTTCCTATCTATTTTAGACGGCAAACCGGTGAGCGTGCTGTACAATCTGCCCAAGGATGCGATCGTCAAGTCGGGCCAGTGCGGGAACGTGACCGACTACATCGAGCTGAGCTGGGCGATGGACAAGCAGAGCAACAACTACAGCTCGCTGCGCATCGACTTTGCCCTGAACGGCACCGAGCACGAGTTCGCTTTCACCGGGCTGGCCCTGCAGCTGCCCGTTGTCGGCGACTCCTTCCCCAACGCGAAGCGTAAGTTGCGGCCCGGTGCGCCACTTTCTAATCTTATCATGCTAATCCGCTCCTTCTCCTCCACCATTTGCAGCGCAACAGCAGCTGGTGCTGAGCAACAACCAAACGCTGTTCAAAACGCCGCTGGAAATGTCCTACCACTGCAACAAGGCGCAGCAGCTGAACCTGACGTCGGCCGCGGCCGGCCTGAGCGAGCAAACCGTCACCGTCACCAAGCTGCAGCTGGAAGCGTTCCACCGGAAGTACAATGGCAAGTTCTCGATCGCCAAGGACTGCGAAGCCATCGACACGCCCGACATTGTGCCGATCGCGGTCGGCTGCGCGCTGGTGACGCTGATCATCATCATGCTGATCGCGTACCTGGTCGGGCGCAATGCGGCCCACAACAGTGGCTATCTGAGCATGTAAGAGCATGGTCTCTGTACCCCCTAAACTACTGGCTCGTGCAGACTGTGTGTGCGTGTGAAGTTCCCATCCCCAGTTTGTTGTAAAGGATCGGTCCCATCAGGCGCAGGCAAACTCCCTCTCTCCCTCCCGCATACTACGGTATTCTGACAGAGCAAGCATCGTATTTGCAAGTAATGATGACGATCCTTCCCTGTCGCTATCTTTAGTTGAACTCTTACAGCCCCAATTTAACAATCTCTGGATAAATGGGCGTCTTTTCTTTGCCTGTGTGGTGGTGGTCGTCGACTAGCAAAACAGTTGCGGGACAGTGGTTGGGTTTGCGCATAAGATTAGAGGCGTCGTCAAATCGGTGTTGCGTTTTGATATGGAAAAGCATCGTGATAAAAGGCCAATTAAAACCATTTTTTTTTCTATTCTCTATCCAAAACAAACTACCAGCGCAGCGCTAGCACGAATTTGTATTTTTGTTTTTTCGGACGGAGCTAAGCAATTTTGACTTTGGGGCGATGGTTATTAATTGGAGAAAAAGGTATTGATTTCCCGGACGCGTTTTGATTCTGTACCGTCCGTTAAAACAACAATTTTGCTGCTGCTGCTGCATGCTATTATGTGAATTATTTACGGCAAACGGGAAAATGGTTTTTGGGGAATGGCATTTTGCTGATTGTTATCCGTCGACTGGCTGAATGTGAAACTAGAATGATAAATAAACACACACATACAGTACAACAGAGGACACACAGACACATACTTTCACCGTAACATATGGCGCGTACCCGTACACCAACCAAAAGCCGTTAGAGAGAGGCATTAGATAAAGATTTATGTGTGCGAAATGCGATGACGGGGTGTTGTTGTTTTCGACTGCACCCACACTAGTAGCAACCGTCAGCCGTGAACAAATTACATCCACAGAAGAAAAACAAAACCCTAAATTACACACAACACAACAAATTCACATCAAATTTCGCCTATTACAAAATATAGTAGAGTAATTTTTATGAAACAATAAAAAAACGTATTGAAACACAAAACAGCAGCACAGTGTTCCAAACATGAAGTTCATCGCGATCGGCTGAAGATCGATGTTGATCGCTCGCACCAACGGGAAGGGGAAGCAATGGGATGAATTTTCTTTGCACAGAAAACATAGCATAACAAGCACACACAAACACATCATCCATTTGAGGGCGATGTTATCTATTTTTGGTAACGCGCGCAGAGCGAGAGAGAGAGCACATGGCAGAGGCAGCGATTCGTGCTGAACGCCCAGCATAGCTTATGCCCCGTGCACGCTCACTTTCCGGTGGATACTGTGGCGTGCGTGACACGGTGCAATAACTAGATCACCGGTCGCCGTCAGAAAAAAAGGTTGCGCGTGTGTATATGTGTATGTGTAAAAAATTAACTTCTAAATTGTAAAAGAATTGTGAAAGAATTGTAAAACTTTGCAGAAATTACGTAGAGTGTGTTTCGACAACAAAATATGGCAGGTAAGAATGTTTCCCCTCCTATGGTGGCCGTTCACATTGTCGGCGAATTACTTCGGGTTTCGGCATGTAAAATTTGCCTCGTGCTTCCGTGTTGAAACATTCGCTTTCCTCACTACACGTTCTCGTTGCTCAGTGTTGGTCGAGTGTATGGCAGGCGATCTTCGACAAAGATCATGATCGGTTGGTACATGAAATTATAGCACAATTGGGATCGTTTAGAATAATTGAAGGGACTTTTACCTATTGCATAGTGCGTAATGCCTTACATGACGGGGTCTGCTGGATGTTATTGGTATATAAATAGCCCCCGCTGAAGCTACACTGTTCGGCGTTTACGCCGAGCGTGTCACGGGGAGGTTAAGAATTTAATCGACAAACTATGAAACTTTTTCGAGGAATGAAGGTTTTGTGCAAGACCAATAATATGCGATGGAATAGTTTAGAAATGCGGTTTTCAGTAAAAAAACATAAATCAAATACGAACCATTCTCTGTCAGTAAATGAAATGCAGCGAATTTGTACCTATGTTCCATTATTCACTAGTAAATCAGTAGTGTCTTTTATTACGATGGAAGGAACATTTACATGAATACATCTAAAAAACTGCTGTAATAAAAGGTAATATTTAAAAAATATTTAACGACCGAAGAAAAACGGTTAAAAACATAGAAATGTTGAACCGCACACAGTAAACGCGCACACCCGGTCGAAACGTCAAGCTGCTGTCAGAAACAACGGTTTTGTTTACAAACAACGCAGTAGCATGCGTATTGCTTGCGCTGTAAAAAAAAACAGGCAGCAAAACCGCTCGACACGTAAAATATGCTAATACACTCTTGCGGTCGTTGTTAAGCTGTTGAACAGAAAGAGTTTGTGGATTCAGCGGTGTAAACGTTTATCGGCAAAGAAAACAAAGATAGTTGTACTGTGCTGTGCAGTTTCCTGCAAAGAGGTAAGGACTGTGTTGTTGTTCACAAGCTGCATGGATGGCGGAAGATGGTATTTACATCTAATTACTGCCCAGTTGCCGGCTAACACTGAGGCAGGCAAGGAAATGGGGGGGGGGGGGGGTAATCCGTTTCCTTGGGATATTGATTAAATAGTATCGAGCTGCGATTTGCGAAGCGAACGAAACGACGGCGTCCAAGTGTCCCTTACACACACAGTCACCATCTGTCCTCCATTACAGACGTTACTAGTAAACCCGGCAACGGTATGGATGTACAAGCTGGCAACGGTGAACCGACGCGCAGCAATGCGGAAGCGAAGAAGCTGCTGCGCGAGGACAAGCAGCGGGAGGCCAAGATCGAGGAGCAGCTGGCGAAAGCGCTGAGCGGTATGACGGTGGAGGAGAAGTACGCAACCGTGCACAAGCGGCTGGTGGAGTCGGAGAAGGAAAACCGGCGCCTGGTCGCCCTGCACAAGCAGTACGATCGGACGCTGGAAGCGTCGAAGCGCGAGAAGGAAAATCTCATCCTCGAGCACGACAAGATGGCAATGACGAAGACGAAGCTGGAGGGTCTGTGCCGGGAGCTGCAGCGGCAGAACAAAACGATCAAGGACGAGAGCCTAGCCCAGATACAGCAGGAGGAGGAGAAGCGAAAGGAGACGCAGGAAAAGTTCCAACAGTCGCTGAACGACATACAGGCGGTGATGAACGAGAACAACGATAAGAACATGAAGCTGAAGGAGGATAATATGGAGATGGCGAAGAAGTAAGTTGGTGGTGGTGGGACAGTAATGAAGGGGTAGATTTGAAACGTAATTTGTGGACTTTCGCGGCAGGTTCAAGTTTATACTGGAGCAGTACGAGCTGCGCGACCAGCAGATGGACAAGATGAACAAACAGATGGAGCTGGTGACGCAGCTGAACGATGCCAAGCTGGCGAAGCTGCAGATGCAGGCAAACAGCGAAAAGGAGCAATTCCTGGCGTAAGAAGGACTCCAGTGAAACTTGTGTGAGATGTTGATTCTATTCTCCTTCTTTTTTGTTATACAGGGAGAAACTTGTACTAATGACCGAGCTGCAGAAGGTGAAGAAACAGTTGGCTGACTTGCAGTCGGTCGAGTCGCACCTGCGCGGTCAGGTCAACATGTACTCCGACAAGTACGGCGAGTTCCAGGACTCGCTGAAGAAGAGTAGAAGCATTTACGAAGGCTACCAGGAGGACATGAAGAAGGTACTGTGTATGCTGTCATTTAATCTTTCTCTCTACTAAAAACCACACATCGACGATTCCCTTCGCTCGCCCCATTTTAACAGATGTCGAAAAAAATGAAAACCCTCGAGAAGGAAACGATGGCGTGGAAGTCGCGCTGGGAAACGAGCAACGCCACCGTGCAGAAGATGCTGGACGAGCAGATCGAGCGGGAAAAGCACCTCACCAAGACGACGCGCCAGCTGACGCAGCTGCAGAAGCTGTGCCGCACGCTGCAGGCCGAACGGGCCACCTATCTGGCGGCCCTGAAGGAAGCCAACCTGCCCGTACCGGCGGAACCACTGGAGGAGGAGGAAAAGCTGGCCGAAAGCGCCCCATCGCCACCGTCGGAAACGAGGAAGCAGAAGGTGAAGCAAACCAATGCCAACAAACAGGTGAATGGGCATGCGACTGAAAAACCAAACCCATCAACGCCTGCCGGCTCGGTATCGTCCCCCGCGAGCCAGGAGCAGGAATCAGCAGTGCAGCAGGAAGTGTCCGCGGAGTCGAGTTAGTTTTGTGGTTTTGTTCCAAAATTCTTTTATTTCACGAATACGTTTTAATTTATTGCACCCGATTAGTGTTTGTGTTGTTCGTAATTTGCGCGGTCCGTTGTGGAGACTTCTTTTCGTCCAATCCCCGTTTGTACTGTTTGTACTTTTTTTTTCGCTTTCCGTTTGCGGCCACACGTGCAGCCGCCAGCGCATAATGTAACGGAATAAATCGTAAAAAAACGCCCCCGTAACAAGTAACCAAAACTCACCATGCTCTTTTTTTTACTTTATTTTACCTTTATTGTATGCACTTCTTGTCTAGTCAGAACACACGCAGTTCGTTTTCCGTACGCAATCGTTTAATTATTTTCAAAACATAACAAAAAGGCGAAAGAAAAACAGTAAGACGACACCACTAAACGGTTTGCTTTTTTCACATTCAATGGTTCTAGGCTCGTGATAACCGTTTTTGCTCTCTCTCTGTCCTCTCCTTAATTTTCCCTATTAAAAGCAAGCGTTCGAAAATCAAAATCACTAAGCTGGGTTGTTTCCCTATCCTTTTTTTCATTTTTGCGTATAAAATCGTATAATAAGTTTAGTATAAGGGGTCCGACTATACATACAAACACACACAAACACACCAACCAGACTTTCCCTTTTTGGAACAGTGAGTTGTTTTGTTTCAGCACTACACTAACGCCTAATTTTCGATGCTCTAGTATCTCTAATGAACGACAACCACGTGGTAGGCAAGACACGTTTACACACAATGTATGTAAAATTTTGCTAAACATCCAAAAACGCCCGCGACAACTACGTACCTATCGCACGCACGCACTGAAGCATTTGCCTGGTGAGCTGTATGATGTATGATTGATTTATGGTTTTATGGGCCGCCTAAGACTTAGCGCACTAATTCAATAGGCTCTAGCGTATTGATTTCCTTCTAACACACACACACGCGTACAGCAATTTACAGGTTTTTTGTTTGTTTGTTGCTTTGTGTAATTTTAAACATCATTCACAAAATCGAAGCTAATTGTATGTTTGAACCCTCCGCCGCTAATGGTTCAAAACGCAACTGAACACGCAATAAGCTTGACGCGATCGCACTGATTATTGCAAATTGTTACCTACAACAGTTAGTGTACTTATGCTACTATTTGGATACTCGTGATGCACAAAACGTCACGCACAGAGACAGAGAGAGAGAGAGAGAGATGTTGGAACAGCAACCCTACAGAAACTACGCTATCATTCAAAAGTCCGAATTCAAACCCTTTTCTACACAGAACTACGCACATGGTAAGCGCTTCATATCGCACCGCAAATACAGCAAGTACAACGGCGAATGGCTTTACATTTATACTGTATAACGTGTTTTTTTGTTTCATTTATATTTAACTATTTGTAAATGCTCGTGTTTGCTTCGGCGAAATAGCCACAGTCACTGGGGAACTGTGCACAGAAACAGAAACTAGTGTTCAGAACACTGGACAGGTGTGGCAGGTGTTCTAAGTGGTAGATTTTCGAGCATATTACCGCGTTTCACAAAGCTGATCAATGGGGCCGATGGGGATGGACGTTAAAGGGAGTTAGTTTCTTCTCTCGTAAATTAATCTTCGTGCACGAAGAAAGAGAAGCACGTGCGCAATAAAAGGAGGGATTGAGGAAATATGTGCACGATCGTTCGATCGTCGTCGTCGAGGTGCCTTTCCGTTGTACTTGCCGTATGGTGGGATGCGCAGCGCAATAGCTTACTGTGCTTTATAAAAAAATGGGGATTGGTTTTTGTTTCCTACTATTGTTTGTTGCTCTATATTAGCTGTATTTGCAATTATTTTCGCTATCGGGTTTATTAGTGTAGTGTGTAGTTTGAAACAATTGGGGGGAATGCCTGTGCATCGGCCAGCAGTCCGTCGTCGTCGTCGTCGTCGTCGTCGTTTCACCTTTTACACTCTGGTCGGTGGTGTGCCGAGGAAGGGGATGCGTTTCGGGCTCGGCGTGTTGCTCGTCCACTGGCGGGGTCGCGGCGCCTGCTGACAGTCGGAATAGGAACGATCTGCGGATGATAAGGAGATTTTTTTTTAAATAAATTAAATGTTTGTGAATATATTTAAGTGCTTTTTAAAAGAATTATTTGATTGTTTTCTATAATTGTTAGATTGATTTCCCATATTTTTTATATTTTTTCTTTAACTTTTTGAAGATCGTTAAACCACTTTCTTGTCTTTATTGCAGGGTTTTCTATGATGTTTTATGTTGTTATTGTTTTCCGATGATTTTTGGTTGCTTCTTGAATTGATTTCGAATTCGTTCAACAATTTATTGAGTTTTTTTACATTTTTTAAAACATCATTTGATTTAAAAATGCTAACGTTTCATACGTTTTTGTGTATTTTATTTTATTTTGACAATCTGGTCTGGTACTACATAGACTATGACTCTTGCCACTAAGATTCTATATGCTAAAACTAATATTGCCTATTACCGATGGCGTACGAATCTAATATCCTAGTTTTAAAGCTCTGCGTAGTCAAATGGAAGACGAAATGAGAATTGAACTGTCTACACATTGTCCAGGGAAGGTCGTTGTGTCAGGCTAAAGTTCTCCTATACTCATTTTGCAGAAATGTACGTTAGCTATGGGTTCTGGCTGATGCGTAAATGGAAATATTTTTTAAATTTTATATTTTAATATTTAAATCTACGTTGCACAGATTCAATTTTCGCCCAGATCCCTATTGTTTGAGGACACCACACTACACAGCTGAACTCAAGGATGGATCGGACTAGACAATTATACAATGACTTTAAACACACAGAGGATCTCTAAATTCAGTAGATTGTCGAATAACGAAACCTAACATTTTATTGTCTAAATAGTTGGGGAATTGAATTAATAATGGGCAAAATCGCTCAGAGTCGTCCGAAGTCGGAGTCATTCGGAGTCATCCAGAGTCTTCCGGAGTCGTTCGGAGTCGTTCAGAATCGTTCGAAGTTGGAGTCGTCCAGACTCGTACGGTATCGGTTGGAGTCGAAATCGTCCGGAGTCTGCCGGAGTCGGCCGGCCTTGGAAACAAAGACCTGTATAGGATGTGCACACGCAAAGTGAAGCACAAAAAAAAACAACTAAATGAAATCCCTGATCCCCAAGCACATTGCACCAGACGGCTCCTGTTGACTCCGGCAAACTTCGATTCCAGTCGACTCCAAACGACTCGGGTCGACTACAGCCGATTCCGGACGAATCCAAAACAACTCATGCCGATTCCGAACGATTCCAGACGACTCCGGACGACTCCGGGCGACTCTGGACGACTCCGAACGACTCCGCCTCCGGGATCGGAGTTGTGGGTGTGCTTCAACGAGCACATCGCGAAATTGAATATCCTTTCTTTTGGTGTAAGATAAGCCATATTCGGATTAATATTTGATGACATAATTTAGCAGAAAACCCCAAAATTTTACGTTCAATTTCACTGGAACCAGGCTTAATACTAAATCATAGAAAAATCCCAAACATTTATAAAAAAGACCAATTAACCATGGGAACATTACACCTTTTTTTGTGGTAGGAAACCCTGCAAGTCTTCCTGTTCCCCCTTTTTTCACCTACCTCTGAATTTCATTCCCTGCGATTCGTTGATGATGGCAGCGAGGGCCGGATGCTGCTGGTAGCGATCACGCTGCGTCGAGCCCGTGCCATTACCGCCTCCATTGCCGTTCCCCGACAGGATCGAGGCGCGATCGCTCAACGTTCCACCATTCCCATTGCCATTGTTGTTGTTATTGTTGCTGCTGCTGCTGTTGCTGTGGTTGTGGTTGTTGTTAAGCCCGTTAAAATGCTGATGAATGTTGCCATTGCTGCCGACAGCGCCACCGTTCGGATGCTGATGCACCACGTGCTGATGGTGATGCGGATGGAAGTGTTGCGCATGATGGCCGCCAACACCACCACCACCACCATTGTTGTTGATTTGGTTGTTATTGTTGTTGAGGGTGTGATTGTTGCTGTTGCTGCCGTTGCTGTACTTGCTCTGGTCGAAAAACTCGGCCCGTACCGAGCGGAACGAGTTTTTGTTCTCCTCCGTGTTGCGCGCGCGAAGGATCTTTTGCTCCTGCACGCTGTAGCTGATGGGTTGCGGTGGTTGCGCAAGCGAGAAAGAGAAAAAGGCAATTAATAATGAAATTCACTTGTGTTTTATATTAATCTTTAGCACAGCTTTTAGCACAAACTTACCGAGATCCGTAGCTGTTCAGATGGTTGTTGTTGTTGGTGGTGGTGGTGTTGTTACTGCCACCGTTGCCGTTAAAGTGCTGCACGTTGACGTACCCGTGGCGGATGCTGCTCGCCGGCGAGACAAGCGTACCACGGGACGAGCTGATGCCGGTGTCGGTCGTCTTGTCCTTGCCGAGGAATCCGGACCCGTGCGCGTGATGGTTGTTGTACGCCGAGGCAAAGTAGATGTTGTCCCGGCAGCTCGACGGACGGTGGGTGGACGGTGGCGTATCGAGCCCACTGTCACACCCGGCATAGTCCAGATCCGTTAAGACTGTAGGAGTGAAGTTGTAATTTAGCAAACGAAAAGATACGTAACAGCCACTCGAAGATACTTACACGAATGCCGGCTACTATCGTTCCCGCCCGGACCGAGCGGCCGTCTGTACAGATCGTCATTGTCACGGTAACGGCCGCCACGGCGCAGCTCCACCTCCTCCTCGAGATCGTCGTGCAGCGTGTAGCTGTGGTTGCCGTTGACAAAGTTGTCCGCCAGCTTCTTCAGCGGCGAGTACGGGAAGCCATTGTACAGGCTGCCGTTGTGGCTGCTGTAGCCATTGCTCGAACCACCACCACCACCACCGCCGGACAGGTTGTGGCGTGCGTTCGGCACCTTCTTCGGCGTCGAGTGGTTCGTCAGCAGTCCACTGCACAGCCCGTTCTCGTTGATCGAGCTCAGGTCGGGCACGGAGTCGGAGAGCAGAATGTGGTTGAAGCGCTGGGCGCCCGTTTTCTGATGCCGGGACATGAGCCAATCCTCGATCGCACCGGAGTAGGTACCGCCGAGCCCGAGGTGGTTGCTCTGCAGTGAGGCCGCCGACACGGGGGCCGCTAGCGAGGCGCGCGATCGTGGCCCTTGCGTCAGTCGAAGAGCACGACGCCGCTCCTTGCTGCTCAGCGTGCACTCCTCCAGCAGCTCGAACCAATCCTCCAGGCCCTGGTCGCTGCGCAACAGGACGCGCCCTTCTCGCGAGCCGAGAAGCAGGCCTATCGCGCTGTACGACCGCCGGTTCAGCCATTCCACCTTTTCCACGTCGACTAGTTTGATCTGTTGTGTGTTTTTTTTTGTGGGAGAAAACAAATCAATACGGTTAGAAAAAATGTGATAGAAAATGGATGCGAAAAAAGGGGGGAGGGAGAGTGTAAACTAATGTTGAAAACGCTAATCATCGGCTAATTAGTGGCTATTCATCGCCGGCCAATTGGTGGGTTGCGACATCAACCTGATGGAGGTTTGCAAGCTCTGGCTGATAAAGGGCTGATGGCGTATTTTTAGAATTCTAAATCAATTACCCCAAATGAATCACAATCGATGGGCTCATTTGTACTGCATTTGTGCTGTGTGTGTGCGCGTGTGTTTGAGCCCGAATTGATGACACGATTAATTAGGTCAGAATTCAATTCCGTTTCCATTTGGCAATAAATGGACGGTCGTTTAGAGCATTTGTTCACTCTACCTTGGACTGACACTGCTCACCCTATCATTCCAATAGGAATTAAAGCGTGGAGTTTGAGTTTGTTCTTTTTTTCTTCTAACGATTGTTGATTTGTGTATTATCCTTTGTGTGAAATATATTTTTTGCACACGAACATGAAAAATGAATGGGGAGGTGAATGAAAATGTGGTGAAAAATGGAAAACAATTAGCTGTAGCTGTTTAGCTGGGCTCGTTAAACTTGCCATTGATATGAATGAGGTGTAATTACCGCCGGCAGAGGCTTTTTGTTTGCGATTTCACTTGTTTCATTGAAGGTTTGCGTTTGAATCTTTAAAAATATTACTTTGAACTGATTAAAACTGAGTCTAAAATACATAATGATTTTTTAATAAATATCAACAATTAAAAACCAATAGTATTATACGGATTTTTACTTTATTTCAGACAAATGTAACTCTTCCTCGCATTTATGTTGTAACAAAACATACCTAAAAGAAGAAAGAAGCGTTACGACTTATTTATTAAGGGTAATATTGGCATTACCAACGCAGCGGCCTAAGCAACGGAGGTTACCTACTATCTGAACACCACATGCTACTTCTAACGATCTAACATTAATTGTAGTCAATTGTGTTAAATAAAGCCAATAGCTGATTGGCACTAATGCCACTTTGATTCTAATCAAAGTATGAATAGGACGAGTTTAAACTTCTAGACATATACAGCATAGGTTCGTGAAACCTCTATAAAGTCGCCTCTTACGGTCGATACTAAAATGTTCAGTAGTGTCTAAGAATCTTGGCGGGAGTAGCTACACTTAAGCAACAAACACACTCTGGGCAACCAGGCGGCAATTATTGAGAGAATGAATATCTAATATCAGAGGAAAACAGATGGAAAACATTCTTAAAGTAGTACATTCTTACATACATAGAAAAAACATTACATATTTTCGCACTCTTCCAGATTAAAATAAATAAAACCTCTCATGACAATAAGGCATAAAGGAGCTCCTGGGACGATTAATTCATGTTTTTGATCGACGATGGTCTCGATTGCAAGGACGATAAGGCTACAAATACGAAAGTGCAGTACAATCATTGTTGGACGCTTGGACTTCAGGCAAACTTTGTGTATCTGTGAAACAGGCAATCACACAAACTTTGTATAGTGGCTTTGACTGCTCATGTGCATGATTGAGCAAACAAATGTATTACAAACTCTGTTCTAAAAATACAAAAGTATAAATGAGAAAAATTCAGATTTTTTTGTTAAGTTTTCCAGATATACCTTTAAGACGTAATAGATAACTTGTCAAGTTGCTACAGTGATCTAATCTGGTTAAGGACAGGGCAACTGACATTTTTCTTACACCAAAAACTGGCTAGTATTTGAATATAGTTTTGATTTTTTACATTACCGGAAACAGCTGGACATCCTTAACTATGCAAAATGTGTAAACTTGATTACACGAACACTATAGATTAAATAATGTACTAACTGACTATAGCTAATAACATAATGTACTAACTGCCATATAAAACGACAGATGCAAATTAATCCCTAACGAATTCAGTAATATGTATTTGGCATTCGTAAAAAGATATTCATAAAATATGCGATATAATTTTCGGGACTTTTAAGGAAACTAGCGGCCCCAATTCTGTCCCCCGCTTAGGGCTCCGAGATGGATAAATCCGCCTCTGCCTAAATATTAAGCACCGTGTCATGGTGTGTCAATAAGGATTCGGCGAGTGTTTTGTTTTTTTTATTTGACGAATTTTAGTTACTCAAGCCAGATCGACGAGAGCAAGGGCACGATAAAACAAACCAATTCCAGTACTGACTAGACGAATGACTTGAAATCATAAAAATAAACACTGTAGAAAAGCGACGAAGACAGTGCCAATATACTTTAACAATAGCATCCGTTTACTGCCAAACACGTTTCAGCCATAAACTCCAAGCCTTTATGTTTATACAAAAAGGTACAAAAACAATCTAGTTGTAAGAAGTTAATTAAATGTTCCTTATTAAGTGTTTTTACAATAACGGATAATTGAGTGAAGACGGAAGCCGTGGGAACAATTGACACTTTTTATACTTAATTGGTAATAATGTATAATGTATCCATCTTATCTATCTAATTTAATGTATGAGAAGTATGAGGTATCAAATTTGTTAACAAAACGGGGGTTTGATCGTGGGCACACTTGTAATAAGATGTAATTAGAGTACAATGGATATTAAGATCATACCACCAAAGGGGGTAAGACACTCTGCCGCTTAGGGAAAATGGGAAATGAAACATTTGATCTATTTTGCTTCTGTCATCGATTACTTTCGCAAAAGCAACCAGAAGTCATGGACAACTATTCAGCAAATGGAGAAATTGGCATTTAAATTATGCGAGGAACGAGACACCGTGGAACATAGCAGCCATAAATTGTGCTGTTCCTCGCACGAAGCTGGTGCCTAGTATAGTGCCAAGGCTTAAAACAATGGCTTTTGTGTTGGCCATCAACAACAAGAAGAGCGACACCTGTGCGACCCTTTTTGTCATTAGAATAAGGATTCTATGGTATTTCAAAGATTGTGAGGATCGATAGCTGATTTTGACTTGGCGGTAGTTCAATAAGTCAAATCTCAAACCTGATTAAGCAATTTCCTAATGCGAAATCCTAAATAGTCTTTATTGTAAATTCTGAAACAACCTCAGCTTCTCTAGTTCTTACATTTTACGATTTATTGACTTAAACTCCATCTTTAAAGCATATCCGAAAGGCCAGGATATTTTTTTTTTATGTATATGACTCAGGCAGTGGAAAGCGATAGTCAATGTTATAATGAAGTCAAGCCTCTTGAATTTCTAATTTTCCATTTAAATTTCCATTTAAAAATCAGCTGTAAAGCTTTCACTTACATCCCAATCCTATGCGGAAATTGTGTCGATTTGTTGGCGAATTAACATAGAATTTGACAAAAACGTTATGTTCTATCTAATTCTCAAAATATATTCTTCTAAGAAATTTGTATGAAATAAGACCTGCGCGTATTTCATGATCTGTATATTTATAATCTAGATATTGATGAACTAGTTAAATTTACATGAATTTTGAACCAAAATGTAATAAATGTTATTAAAAAAATATAGTTCAAATTTTAAGTGCGATAAATGTAAAACAGAAATATAAAATGATTACACACGGATCAAACAGCAAGAATTGCTTATTTCGTTAATTAAAAGGATCAATTAAAAGCATGGCATTATTCATCCTTTTCTTCAACCCAGAATTTAAACAATAAATTGCATTAAGATCTGCACACAAATTAAATGAACGAATAATTCCCGCTTACAATAAAACATCTCCAGCATCATGTAAAAAAAAGCTCCATCCCAATGACACTACCCATAACGTAAGACTCATCCCCCAACAGGGAGTTTCACGTTAATCGATGTACTGATTGCTTCTGAGTGGAAGTCAACGGCGCGATAGTTTCGCCCTAATCCCTCTTCCTCCGCAAACATCCTTCCTGGGGATTTACTACCATTTCAGCACAGTCGCTCAACACCGCACACCAGCACTGCAGTATAATAACACAAAAAGATGTTAATAACTCCGCGCGCGCTCTCTACGTGTTTGATTAACGAAACGCGAATTGAACGATCCCACACTCTCGGGCAGGGGGCGTCAGAGTTCATTGGATTTGCTGATTGAGTTTCAGTCGTTTATCCACATTTCTCGTTAGTTCCTTATCTTGTTTGTCTGGGGACTGAGCTGAGCTTGCTGACCTGCCAGCTGAAGCACCTGTTCGGGGTGGGCGTGTTTGTTGGGGCGAGAGTTTGTTGAATCCCTTTTTACGGTTCGCTCGTTACAGCGTTCGTTCGCGTTTGAGCTGATTGAGTTGATTCTGACTAAACGCACTAAACTCATTCCATGAGTATGTGTGTGTGTGAAGGTGAAGGCTTTTTAAAAGGAGCAGTCGGATTATCGATGCACTACGACGTCTCGTACGCAGGTCGACAATAACGAAAGGACCGGGTGCACCGAACCCGCCCGCCCGTAAGGCGAATCAATTAAAAGCAATTTATATGCACTCCATTGAACAAACATTTGATTTTTGCAAGTGCAAAGCGCACTTAATTGCATTTCCACTCCTTCGGGACGATGGTTTTTTTTTGTACTTTTTGCGCACACTGCACGTAGATGCTGCAAATCCCTGAGCACCGTGACCGTGTATCGTCGGAGCTCGCGAACCCACCCTGCCACGGCCCACGACGGCTTTCTTCGAGTGCACTTTGCGCGTTGCATTGTTTACATATTCGGCCGCAAAGCCGTGCGGGCGAAGGAACCGCCAACCTCGCAAACCGACCGACACAGAACCAACCAAAAGCCATCGGCAATGGTACGACAACACGTTTCCACGCTTAGCTCGGAACTGGGAACGACCGGTCGACCGTACGGATTCCGCTTCCGTTTCTTCAACGTTGCTGGGGGAGGGGCGCTAACCGCATCTGCTCGATCGTGAAAATGTGCGAAAATGAAATTTTTCCAACCCACCGCCCATGTTTGCCCAGCCCACTGCACTCGCGCGATTTAAATGGAAGGAGTTTCACCACGCAAGTGGCCGTAGAATGGATGACGTTTGTGTGGACGGCGGTTCAGGCACATATATTTAGCGCTCGTTTTTGTGCGCGCTCCCTACTAGGTACGTGATGCACTTCTCTTACGCATTTGCGTTCGGTGCATTGATTCTTGGGTCGACGTCGCGTGTGTTGTGGGCACAGACGACAATGAAAACATCCACAGCACAGTACGACGTTCTATCCCACAGCAAGAATACACAACCATCGTACGCACCTAACAATAAAGGAACGGGGTTTAGAATACGATTGGGCTTTGGCAGGACTAGTCAAACAGTAGCGTGAACTGTGCAAATGAGTACGTTTGTTGATTTGCCATTTGACAGACGTTCTGCATTTAATGCGCGCACGGAGCGAAGCACGCACAATGGAAAGATATTTCGTTGGGACGAGAGATTTGTGTGGAATTTCGTTCATTACTGGCGTGTAACTTGGGAATTACGAATTACTGTCTGGCTTTAATTAGAATCTTCTCGAAAAGGACCTTTTTCAGTTTTATATAGAAGCTATTTTCGTTTAACATTTTACACGTAACTTTAATTTAAAATGTAGTTCATTTAATTAATACTAGCTGATGAACAATGGCATAAAAAATGCACCAAAAAATAGGAATTTCAAATAAATTGAAGCCTTTTTTTTTAAACAACACTAAAAAAGTCATACTTTTTTAAAAGCTATTAATGCTTTAAGCTAGGGTAAAGCCTTATATTTGAGTTTCAATTTGTATTACAGTTTACGTTTTATTCCTTTTTTATAGTATGCATCTCTTTCTGTCTCTTTGGAAAGCTCTACAAGAATGCGTCTTGTCTTGTAAAGTATGTAAAAAATTGATTCTTCCTCAAGTTTAAAAACTTTTTTTTGCACATTAATCTCAATAAAAGAAGGAATAAAATAATGAAGTAAAAGAAATACCAAAAAAAGTTCATAAGTCAGTTCAACATGTTTCATAAATTGTTTTATCATAATGATTCGTTTTGATGCTCTATCAGATAGTTTAATTACTGTTGCGATCTCTTTGATTTAAAGTTCACCCAAAGTTCTTTTTTATCTCGTGTTCCCACCTTTTATCTGTTATTTAATTCGCTCTGCAGACTTTTTTCTATTCCATTTTCTAATCTCACTGTTTTTGTTCGATTGCAGTGTATTATTCTTTTGATTGTTATTCTATTATGCTTTTTTAATGACCTTGTTGCCATTTTTATATTCTATGATGACTGTTACTCCTATTAAATTTAGTTTCAGATCTGTTCAGTTCAGTTTAAGTGAAACCTTAATGGTAGACAATTGAAATAATAGTTGATCTAAGTCATAATTATTATTTATCATTATTGTAAATTGTGAGAAAAATCAACTTACAAAATCTTTTCTTGTATTTGACTTGTATTGACTTAATTATTTGAATTAGTATATGAAACAATAATTCTATCAGAACGTTCCCCTAGTATAATATTTATTGACATAAATATTTATTGAAAGAATGAACTAGTAATGTAATTTAATGAAATGAATAATAATTAGAGAAACATATAATACATATTGAAATTAAAACCCGTTGTCAAACTAAATAAATAATTGTGTAAAGATTTAAACGATATGACTCTTATTAGATTTAACGTATCCGTGAAATGCAAACAAAAGAATAAGAATTAATGGAAAATTAATATTGCAAAAATAAAATATGATGTCTCATTTGTCTCATTTTGGATAAGTTTATTATATAAAAGAACCAAATCAAACTAGCAAAAGAACAACAAAACTTCATTGTGCATCAGCTCAAACCCTTCGAACAAAATGGGGTGAACGGTCTTTTAAATACCACTGCTTACCAACGACGCAATCAAACGAGGAAATAACACCCTCATTCCTTTAGTGCATTCAACTGCGTTTTCATTCTAGTGCGTTGGGTAGGGAAAATCGCACTCGCCAGGAATGTAAACGACGCACACCCTGATCCGGGGCAAATATTTGCACTTTTGCTTGCACTTCGATGGTTCGAAACGGTTCCCATATTTCCCAAGTGCAATTCGAACAAACGGATAACAAAGCAATGGTGCCGAGCTTTTTGCCAGTGACAGAATTTGTAATGTTTCACTGGTTCACTGCCGTATCAATACGGTCTAAAGTAAATGGTTTGCCCAACTAATCCATCCCATTCCCACATAGTGGTCAGCAAACTTATACGAGCATGTTAAAACACGCACACATACACCTTTATAACCCTGTGTACTGCCTGGAATTGTATATTAAAAAACAACGTCGCCTGACCACCATCAGAAACTTACCTTAAATATAAACTGTCCCATGTCGGATATCTTCTCCGAGGCGGATCCGGTGGCTCGTTTGAAACAATTGAGATAATCACGTGTTAGGATGAAGTATCTGGAAAAAGGGTATCAAAGTTAACGTTCCATAATTAGTGTCGTGTGTCGCATGTCGTTCGGCATCCGGGCATACAGGCAAGCTAATGCTGCACCGTCGCACCGTGGTGGAATAGCACCCATTAAAAGGAAGCAGCATTGTAAAATGGGGATCCCCGCTTGGGATGTTTGTTGGTGTTTGTGTGTGTGTGTATTTGGTGGATTGGGACATGATGGTGGCTTAGTTCAACGTCGACATTAATACGGTTCTAATGTACGTACCTCTCTTTCCAGCGGGAGAAAAGTCGGTCGCGCTGCTGCCAGAGCAGTCCTCGCTTGATCGGGCCCGTCATTTGTGCCACCGGTATACGTCCAATTAGGAGGGATTTCTGTAAATAAAGATAGACAATAGAAGGCTAATTGTAGTTGTTTGTTTTGCTTCAATATTTAATTTTTATATCGTTTATATCTTTAAATGTAAATTAATGTAAAAAGTCCCATTTTTCTTTTTAGTAAGAAATAAGCTTAAAATACCATTAAGAACACTATCATAAACTGACTGCACACTTCATGTGAATATTCACAGCAAAGGTGCATCAGCAGTGATTGTCTCACCATCCAAAAGACGATGCAGCAACTTTTTAACACAAAAAAACACTAGATTACTATCCTTGTGGAATTGGGTACCAACATTAACAGCTGCTTGACACAGAACAAAAAAGCGCTTCCACAAGAGACAGCGTGAATCACGTCGTCCACAAAGTAAATGAAGACATCCTCACTGCTTACTGGCAAAACACAGCACTCCCCCCAGCTTTCCAGCAACCGAAAGTAAATATTGAAATCAAGGTTAATTTGCACATTCATTTGGCTGTAAAATTTAAGCGAAGACAGAGGCCACGATAACGTGCGCAAAGTAGAAAAGTTTGTCCTCCGGGGTTGCTCGCTGCCGAAGGATTTTGGTAGTGTGTACGCTTCTCCTTCTCTCCCTCCGTGGGAAGGTGTTTTGGCTCGCTATCAGATGACGGTGGACGGTGGAGTCTGGTGAGATCTCTCGGTTCATTATTTTAATTTAAATTACTTTTTCACGCTCGGACGATGATTGGAGTGAATTAAATCATGTTGGCAAGTTGGTAGTTTTTTGGGGGAGCAAGTTTCTCCGGTTCTGATGCTTTTCGTGTTTTTTTTTTGTTTTTTGGTGCAGTGTCCGATCATCGTGATGATGTAAAATTATGATGATTAATGTGTAACTTTGCTGTTTGCTTAACGTTTAGAGGGGGTGAGTATTACTTTTGCGCGCCAGCAACTCTCTCTCTCGCTCGAGTCCTCGAGTGAGCTGAAGTAGCTCATCCTAATAATAGCTAACGTTGGATGATAGGGAGAGGACAACAAGAGAGGAAAGGGGAAAACACTCTACGAATGGAAAACCATGCATCCTATTACTAATGCGCATTTAAAAATGGTAAAACAAAATGGGAAATTTTGGTAACGCTGAGTTGATGGAGGCGCACGGTACTTTATACACAGGACAGAGGTAAGCAATCGAAAGGAACAACGATGTAGGAAAAGATAAACATGTGATAACTAAATCTATTTTAAACATGATGCAAAATGTTTTCGGAAAGATGAAACAAAGGTATGTTTTTTTAACAAAATTAAAAATATTCGCAATATTGACGATTAGTTTTAAATCGTAACGGTAGGGGGGGGGTTTACTATACTTTGATTTTAACTGTATTAAGAGTATCTAAAGTATTCAGTTAACAATGACGCAGTTGAATAATATTTTTGATTAAATTGAAAGGATTATTTATAATTAGAATTAGAAGATTTAATATATTTTAGTGCACCTCTGCTTATGGGCTATGGCAAAGCGCCTGTTGGTATGGTTGGTATTGTATTTATAGATTATTAAAAAAAAGATAATTAATTAATGAAAACTTTGAATCAATTTAATAGAATTAGAAAAAATCTCACATTTCAAGTTTCTTTTTCAAGTAATGTATAATTCCTAACATCATTAACATGAATTGTTGCAAAGATTAATGTTCCTAACATCACTAAAGAGAATAATTGGAATTTAAAATTTAGGAATTTAAAATAAAATAAAATAAATAAACTATAATATTCTCTGAGTATTGATTTTGTTTGCACCGCGCCTTCCCGTTATGAAAGTTTTGACTATTATTGTCTCTCTATTATAGAGATTTATACAAAATCTTCACAGAATATTCCGCTGATTCCAAAAATAAACATTCCTCAAAAGCGGCTCAATATTTATGAATTCGATTACCATAGCATTAGCCTTGAGCCACTAGGAATAGGATTTGTTTTCAATCAAATGGCACCAAATCTAAAAGCAAAAACATACTTTCATTATCACTGGCGCGAAGAACATGTAACCGAACACACCCCAAAAAACAACCAAAATCGCTTGCACTTTCATCGCACCGTATCGCAGGGGTATCGTGTTTGGCACGCCGGTCCGTTTGCTAGTTGCTGCCTTGTGTGTATGTGTGTGTTTGGATGAAAAACAGAAAGAAAAAGCTTCATTTCACCGCCACCGGAATGGAAATTCACCACACACGTCTCCCGAGCAAGCGACGACGCAAGCGAACACCGACTAGACATCCTTCGAAAATGTGTAAACGACACCATGGCCATACGTTGTTGCCCCATGTAACGACCGTTTGTAAACATCTCCACGCACCATTAATAACGGACCGTCGTTGTTGGAGGCGGGAAAGGGAACGTATGGGTTGGGCGGTAAAGTGGGCGCCTGGCAGGATTGTGCGAGCTAAAAAGCTGGCACGGATATCGGATTCTGTTAGCGAAAAGCGCAAAAGATAGAGTAGTAACGCGTCGGTATGGAGAAGCGTTGGCTGTTGGCAAGTGATAATGTTGTAACATGCCACACGCATGACACGGGGACGACACCGATGTTTGTTATGCGGACAAAAGGGGAAGGGGGTTGAGTGGGAAATGAAGCCGGAAAGGGGAAAGGTAGCGGCTGATTGCCAATTCACTCATTGTCGTCAGTAGGAGGACACGTGGGTATACTATATGAACGAGGACGTTTCAAGCAAACACACGTGCTGTAGTAGAAAAGGGATTTTTCTCCAGAAAAACATAGTAATCTTGGGTTGGGATTTATGCAGATAAAAATAGAATCCAACACGATTAGTAGAAGATTAAGCAAGAAACGTTCCAGTTTTTGAAGCGTTTTGCGTTGGCCGACAGGTTCACAATTGGAGTAAGCGATCCGATCAATAACGCTACACAACATTGATAATCGAAAACTTGGGATAAGCAATCGAATCACCTACCCGACGTTAACCGTAACGTTACAACAACAAACCACTCGATTTAATAGGCGCGCGTTAATCGCGCAAAAGTTGAACCAAAACCAACCTGTTCGCTAAGCCGCAAAACAAGTGGAACCATCTCATCTTCTCATCATATCGAGCTTGGTAGAAGCTCCCGAAGATGTTGTGTTATGTTGCTGTTTTGTGCTACTTTGTATCCCATTTAAGATAAGTAGATTAACTTCCGGACAATAAGTAGGAGCAACCATAGCAACGAAACTCCTTTCAAAAGCGAAACCGAAAAACAAATCGATCGATTCTTCAATTGATGGAACGTTCTATCCTCTCCTTCATGGAGGCAGAAATAGGCCGCATAATCGTATCATAGGAAAAATAATCACCTACAGAATAGGAGAATAGGCAAACCAGCAAACCCCCCAAAAAAAGCGGAGAACTCAACATTCTCTCCATACAGTGATTTTTTTTTTTTGCTACGAATTCTATGCGGGCCATAAATTCCTACTTCAAAAAAAGAGTTCCACGGTGCCATCGACGGTGCTGTACAGACCACCGCATGGGCCGATTAATATCAAAAAGACTTTAATCTCGTAGCCGGCCGCCAGCGTGAAGGTATGTCTTGCAAATCAAACAAAAAAAAACGAAGAAAAGAAAAACGATTCCTTTCCTTCGATTTGTACGATATTTTGTATTGCTGGCGCATCCTTGCTTCGTAACGATCGCTTCGGGACCGTGAAGAAGCCTTGCAAGCAGACGAGCAACACAAAATCAACCACAAGAAAACCAAAAAGAAAAAAAAACGGCAGAAAAAAGAGCCAAAAGAAAGTAAGCGGAAAATATTAAACATCCAATCATGTTCTTCATCATTATCATCATCATCGTCGTCCTCCTCAGGCGGATCTGCTCGGGAAAGCGTTTGCCGGCGTCTTCGCCGCGCGGCTTCATCTTGCAAGCGTTCGCTTTGCGGTTGAGTAGAAGGGCATCGGTAATGAATGATAAAAATGGTTCGTGTGTTTTTTTTTTCGCCCTCTCTCCTATTCGCATAAGCTAAAGCTAACAATCTTCTCTTTCAATCATGCATGCGTTTTGTTTGCGTTAGCCGAGTGACTGGGCACGGGCGTGCATGAGCGATATCCATCTTTTCGATCGCATCCTTCTCCCCATCACCCTCCGAGCTGAAACGTCCAGGTGGAAAAATAATGGATAAAAGAATTGTTTTCCGTTTGTTTCCCTCGACGGCATACCAATTTTGTCTTCACGTGCACGTTTCATCAAAGCGAAAAAGCCAACTGCTTTTCGGGGTTCGCCGGCACGAACCAGGGCGCGCCAAGGCTGTGCAGCGCACTATGTAATACGTTTCCCGCCCCCCGTAAAGTGAATGGCAAAAGCGTTCCACTTACGGAAACCGGTGAAAACATGCAATTTTCTGCCCGAGGCAATGTTTCGTGTACGTGTAGATAAAGTGCACTTGTAGTAACACACAAGCGATGGGAGAAGTTCCCGTTCTTGGCTGTAGTCTAGGTGCAGGTAGTGTACTAGCCGGGAGGAGGGAGCAAAGGCTTGCATCCTCGTGACGGTTGCATACACACACACACACACACACACACACAAACAACTTCCGAGATCAAGTGTGCTGCGTGCAACGGTCCCCACCGCATTGGCCATATCTCTTGTGCTCGTCCTGCAGCGCGATGCCTGCACTAAAAATTCTGCAACTCAACGTAGACCACTGTCGCGAGGGCCAGGCCTTAGCACTACAAGCAGCGCGAGAGCACCGTGCTGACATATTGCTTCTGTCTGATATGCACAGGCCGCCTGAGAACAACGGGAGATGGGCGTATGATGTATCCAAGAAAGTAGCGGTAGTAGCCACCGGCTCGTACCCTATACAGCGAGTGTGGGGCAGCGAGCTACGCGGACTAGTCGCTGCTCAGGTAGCCGGTATCACATTCATGAGTGTATACGCCCCTCCAAGCCTATCAGCACATGAGTTTGAGCGACTATTGGGGGCCATTGAGTTGGAAGCCGCGTCTCATTCCCGCGTCGTAGTTGCGGGGGACTTCAATGCCTGGCACGAAGAGTGGGGCAGCGGGAGAAACGGGCAGCGTGGGATCGAGCTACTGCAAACTGTGGAAACACTGGGACTCTCGATCCTCAATCGAGGTCGCAAACCAACCTTCATCGGACGAGGTTTCGCGGCTAGTAGTGTCATTGATGTATCGTTTTCGAGTCGGGAGATTGTTCGCCCCGACACCTGGTCAGTGATCCCCTTCTCGAGGTCGGATCATGAATTAATAGCGTTCGAGGTCAAAAAACCAGATGAGAACCCGGCCGGGGCGCAACAGCACCTGTCGCACCGACCACAAAGGTCGACACGCCAGAATCCAGCAAGCCGACAGCATGACCGTTGCGATAGTAGGCGATGGAAAACGACCCAATTCAACCGACAGTCATTTCGAGTAGCACTACGCGCCAACAACTTCCAGGAGAGAGCGGTGAGCCATATTGGCATGATCGAGGCACTTGTCGACGCCTGCAGTGAAACTATGCAACGGATCTCTGGGCTGCACAAGAGCCCACATCACGACATGTATTGGTGGACCCCAGAGATCAAGCGCCTACGTGATGATTGCCTTGCCGCGCGAGAGAGAGTACAACTGTCTCACGATTTGGAGGAGAGGAGCATGGCGGCAGCAGCTCACCGTACAGCGAAAAGTCTGCTCGAGAAGGCCATCCGTACCAGCAAGCGCCAACAGTTCCAAGAGCTGATAGACATTGCCGAGACCAACGATTACGGAACCGGTTATAGGGTGGTGATGTCCCGACTGCGGGGTAGCCCTGGGCCGCCTGAAACGGATCGCGCCGAACTGGAGAGGATTGTCTCTGACCTGTTCCCCACGCACCCACCCGTATCATGGCCTGTCTCTTCAGATGCTCCAACGACCGTCCCATCAGACAGCAGAGTAGAACCGCAAGAACTACTATCTATTGCTGCCGGGATGGTAACGAGGAAGGCCCCAGGTTTGGACGGGATTCCGAACGCTGCGGTGAAAGTGGCGATAGAGGAATACACGGAGGAGTTTTGTCGCCTGTACCAGGACTGTCTCTCTCGCGGCACCTTCCCGCCGCAGTGGAAAAGACAGCGACTGGTACTACTCCCGAAGCCTGGCAAACCCCCAGGAGAGAGCAGCTCGTATCGACCGCTGTGCATGCTTGACGCACTTGGAAAGGTACTGGAGCGGCTCATTCTCAATCGCCTGAATCGTCACATCGAGCAACAAGACTCACCGCAGCTGTCTGATGCCCAGTATGGATTCCGCCGAGGACGTTCTACCATCAGCGCGATCCAGCGTGTTGTTGACGCGGGCACAGCGGCCAGGTTGTTCCGCCGCACGAACACCCGCGATAAACGCTGCCTGATGGTGGTGGCACTGGACATCCGCAATGCATTCAACACTGCCAACTGGCAAGCAATCGCCGACGCGCTGCAAAGTAAGAATGTCCCGTCATACCTGATGAAGATCATAGGAGCCTACTTTGAAGGACGCAAGCTGCTGTTTGATACTAGCGAAGGCCCTGTCGAACGCCACATCAGCGCAGGAGTTCCACAGGGGTCCATACTGGGCCCTACACTGTGGAATATGATGTATGACGGGGTTTTCGGAGTTGGGCTGCCGCCGGGGGCAGAGATCATTGGCTATGCTGATGACCTGGTGCTATTAGTCCCAGGCACAACTCCGACAACAACAGCAGCAGCAGCGGAGGAAGCAGTGGCAGCAGTGGAACAGTGGCTTCTCGAGCACCGCTTGGAACTGGCTCATTCTAAGACGGAGATGACGGTGATCTCTAGCCTCAAGCAGCCTCCAGAGGAAGTTTTTATCACTGTCGGCGGAGTGAAAGTGCCGTTCTCGCGCTCCATAAAGTATTTGGGGGTACGTGTACATGACCACCTATCATGGGTACCCCACGTTAAGGAGATAACTCTGAAGGCCACGCGGATTGTGCACGCCGTCAATCGACTCATGCCAAACCTCCATGGGCCAAGGACCTCGAAGTCTCGCTTGCTGGCAAATGTGGCCGACTCGACCATGCGCTACGCAGCACCTGTATGGCACGAAGCGATTGGCAATCAAGAGTGTTGCAGATTACTTCGTCGGGTGCAACGTAAGTCGGCAATTGGCGTGGCCAGAACGTTCCGAACGGTTCGTTACGAGACTGCAGTGTTGCTTGCGGGACTCTTGCCGATCTGCCTGGCAATCAAAGAGGACACCCGAGTGCACAGTCGCCGTGGAACAGGTTTAAACTGTGCAATACGGAGGGAGGAGCGCCAGCGGTCCATGGAAGAGTGGCAAGCAACGTGGGACGCAGACGCCGCCAACGAAAGAGCCAGCAGATACGTCAGGTGGGCACACCGCGTAATTCCGGACGTGAGATCCTGGCAGTCACGGAAACACGGAGACGTCACGTTCCACCTATCCCAGGTGCTTTCCGGCCACGGTTTTTTCCGGGAGCACCTGTGCGGTATGCAGCTCACGTCGTCCCCGGACTGTACGCGATGCCCCGGCGTTGCGGAGAGCGCAGAACATGCTATGTTCGAGTGTCCGCGATTCGACTCGACCCGAACAGAGCTGCTGCACGGAGTCGTCCCGGAAACGCTGCTTGAACACATGCTCCAGAGCCCAGAGAACTGGAGTAATGTATGTGAGGCCACCAAGCGGATAACATCAGCGCTACAGCAGGATTGGGACGAAACCCGGCGAGAGCTGGCCGAACAAGGCGCCCCACGTGAGGCCGATAATCAACATAATCAAGAGAATGTCCGCACCTCGTTGTACAGTGCGAGGAACACCAGCGAAGAGCAACGGGGTAGACGCCACCCAACACCATCACCTCCACCCAGAGCGGTAGGGAGGCGGGCAGAAGTCCGATCTCTTGGGGAGCGCTATCGCAGGCAGCTACTGGTAGTTGAAGAGCGTCGGCGAATATCCGGCCACAGTGTCGGTGGAGTTATCTCGCAGGACGATGGAACATCGGTCGAGGCGTCTCGACAAGGCATGAACGGTGCAGAAGAGACTGCAGCGACTGAGGCAGACGTGGCATCACGCTAGATGATGTTGGTGATCTGTGGAGGATCTTGGGAGGACCAAAGTATGGTCAAAAGGGCGATCTCCGCACCCTGAGCGGCAGGGAGGACAAAACGAATATGAAAGGGAAAGAAGGGGGGAAATAAACATGTGTTAGGTGCCTGGCGCACGGGAAAGAGAGGCTCCGAGGAGCAGTAAAAGCCCTCCCTCATAGACCCCTCGCGGGGCAAGAGGGAAGGGAGTGGGCGAGGACAGGGGATATAATGTGTAAATCAATATGAACAATAAAACCTGTCCGTGATCTAAAAAAAAAAAAACACACACAAACACACAGTTGCATGGAAATGATGGTATTGTGTAATGGAAATTATCGATTGCAATTTATAACCGAGTAGACATTTAATTTCAAACTTCGTGTACGTTTTTGGCTGGCAAAGGATAAGGGGGTTTGTTTGTTTGTGTGAGGGAACGGGTTGAATGTAACTAACGTAGCTGTTTAGTGGATATGTTTGAACAAAAAGATATTCAAGGCAGCTACAGAATAAACTTGTAAGATAAATACATTACACGCTTGTATTTACAAAAGCATATTCCATGCTCTTCTAATAATTATGCCGTATTAAATAGCTTAACTATCGGCTAAATATTATACATTCCAATAATTTATGATACTGCTTTGCACTAAGAAAACATTCTCTTATTAAATTGTTGGCCAACATTCCTTAAATGTGTTAGTAACAGGAGGCTAATGCCTCAGTGGCACAATTTACGCCTGAAGCTATGCAATCGTATGTCGTACAGAACATGTGGCAAATTAACGATATTGCATACCTTCTCGTATGTTTGTGTAAAATTACTTATTTAAAAGTGCAATTGTATGTTTTAATCCATTAAATGTATGTAACAATTCAGTTGCATC
The DNA here is from genome assembly GCF_943734685.1 of Anopheles coluzzii. Classification (NCBI taxonomy): domain Eukaryota; kingdom Metazoa; phylum Arthropoda; class Insecta; order Diptera; family Culicidae; genus Anopheles; species Anopheles coluzzii. Next base: position 37,351,078 of record NC_064671.1, on the reverse strand, counting down.
CAACAACAAATATATTATTGTAATTTGCAGTATCTGCAACACAATACACCAACCTCTTGTTTGTTCGTTTTGAGCTAGTCATGAAAATGATTTGTTTTAACGGATAAAAATAACGAGTTATTCTGTCATTTATCCTACCTAGTTTAAAAGAAAATTATACGAACTAGATACTCTTGTCACAACCTTTCCAAATAATAACACTTTATTCCATCAGTTCAATCAGTTCTGCTGCTTGTATTTGGGTGTAACGTTCTACAAGGACATGCTGGCCTTTTACAGGATTTCGAGACTTAATTCATTAACACGCAGCCGGATAGTCAATCCTTGCCATGGAGGGACAGTCCATTTCAGGATTGAAACCATGACGGGCATGTTATTGAGTCGTTGGAATTGACAACTGTACAACGAGACCGCCAATGATCAGTTACTTGTAATAATAACATGGTATTTGTACTATTTTGCTCAGTGCAATCTATTCCATTCGAGGATTACACACTTGTATCTAGTTATCATTAATATGTACTCTTGCTAGCTACTAACATATATTTATTTTTACTTTAAATAATTAATTTTTATCAGTACAACGATCAATTGCTATTCACTAGTTGTTCGTGGATAAGTAACTAGTTACCTTTTATTACCACAAAAATTGTTTTATGTAGACCATGAAAGAATTCGTAAATAAGTTTACAGTTCGGTGAACCTGGATTGATTTTTTTTGGGGTTTTTTAGTTTAATTTATAGAGGTACACAGATAACTCAACATTGATGTCTACGATATCCTTTTTTATGCTCGTAACATTGGTCGAAAGAATTGAGGTTTGAATACCGTAACTAGGGATTAAAAATGAAAAACGAAAAAATGAAAAAAATAATTTGTAAGACTTTAAGACATGTTAAGACAAATGCAGCACTTCATTAATAAAGTTTCACTTAGAATGTGAGCATTTGTTACTTACTTACATATCCGGCGCTACAACCGCTTTGCGGTCTTGGCCTGCCTCAGGAGTGTCCGAAACCGCTCACGGTCTCGCGCCTTCGTCTGCCAGTCCGTTATCCCGGCCTTAATGGCGGACGCCTCCACGCCATCTTGCCACCTCAATTTGGGCCTACCACGCCTCCTCTGTCCTTGTGGACGGCCTAAAAAGACTTTACGGGCTGGGTCGTCCGTTTCCATGCGTATAACATGGCCAGCCCACCGGAGCCTGGCGAGCTTTATACGCTGTACGACAGTGAGGTCGCCGTACATCTCGTATAGCTCGTCATTATATCGGCTCCTCCATTGTCCTTCCACACATACGGGGCCAAGTATCCTTCTGAGCATCTTCCTCTCGAACGCGGCTAAGAGGGTTTCGTCAGATTTGGACAGTGTCCATGTCTCAGAGGCGTATGTGAGCACTGGTACTATATAGGTACTATATAGTCCCAGCTTCGTCCGTCGCGACAGGTTCTTTGAGGTGAACTGCTTTTTCAGGCTTTTGTTACAATTTACAAAAAGACTGTACAAAATTACAAATGAAGATAGGTAAATGAGCAAACAAGACAGAACTGAAACAACTGACAGACACAATTCCTCAGCCGCCGATTGTCTTAGGAGGGTTTATGAGAAAGAGATTTGATGAATAAAACTCACTTTATGCCCGTGCAACACAATCCTCTTTTCCAGCGATTCCAATTATTTGCTTACCTATCCAACCCTTTTCCTTCCTTCCCCAAACAGCACTATGGTCTAAAATTACCTTCTCGCAAAAAGCGACACAATTTCCTGCCCGGAAGCAATAAATGACAAATCGAACATGCCTTCCGAAAGAAAACCCTCCCCACCCGTCCCATCCGGCGGCTTTGTCGCCGAAACGGACGACAACTGTGCTTTGGATACTATTTATAAATCAAAGTTTTGCAATATATCACCACCACCAGCACCATCAGTGTGCGATGGTGCAACTTTTGTCAGTTGACACCCATGGGTCCCCATGGTGGCGACATGGAGCACGAACAATGACGGTGTCTCCGTTCGCCGTTCATTGCATTGCAACATCTTCAGTCTTAAAACCGGGCACAAGAAAACGTCTTCACGTTACTCAAACAGGACGCCAGAGACTCTCTCTCTCTCCCCCTTTCTCTTGCATCTCTCAACTTACCCCAGCAGCGGTGGGCTTTGATCGGATTGGAAATTGGTTCCGGGAAGGAAACCGAGCAAACGGCCAACCCTTTCCGATTGTTTTCTGCCCGTCGTTCTGCCCGTGGGGTGAGTGTTGGTGTTAAATTTGTCATAATTGAAAAAGTTGCTTGCGAGCTGCTGCTACGATCCGATCCGAATGAATGGAACTTCGGTGGAAACGTAGACACACTGGCAGGCTCTCTCACATTACCCACCCAGGCCACTAGCACTGAGGGGGGAGGAGGAGTGTTCCGCTTTCCAAGGCCTCTCGTGTGCGTGTGTGAGTGTATGCGATTGCGAATTCTTCTTCAAATATTTACAAACGTCTTGTGGTTTAATGCGCTACGGCTGAAGCACTTTATTGAATTAGTATAAGCTGTTTTGTGCAGAGCGGGAAGGATGGAGCTGCAATCGGGACACCATCGATCGAAACGGTCCCTCGGTATGTGAGAGAATGGAGAATTTGTTTCCTCCCTCACACACGCACACACACAAATGCCTTGAAGGTACACTAGAAGCTAGAAGTCTAGCAGCTGGTGGGAAATAGCAAGACAAAGATTTACGTAACTCGTTCGACTTTCGATGCCTCGATGGCCCCGATGTGTGCGTGTGGGAAGTGTGGGAAAAAGGCAGCAGCTCCACCGGGAATTCGGCAAGGAAGCGTTCCGCCTGCGTTGAGTGTTTTTCCACCACTGGCGCTATCTTGCGTGCGTGTTGGTGTCTCACGCGTGCAGCTGTGAGTGTTTTAGGCGTAAAGCCGGAAAAGCCGGCGAGTAGCGAAGCTTGTCCTCCGATTAAAGTGTGTAATCGTGTCTTGTTGGTCGCGTTGGTAGCCGGCAGGAGTACAGTGTGTACTCTCACCAGCGCCCGCCCCTCCCAACGACGCAAGTAATTGAGTTTCTCGGGGGAGTAGCGCCGGCAAGAGCCGCACAGTCATGGCAGATAAATCTCAACACACAGCAGATGAATTTAGCGGATCGAAACCGAGATAAATATCAACAACGCACGGTGAGCGTTCACCGTCTCCAGCTAACCACGCTACTTCTGCCCGTTCTGGGGAGGGAGGGTCGGTCGGGATATTCGTTTTCTAAATTAGTTAATATCAAATCATGCGGCTGTGTCACTTTGTGCCACACGCCTGAGCGTGCGACGAGCAAACCATTTTTGACATAATTTATGCATGCTGGTCGCATTTCCCCCTCGCCGTTTGCCTTTCATTTCCGGCTCGGGACCTTCTTCCCCCCGGGTTTGACTCATCAGAAAGCCCGTTCCCTTTTCCCCGGGCATTGCCAGGATGCTTGTCTTTGCGTCTCATCAGCCACAACATGGATAACAGCACCTTGTTATCGCAGACACGGCAGACCGCTTTAGATGGAGCTTCAATCAGGACCGGTGTGTGTAGGTGTGTGTGTCTAACTTCCCACCTAAACCGACACCTCTGCTTCTCTGTCCCACTGCTTAGTCGCGAAAAAGGAAAACCATGAAGGGATCTTCCAGTCCTTCGTGCGGCGAGCCGAGCAATGCAGATATGACTTTCCGTTCCACCGTCCAAGATTGGATTGGACGGATGCTTGCTACACCCATACGTACGTACACAGCCACCGTCGTCGTCTGATGCGTCAGGGACATCGCAGGGACGTCCAAAAATTCCATCCGGATGATTCCCACCCTACTGACAAGTGACAGAAGCGGGAAGCGGCTTTGGTTGCGTGGACTCTCCTCGAGCAAGTGTCACATTTCTCGCCCTGTAAAGGTAGGCACAGCGGATGGACGGGAGAATTTGAACCACACAAAACGATGCCAACCGACCGACATTTGGGAACGTTTCGTTTAATAAAGATTTGTGCGGTTAAACCTGGAGCATTAGGGCGGGAAATGTAAGCCTTCGGTCGTAACTATAACTTCATTTCGTTTCTCACTTCCTTATCACCACGGGTACCCGTAGCTGGCAGGCTGGCAGGCTGGCTGACTGGCTGGTGCCGGTGTCGGTGGCTCTCTATAAAAGTTTTATAAACTTCCTTTCTAGCCTCGAACGAACATCCTATTTCGGATTATTTTGGTCGCTTATCCCACGAGATCCGGGTTCGAGGGAAGAGTCAACTTCCGTCTCGTGTTTTTTGTTGTTGTTGTTGTTGTTGTTTTCCTCCCTGTGTTATTTTCATTTAGTTGTGACCGGAAGGACCGTTTGGATGGAGGCCCTGGGCCTCCCTAAATTGACCCTGGGACAAGCGCGCCATGTCAAACGGCGCACCAATCCTGACAGCCATATTTTCGTCTCGCGCTTGTTCGTCTTTAACACGCCCAACCGGACGACCGGACTAGCAAATAGACTCCGAAAATGGACCGGTGGGGTTGGGGAAATAGGAAAATGATGACATAAACAAACTTTCGAGGAATTTATACATATAACGTTGTGTTTGCACAAGCCATAAGGCGAGAGAGAGAGCGAGAAAAAAAGGCTAGACCGGCACGTTGTGGATACAAACCGAAGGACACTAATTTGGCCGTGACGTCCAGCAAACACCGACTACGACGGTGGTACGGCTTCGGAGCTACCGGAAGACATAACATGTTAACGATCGGGCTGTGGGGAAGGAGACGAGACGTGATAATGTTGAAGGAATCTTCTCTTTTTTTTGGTGTTGCGATGTATCAGTAGTTTCGTTGGCTTTATGCGTCTGTTTGCCGGTCAAGCAGCAATTTCCCCCCTACGTCCTATCCAAAGGGCCATTTTGTGCTAAACAAGTTTTATGAACCATTACGTTTTGCGCCGATCTGTCACATCCTGATCAATAACCATCAATGTTCTAAGACGTGTCTTACCGCTTGCTTTATCCTTTATCGGAGAACTTATGGCACAAACATGCATTTCCTAAAGGAAGCTGGCAAACAAAGAGGATAATAGGATACAAAAACACACACACACAAACCTTTTTCATCGCGAACAAATATCGAACTTTCTTAATCAACTCCAATACTGCCCACAAATAGTTGGTTCGAAGTTAAGAAAAACGAAAAAACAAATCCACTGGAATTAAAACACCCCCAACGACGTCCTCCGATGGTCGCTTTATGCGCAACCATGCCCCAATCGCCTCTTTTTTGTTCATTCTCTCTCGCTGCGCCAGTTTGACGCCAAACGAAACGCTATTTCTTTCTATTTCTAATCTAAATTTTATTGTGCCAAGATTAGGGCACGGAATCGAAATTTTTGCCCGAGACCAATCTTGCTGACCGGAAAACAAGCAGAGCAGGCTACCGAAAGCGAATCCCCAATGTCGGTGGGCAGGCGTATTAGGTCGAGTTTTTGGATGACTCCTTCTGCCATTGGAGACTGTTGCATGGCCAAACGATCAACCGAAAAACCACAACACGACAACACATCGTTTCGGTGTCTCCAAGCTGCCAAGCTTTTTGCTTGGAATTCAATAGAAGGTAAACTGGCCATTCGCCTCAGCATCATGTGGTCTGAGAGTTTGGGAAGGAGAGATGGTGGCATTCTGCGTCCCCCTGTCGAACGAAATTCCAAATGAAAAACGAAACATTTACAACGTGCTCACCACAACGTGAGTTTTTTTGGGGGGCAGGAGAGGCCACTCGGTCGAAACGTACCCGAATGAACGCTGGGAGTGTGAGGTGGATATACCTAAAGCCTCCAGCCTCTGAAGTTAAATGGAATTTCCCAACCACACTCCCTGAATGCACAGCGAGGGCACTCTTACCGAAGGCAAGTGTCCTCATGAATATATGCTTAATAAACGTAACAAGCGAGTCGATTGTGGTTTACATCTCATGAATCAGAGCAAATGCTTCGGTGGAGAGTGGTTCCGGGCCCCAAACTTCTTATCGAGGACAACGAGCTTGAACATGGCTGCCAATATGCGCTCTGCCGCAGACCACTCGCACTGTCTCACACAAAAATCTCTTTCCCCTTGAGCAGGATAGGTTGGATTCGCCTTGCCATGCCCGAGTTCCAGGCCAACCAGAAAAAAAGTCCAGCATCAGACTACCGAAATGTCCCCAGGTATGTGACAGGAAACCACGTGAGATATCCTCCCAACCCAACCTCCTATTACCCACCTTACCAAACCAGCATTGGAGCATTGTGATTTATTATGTGAAAGGTAAATTTAAGACACAAAATGAATTGATCCTTAAATTTAATCCCCCAATGTGTCTTCGCTACCCGTTTCGGCAAAGGTAGCGACGACTGATCTGAACGGGATTTGCTTCCGGAATTCGGTGTGGGGTGCTGTCGAGTCTACAACCACATCACGTGCGGTAACTTTTACCATAAGGGTTGTCATGGCTACGATGGGACACGTAGACCATTCCCCATTTGCCGGCACAATGTTAATCTACTTGCAGCCCGACAGCACGCATTGCAAGTAGGCGAGTGCTGTGACCATTGTTTAAGTGTGACTTAACGAAGATGATGCGCAGCAATGAAACTAATTTCAGGTGATTTATTTGAAGTAAATTAAATGAAGAAATGATGTACAAAACCAGTTTTGTAAGTGTTTTCAATGAAACATTCTTCATTTTCACACAACGAATAGAAACAAAAAATGGCTCCCTAAACTCCAGGCACTTTCCAATAGCGATATCGCGTCTGCCCTTGTCTCTTGGTAGAAAGTGTCAATAGTGGAAATTAAACTTTAGTTAAAGAAAAAGCTACCGATTAGACAAATGACAGTTCGGTGAAAAATTACCTGCCCCATGGGACCTTGGACCTTACCGTCTCGTACCGAGCTGAAAGTGCACACACTCCAATACCAGAAGCGATCGAAAATCGTTCCCCACTCTCTCTCTCTCTCTTCGTTCCCCGCTAAACGCTCAATCTCCTCCTGATTGCATGCAGTAGAATCGTGACAGCTAGTCGGATTGGAAAACGTGTCGTTTAATCGAACCCCAACCCACTTGGTACGCGATGCAGAACTTTGCTTGGTTAACCACAGACGATCACTGCACACGGGGCGTTGGAATGGCAAACCCGTGCGGGAAAGGTAGGACAGTCGCACTCAGTACATTTCCACCATCACTGAATCCCATACGCCCTTGGGCCAGTGGTATTGGGCATTGGGAAGGGCACGTAGGTGTCCACGACCTTCACGAGCGTATTGTATTGAGGCAGGAGGCAGAAGGGACTTGTAGCGAGTGGTAAAACAAAACAATTATTGGGCAACTATTGGCTAATGAGTATGGCAAACTTCCTCTGTGTGCGGGTTTGGTAATGCGGCGGGCTCGGGACTAACACCGCAGGACGGTTTGTGCAAGTTGCAGGATGCATTTTCACACTACAAACAAGCGCTGGAAGCAACGCAGAGTGGAGTTGCGGATCCAATGCCAACCACTGCAAATACTATCGTCCACAAGTACGCAGTGCCAAACGGAAAACCATAACTATATCCGTACGCTTCCGGGAATAAGTGACAGTTGGTTGTGTCTGTAACACGGGGTTCCGATTGGAAACAGACAGTGTGTGTCCTGCGGGAGCGAAAACCGAATAGGAGACAATGGAACTAATTTCGCGTGATCGACACGACTTTGCAGGTGGCTGATGCCGTGTTTTTACATGTAAGGTGGGAATCAGTTCAATATTTAAAGTTTATTCATAACACCAACAGGGAAATGTTCGTTAGGAAACGATTAGTGGTTGTTGAACATGATTGTGAACACAAAGTGAAGAAACGCCAAACTATGTTGGGAACAGTTTTGAGAAAACAAAAGCTCAACTCGGCACGATTGGTTTTAGGCTACAAACCTAAAACGGGACCGAACAACTTTCGCCCAATATTTCAACCGCTGCATGAAGAGAACGTTCAACCGAAACCGAAACAACAAACCCCAAGCGCACCTCCCCAAATCATCTAGACACGCACCCATTGTTTGATTGATGTAAGACGGATGATTGATGTAAGAACGCACGAATTTGCAATGGCCGTGCGTGCGCTGGCATATGAATTGATAATTAGCATTAATGATTACTGTTTTGTGGTAATTTGCATTTATCGCTCATACGTAGCGGGCGGGAAACGCACGGTTCGTGCCGATCGTGAACCGGGATACAGTACGAAGATGCTTTTAGTGAGCGTACCTAAGAGATAGACGGAGCTGCTGCCGCACGCCTGCGATGTGTTACATATCAAGCTTTGGTTGTGTGAAAATTGGAGGCTTTTAAATTACGGCTAGAAATACGGATCACGTTTTGCCACAACACATTTTGTTTGCTGTAATCGATAGTTTTACAAGCGAAGAAAACGTATTTGGAAAACAGAAAGCGAACCATCACTCTATGGCGGCTCAGTGTCGAGGTATGAATTTGCTTTCGTATGTATGCTTCCCGGTAGGAAAGAAATTATGCACGATTGGAGATGCACGAATGGCAGAAGAAAAGTATTCCCGGGCGGTTTTTTCCCATCCCTCCCCTCCCCCCCCCCCCCTTCTCCTTTCGTTATCGTTCAACCGTCACGCCCAACCGTCTTTGCTTCTGACGTACGGCACTGGCGGCAGACGCATCCTGCCCAGTCTGGGGCACTAATCAAACGATTTGCCGCCGATGACACGCATCGAGAACCTGATAAGACTGTCAATTTCGACGAGAATCCGAGATTCCGTCAGCGCTACGGAAGAACAAATACTGATTCTATCCACAAACACACACACACACACAACGATGTTGACACACACGTAGAGCAGAGAGTCGTGCACGATGATGAGAGTGGTAGGTGTTCTAACATAACAAACAGATCAGTTGTCGTCATGAGCTGCTGCTACCTCTTCCAGCTCTGAGAATTGGCAGCCCCTTGAATGCTCACAAACGAGGCTCGAGCGATAGAGTTGATTAACCCTGCACAGAGACTGCGGGATGCTGGTAGCGTTTTGGGTTTGGGCATTGTTTGCCTTCTCATATAAGCAAACCCATATAGCACACTGCCAGGAAAGCTGCCGAGAGAACTTTTGCCGCGGCACAAATTCCCGCAGTAACACAGCGCCCACGTCTCTGGAGCATTGGAGGTAAATCGAAAATTCTGAAGCATTCGCACCCGAGCTCATTATGATGCCTGCTGATATAGGCCTTTTGCCTTGCCCGCCACCATACGAACAGCAAACTTCGATTAACTCCAAACTCCAAGTCTCCGAGGTATCCTGCCTACCGACGCGTTGGTCTTTACACTCTAGTGTCTTCCACCTGGGGAGTTGGGGTTATATCGGCTCTATTGTGTGCGCCCCGTCCCGCTGGGCAAAGTTGGGGGCCATGGAAGAGCACAATTTTCTTTTAATATATAGCCTTAAAAACATCTCACATTGCTCGCCGTTAAAAGCGCTCATCTTCCCAGCAGCGAACGCGCTAAGAGCAGTGCAAACAAACAGACACAATAACTGTTCGATAACGCTACTCCCCTGCTACCCGGTTGCGAAAAACACACACACACACACACACACGGAAGCTGTAACGGTTCTAGGAGAAAACTGCTTCTCCCTGTTTGCCTATAATAACGTATATACGAGGGAAAGTATTGCTCAAGCATTGGAATGATGTGAAAATAGCCAGATAGAAAAAAAGACCTTCGCTCAGCAAAGGACTTTCGTTCTTTTTACCCTGCACGCTACACAAATAAACGCTTCTCCTTACAATAGTGAAGGCAAATTGCCAGGCGCCAAGATTCTGCTGCTGATGCTGCTGCTGCCGACTCCTTTCGTCCCATTACGCGAAAGCAAAAAAAAAACGAAGGAAATGCACCATAATCATACCGAAGTTGGCCCGATAACTTTGTTCTATCCCGGATGGTTTTGAATAGTTGTCCCCCAGCTTCCCCAGCCGACTGGGACCGTTTGGCCGAGACAGAGGCCCATTAATCCGAGGTCGCGACGGAAGCATCTCCTATACGCGCAGTACAGTACTTTCGCACAAAAGGCCCCAAAAGGTGAATAGAAGAATCGAAACCTTTTGAAAGTGGCAGAATCAGGGGACAATTTTATTCGTGTGCTCCAAAATTATGCTGTCTTCTTAGATCTCGCAGGACACTGCGATAGGCACCACTGCCTTTTACCCCTTTTTTGTGGACATTGGGATCAAGAACACTTCGAAGAACTGTACCTTTGTGTTGTTGTGTCAGCGGTATAAAGATGACTCGGAATAGGGAAGGGAGTCGAGAACTGGCACACAAGAGGTGAACAATAATAAACGAAAACTACTTAGCACTTTGTCCTCACGGCGTTCAGAAACGGCGGCTCTAGCGCACAAAGCTAGCCGATTATCATCCTCTCCCCAACTTCTCCGCGATTCTGTCCCCGAGATCAAACGATGCTTGACGGTGGGCTGCAGGCATCAACCGCTGTACGAATCGATTCGATGTCATATCCACGAAGATAGCTCTGAGCGGGAGTGAGTACGGAAGTGAGTGCCAAACGAAAACGTTTCCCACGGGGACACTGATTATAGGCCCTGTCACTCGAACGAAGCTATCATCGAAGGCTTTGTAGTAGGTGAAATGATCCCAGATAAAACTTATTTTCTTCACAACTGGTCTACTGTCGGATTGTTTTCAAACAAGGCTCCAGTGGAGAAGAAATGGAAAGAGCGCGTTTTGCTCAATTATTTTTCAACATCAGGAATGTCTCTCTCTCTCTTCTTTCTCAATCTACTTAAAAAGGATGTGTCAAACAGTACAAAATTAACCTGAGAAGAGGTATCGTTGCCTGGTCGTTCCCGTTTCTGCAATCAACATCTGAAGCGAGCAAAATGGGCTGCATCTGATCAGCAAAGGAAATGCAATCATCGTTTCTGCATCATCGCGTCAGGAACGGAATAACATTCGAATGAGCACAAGAGGGAGCCACCTCCTGCCATTCCCTCACCGATTGCCATCACACCCGAATGCTCATTTGCTTAGTTCCTGTTCACTGTGCAGTCACTTGCATTCACCAAGCAGCCGCCAGATCAAAGGATCTTCGGCATGCTCATGCCCATGTTTGGTTCATCTTTTCCTTGAGCGCCATGAGCGGAAGCATTCGGTCAGAAAACGGAAACGCACTGTGCCGGTTATTACAATTTATCAATTTTCTTCCCTCCCTTATTCCGCCTCACCCGGCACCACCATCGGCTTGTGTTTTACCTGGGCTGAACGCACGCACACAGCTCGATGACAAATGAACCATCCTAACTCTATCTTCGGAACGTTAAACTCGTTGCAGCAAATTTATTGGACTGGCTTTGGGGGCTGCCGTTCGTTAAGGGAGCCATCGTTCGTCACCGGCTCGGACCCCTCGGAGAAAATTCCCGGAACGAAATCACTCGGAGGGCATTCTCGGGCTGGGCCGACTCCGGGCCACCGACCGTTGTCCATCAAAATCAATGACCGATCGGGGCGAGAGGAATCCAGCGACGTGCGAACTTCGAGCGATACCCTGTCCCTAGCTGCCCCAGCTGCTCTCGCACTTTATTGATATGAACATCGAAAAGCACTCCTTCGGCTCATATTCATCATCATATCGAAAGCCGATGTTCGCATATTTATGCGTTTCTCGGGAGGTTTTCCAGGACGGTGTGTGGTGAGACTTGTGTACACGCAACACGCTCTGACGCAGTAGATCCCGGTATGGTTGTCGCTTTTGCTGAAGGGCTCCCCAGTTTTCGCTCTGCCGTTTTCCACTCCTTGCAATCGTGCGTGTGTGTCCTTTGATGTGCCCCAAATCATAAATAAACATGCACAAATGGGCTCGCCGACGCCGGACGCAGTAATAACCCGATGACTTGTTGGCGGCATCCAGCCGCCGTCTGGCTCTCTCGGCCGTCCTGATGCCGGCGCACGATAATCGGATAACTGATGACTGTCTCCCACTTCTGGGCAGGCCTGCCCGGAGCCTTCCGGAGTTGGGAATTGCCGCCAGCCCCGATAAGGACGGAATGCAGTTAACCATTTTCTCGCAAATGGTAATGCGATTGGGAAACAAACGTATGAAAGTAGTGTGGAGGTTATTGATTGAAACTTGAACAGTTGCTTTTTGAATAGTAGAAAGGAGTAAAAGTATAGAGTTCTGATATTTTTTATGTTTTGGCAATTTTAAAAAGAGCTATTCTTGGGGCATTTTAAAGTCCTGCTACTATTAACAACGTTGCCTAAGCCCTCTAGCCCTCTGTATGCTCAAAAAATGAATAAAAATAAATAATATTACTTTCATATTCTATTCTTTTTTGTCAAAGACATCTTTCAACCAATATCCTACACGTATGATCAACAGCTTGACGAGTGCTGGTTTACAAAAACGCAGATTTTCTACCGCGGTTACGATTTTGTTACGTAATTCCTAGGCCAACAAGTCTTCCTAGGCCAGTCTTAAAGGCACGGATTCGAAGTACTGAAAGAATTGAACTTTTTGTGTTCAATATTTTGGTTTAGTTTTTGTTGTTCTTATTTGCCAAACTTTTGCATTTTATTAAATCATGTTTATTTTTTAAACATCATGTTCCACATGTCAGACACGACAGTCAGACAGCCATTGATACGGAAGGCCGGTGCGAATGGGAATCGATTCCATTTTGTATTTTAAGAGCCGGTGCCTCTGTTCAATAAACCTCTGCTTTTACTTATAAGGAAGTTTCTAATATAGTCAACCATATTTTAATGATTGATTGAAAAACATAATAGAAATGACAAATGTCAGTATTGTTTAACTATTGTGCTGTGTATATCTTCAAACGCATCCCAGAGTGTATTGATAGAGTACGAAGGAAAAAAAATCAATTCATCCAAAACTCTTATTCAAAAAGCAAACAAAAGTATCACGACCAATACTACTAAAAGAAAAATGTACAACATTGATCGCTACCGACACTTTATTCATTATGCATCTGGCGGTGGACATTCCGTTGCCCGCCGTATTCTACATTTCTATTGTGAGATCGAAAATCAATTTGCAAAATAAACACTGGCCTAATTGATAGTTTCGCGTCGGGTTGCGTCAACACCATCCGACGCCGCGTCCGCTCAATCGTATCGATACAGAAATCCATAGTCACGAATTCGGGCCCTTCCGCCTCTCTTCAGGACGCACATTCACTGTTTGCTTGAGGTCATGGCAGTGCATGACCGACAAATGGTTCCAGTTTCAAACGACACACACAAAGCAAAACCGTTTTTATTCAAATGACACTGCCCTCACGAACCTACGCCGGAGCACAAAGCAAAGTGGGAAAGCGGTGGCGGGAAGGTGAAGGATTGTTTTAAAACGTCACACGTGCATGCCAATTTGAGAGTGATTAGAATTTGCAACTAAACACTAAACTATGGTTTTGCAAATCAATCGGAATGATGCAAAACGGGGCTGCAAACTTGGGGGTTCATTAGGTTTAATTAGAATCATCACCGGTGTGCACCGGTGCAGCTTCAACCCGAGCTTCGACCGAGTTGGGCTTAAATTAGTTGCCAATTTCTGATCCGCTCATCCACGATTATGTCACACACACACAATATGGTAACAGGAGCGCCCGCGCGCGCACCATCCTCGTTATTATTTACCGATAAAACATTCATAATTGCAAATGCTTATGGCCATTGTGTCAGAGGTGGAGATCGGATGCAGGCAAAGAATTATGAGACAGCCTTCAATGCAAACCGTGAATGGTGCGCACGGGATGCTTTCGGACAGCTGCTGTCCGCAGCTTAACGGTCCCGGCTGCTGCTGTACGCCATATCACACAAAGCATTAAACATTCATATTGTTGTCGCGAGGGGGTCGCGTTCATGCTCCCGTTTGACCGCGAGGACGCGCGCGCGTGATGCAGGTGCATTGATGCGAACGAAATATGGACAAACAAATCATTAATTCGCAAACGAGCGACAACGCTTCGGGGCGAGTCCCGACCATGTACACACCATGTTTCCCGGCAGTGAAATTGCATCACGTATCCATTTCATGTGTGCAGGAATGGTGTGTGGGTGCATGGCTTTTTTACGTTGCTTCCACACACACTCGCACTCCTCACATCCTTTTAGTCCACTTGCACCCCTCTGACGATCTTTTGGATGTCCGTTTTAACGCCAGTAGCACGCGCAGCAGATTTTAATTGTACCTTGTGGGTTTTATTTTCGCATACGCTCTCTGGTGAACGGTTCAGGCCGAACTGTACCACATCAAACACAACTCATTGACATTGGGGATCTCGTTGCTGGCAGTGCGGCAGGGAGTGCGGTCGAAAAATTGATTAAATATGCACAAAATTAATAAATCATGAAAGCTTGCCCCCGGTGTATTTGGGTGAATGGGCGCAGCATTCAATTCGCAATATTTATTTGACCGAACAAGTGACAGTGGAGACAGGTTGGTTGAAAATTGATATTGCTTAATTTAACCGGTAACGGTTGAGGGTTGTTTATTCTGGTTGTATTTTTTGCACACACACACATATGTTTTTGAGTGAATTGTACCCTGCTTACGTCATGTCTGGCTAAAACTTTCCACTCCACCGTCAACAGATACGCTGTGCAATCAAAACAGTCAATTTAGAAGATCACATTACCCAAGATAGCATGCGATAAACCTTCCCCCAAAAATCAGAAATCAATCACCAATCCCATTACGCTAGGGCTAAGCATTCTCAATAAATGACAAAAAAATGTACAGAAAAAAGGGAAAAATCCCGGCCAATATTCTATGCAAAACACACGTGCAGTGCAATATGCAGATTGATCGACCCAAAGTGCATCATCAGCGTGCAACGGAGTGGATAGTGAAATCGTTTATCCCTAAAGGATAGATTGATTATACGGCTACCCATTCGGCTCACGCTATGTCCCGAGGCACCAATGCACTTACTTTAAAGTACGATCACAAACAAGGTAAATCTGCTCGTCGCTCGGTTTCGTTCGCACCGGTCGGCAGCCACTCGTTCTAACGCTTGCAGCAACCCGAACAAGAACACCAAAATACTTTGATTACATTTTTATTCAATTTATGCAAAACCAGCGGCACACCAACTGTCAAGCGCGCGCGCGCTCCACATCAAAGCCAAAGGACGTACCGAATTGCATAAACTATTCCTTTTTAGCAACACACCCGGAGCACCGTCTGCATCACCGACTAAACCGATTCACCGTGGCATGGATCCGAAAAAAAAGCACACGCTTGTGAGGGGCGACGACGCTGGCGGTGTGTGGCAGTTGCAAAAATTTGAATATCTCTTGCAATATGCTTCGAAACCCGTTCCGATCGGGCGCCGCAGTCTCTTCCTGGGCGGTTCTTCTTATGGGCTGGCGCGCATCATGCTAAATCGTCTCTGAAAAGTGTCCCGAGCACATCAACTAGTTGATACAGCCATGGGAGTAACGGAAGCTGTGCAGGCAGCAGGCCACATCAGGCTTCAAACCGGAACCGTTTCCGGGCTGTGTGCCCGGGGAGGGTGGGCGATTTTGCTTTGTGAAAACAAACCTCCGAAAGCTTTTTCCACCAAAGCACGCGATTTTAGAGGACAGTGGGAATGGGGTGGAAGGGACGGGAGGGGGGAGATGTTTTGGTGTAGTCTGCTCAAAAGTGCCTCAGGCCAACCGAGCACCGATTGCACACACACAGACACACACACATACACGAGCTGTCACCAAAAAGCAAATCCTTGTTCCCCGGACTCGGTCACATCGGATGCTCGGGTTTTTTGGGAAGGCATCGTAGCGAAAGTAAAAGCTCCTTCTGTATTTCCCCCCCATTGCCACAGCCTCACAACGGGGTGAGGATGAG
Organism: Anopheles coluzzii; assembly: GCF_943734685.1. Taxonomy (NCBI): domain Eukaryota; kingdom Metazoa; phylum Arthropoda; class Insecta; order Diptera; family Culicidae; genus Anopheles; species Anopheles coluzzii. The sequence goes on along the minus strand of NC_064671.1, from coordinate 37,335,183 downwards.
AGCCAAAATGTGCTTCGTTTTGTGAGTGTGTGTCTGTGTGTGTGTGTTGGGTTATTGTTTCGCTTGAAAGTTTTCCAGCCCGATTCGTTTGCGTTAAGGCTCGAGATACGATTGTGGGGTACGCTCCCGGGTGTGCCAAAGACGCCCCTAACCCCCTGCCCCCTTCCCAAATGCTGTTACTTGCCCGGGCGAAGCAAATGTACAAGTCCACCCCATTGCCCGATAGTACAAAAACATTGGACAACAAATTGAGCAGCAACCGTAGTGTGGCCGCGCGCTTGGGGAAGCTTTTCATCTGCAAAACAGCAGCCTACAGCAGCAAAGCTCGTTTGGTCTGCTTTGGTAGCCCAGGGAGGGAGGGGGGGAGGGGTCGAAATGTATTTCCACCGGATAACAGAAACAATTGTGTTCCTGCGTGTGTCTGTGGCGAGGGCTTTTGTGTGATTTGTTCCCTGGCCGGGCCGGGCCAGTGTACCGTTTCCGGTGCTGGTTTCGCTAACATTTTATCAACAATGTTTCATTCGAACGGCTTTTGATGTCTGGGCAGGGTACACTTGGCATGTACACTTAATGCTGGAACATGAATTATAAACGGTATAGAGACAGTGAGCTGTTCTAGATTGTTGCTCTTAACGCTCTATTCATTATGCATTATCAAACGGTACTGGTTGACCAACATAAACTAGCATTATTTAATCATTTCAAAAACATGGGGAGGAAAAAAGTTACGTGAGAAACCTAAACTCCTCCGTTATGTGTGTCATTTCGTGTGCTATTCTTGACGACGACGCTGCTCAAGGCGCTCGATATGCTCGACCATTTTCACATGTTTTATTGCCGTACGGGTCAGAATTTTTATATGCACGTTAATTGCGGTGTCACAAGATCGTGAGGAATGGCTGCCGTGACGTGATGGTGCAAGCACTATCAAAAGAAAAACCAATTAAAGGAACGTACAAGATGAGCGACGATGCGGTTTCGCGAGATGCAACGGTAGAAAAAATCAAGCAATTCATGTGATTTTAAGCGAGATTGAGCGGTCACTCTTAATTAAAAACGATGTCAAAGTGATGCTCCAATTTCCACAGCGCACCTTTACGGCCAGTTGTTGTGAAAAACGAGTAAAAACATAAAACGTAAATGTTCTAAAGAAATACAATAGAAATTTACTTATTCTAAAAATAAAATAAAAATATACTGCTTCACTTTTTGGTAAACAATCGTAAAGCAAACCCGTACAAAAAATGTCCACTAAATGGGAAACATAAAAAAAGCACAACGAACAAACACGGCATTACAACGACAGCGATTTTTTGTTCCAGTACGAAGCGTGACATGAATTTCCGCAAGCGACTACAAACTTTGTTTTGCTACACACACAACGAAGAATAAAACAACACTCAAACAGACCAACCTTATAGCCGGGCTTGTCCGCGAGCCAAACAGTGCCGGATGCAGTTCTAGGGCAGTTTGCGAGCACAGCATAAGCTATTGCTCACTTCACCACCAGCACCACCACCTGCAGGTTTGTCTTTCCGTCACAATGTTTCCACTTTTCCACGGTGCTTATGCGCCTCTCCCCTTGCCTTCCACTTCGCCCGCCCCGCATCTCTCTCCACCCCCCAAAAGAATGAACTACATGCGGAAAATCTACCGTTTTTAAGACTGTCTTAATCTTGTTTAACCCTCAAAACCGCTTATCGCATCATCTTCTTTGCTGCTGCTGCTGGGACGGTCGAAGTTTGCCCGCTGGTGAAGAGGTGCGCAGGGTAGTGGCCCACACCAAGATGGGTGGGTAAAATCCGCACGGGATGGTGGAAAATCCGGTGAAAATTCACCGTACGCGAGCGTGGTAGATGAAACTTGAGCTAATTAGTAAGTATGTATATTTTCCGGATTGTGTGGCCGTAACTTTCCATTTCCCGATGTGTAAACCACCGTTTGGGTGTCTCGCTTGCTGCCAGGACCCGTACCACCGTGCAGTCTTCCTTCCTTCCCCTCTCCTGGGAAGAGGGGAGAGGGCTAAAGGCGAGTCTAGCGAAAGTAAGTCATCTAAAAATATGTGCATGTGATTAACGTTCGACAGCGAAATTTACGACACTAGCGCTCGTAAAACAGCGCTACGGAAACACATTGCAATCGAAAACGGCCACGGGAGCAAAGGGCGATGGGGCGATGAGTAAGAAATTTGCCGGAAAAGCATATTTTCGCGACATAAAACAGAGCAACAGAGAGCGAGAGCGAGAGAGAAGGCGCGCGCGTTTCGCCGGGCTTAGCGCTCCACGCGAATGTCCCTAAACCAGCTGCAGCGGAAAATCGTGCCCGAACTTTAAGCACTGTCAATGCTCCCGGCACTAAGCCTGTCTGAGACAAAGCACTCACTAAGGGCAGGGGCGGGCTGCTGCCGGTGGGGCCGGTTTCGTAACACGTTACGATGTCCGCGCTTCGAGTTCGTCCTTTGGTGCTTCCAGCAACCTTTTCGGTGCGGCCGGTCGGGGGAACAAAGCCGCGGGAAAGCGAAACCGGAAGCGATGGTCGGCACTTTAGATCGCTGCTCACGCTTCGGCTCGGTAATAAAATCCTTGTTCTTGGGATTTAAATCGTTGTCGCTGGAGGGTTGGTTTGATTTTCACGGGCGCATGCAGTACGGGTGGACAGGTGGACAATGCTGGGGTTGGGTTTTGGGAAGGTGGATGGAGTTGGATGGAGTTGGTGTAGCTGGCAGTACAATCGCGTCGGGCTTTGATGTTGGTGATTTTTTTATGCACGGTTGTGTCTTGTTAAGGCATTGGTTTAATGAAAAGGAATTGAGCTCGTTTCGGCAATTGGATCGGAGCGATTGCTGAGCAATGCTGATATCGTAGCGGATGGGTTGAGATGGTGGAAATAGTACGAGAGATTTATTATTTACACTAAAATACACACCAGTATGTTTTAAAAGTGCCGTGGTATAAAGATTTCTTTTTCCTAAAATTCTTAAATGCTTTGTTCAAAACACGTTATTTTTTACATTCAGTAATATATTTTTGTGAAACATTGCGCTGCGTTACTCATTTCTGTTAGGGGATGATGATAGAATTGATTATTTTATGATTTACTATTAGTCATCGTAATAGAGAATGTAAAAAAACTGCAATTATATATCAAACTTTATATTAATTAAAAATTAACCTTAAGTTCATATTATTTCTTTTATATTTTTTATTTTATTGTGTTGTCTGAACATTCCATTAAATCGAACATTCCATTAAATCCTGCTGGGCATACTATTGTTCTAATTGTTCAATATTTTTTGACGAACTTCTCTCAAATATTCCAAATTATCACCATTATTATTTTAATATTTTCTACCGTATTAAGATCCAAATTTTGGGAGCGTCAATGTAAGAAATTCATTTTATTATCATTAAATCACATTTTTGTAAACGTGCCCTTGATGATACTGGCGCTATGTAAAAATAATCTTTTATCTATGATATTTTAATTTAAATCGACAACCTTCCTGATAGCCTGATCCTGACAACCTGATAGCAAGTTTTTACAATTGCCAAACATAATTAATTGTGTTCCCGCGATGGGTCCCGAATCCACCCACCTACATGCGCCCGTGAAAATCAAACCAAACCTCCAGCGACAACGATTTAAATCCCAAGAACAAGGATTTTATACGTAGGACTGACTATCCTGCTATGGGAATCCAATAAGCCGCTGAAAGCCAATACAAACACCCCGTACTGACCGATTGAAGATATAGCAAAAACACGAAAATTAGGTGTGTGTGGTTATAGCAACTAGCTGCAGTGTATATAAATATAGATGAAATAGAATTTGAAAATACGGTCGAAGTCATAATAACATAAGTTTTAACAAAAATTTGAACCGTGGAATTCTGATTTTGTTATCTCCAAAGTTAGGAACAATCCAAAGATGTTTTTCATATCAGTTATTAGCATTTTTTTTTTTTGCAAGACGAACAGTAATTGTTAAACAACTTGAATAAATAACATAAATAAAATATAAAATAATAAAAAAAAGCTAAATAATAGAATTTTTTATGTTCATTTACTTTTGCTACTGATTCTTTTTCATAGTCTTTTATAATATTCATGTGAGCAATTTGATCAATTAAAGTCAATGTTGTTTATGATCAACTTTCTTTCTGTTACTCAGTGTAAATTTCAGAATACGGTGCAATCCTCCTGGTATTCCTTTATTCTTGTATTTTAAGCAACCTTTTGAAGATCCAACCAAATTAAGATAGTATACCCCCTAGATTCACTAATATCCAATAATAAGCTGTTGCTTAAGTATATATATTACTTATATTTACTGTTTTGTGATGTACGTTAACACGAGTTTTTACGAGTTTTTACAACTGAAATGCAATAGTTTTATTAAAATAAAAAAAAAACTGACCACATGAGTCCACATATTTCAAGCCACCAACGAACCGCAGTGAACGATCCCCACTAATACCACAAGCAGCTACTTTATGCGTTGTTGATAATTTCACAATTTAAACGGCATTCCACAAACCCATGCACCGTGAATTTCTACACGCCCCAGCGCTAATCATTTGCACCCTCGGGGCTCTTTCCACCCTTCCCGCGACCACCCTCCGACCGGCCCAATGTTAGCCGACGCATTCCCCGAAACAAGATTAAAACAGATTGCTTTCCATTTGAACGTGTCAGCTAGTGGTGGGGCGCGAGGGCGAGATGATTAGTCATTCGTGCCGCATGGGGGTAAGCCATCTTCGCTTTTATTCTTCATCGGTTGAAAGTTCCCAAAACCCCATGCGTACAAAGCAGTGTACACCCCCCGAGAGCAGCGTGTGTCGATGAAATCATAAAAACGAATTTGTTGACATTCTTGCCCGGTGACAGCAGCCAAACAAGAGTGTCTACTTAAACAGACACATTCGCAACCCTTTACTGTTGTTTTGCTTCTTCCAGTGGCTTTCATTTGTTGTGCCTTCAACGCTCATCCCTCGTACAGACGCATTGTAGTTCGTATTCAACGCTTGGTGACGTGCATGTGCGTGAATTTGGAATGAGAAAAGATTGGCTGCTATTTTGATAAATGAGTCAACGTCGACGAACCATCACACAGACCCCATGTGTCCCATTTAAAGAAAACAGCTGATGCCAACCGAACGAACGACCGAACGAGCGAGTGAATGAACGAACGGATATTGTTGATGGTTCGGGGGAGCGATGTGTTAATTTCTTACGTCATTTAAATATGTTCATTATGCATAGGGTGCAGTGAGTGGCCCCCAAACCCCAACAACAACAACACTTCAACATGCGTCCTATCTAAATTCAATCTTCTTTGCGCCATTCCCATTCATAAATGGTCATGTTTCAATTGAGAGATTTTATTATTCTATTTTTGTGCAAACCTGTTCCCGCGTGCTCCATTCTGTGCACCATATGCTTCCAGCATTACCTGCAAAAAAGAGCGAGAGAGAGAGAGAGAGAGAGAAAGAAGCAGGTTAATATTAACATCATAATCGTAAAGCGCAAAAGCTCCAGCCGGTTCGGTCATGGCGATGTGAGCATTTCGTATAATAAAACCAGAGAACAGTCATATCAGCCGGAAAAAAGCACCCCCCGAAATGGCCGGGCAGCCAGCACAAAGCACTCATTTCATTTTGGTAGCTCAATCCCACCCATACACATCCATAGTTTGATGTTAGCGAGCTGGGCAGCAGAACAGCAAAATAAAGCACAAAAAACTTAAACCAATCTTCGGAAGCGCTTAATTTTACCATGAATTTTAAAATAAAATCTTTCAACGGCCACTACCACTACACGCCGTTTGGGGGGTTGGAGAGCCAGACGTACACGGTCACGAAACCGGGGCGTTGGTAAGGCACAGTTATGCTTCACAACACATACACGCACACACAGCCAGCTTTTCGAGAAGGGGTTTCGCTGTACAGTGCAGGCAACAGACTACGCTTTCCTTGTTCAACGAGTGTTCATGTGTTGGAGAGTCTTTTTTTTAATATTCAAAGAACATGACCACCATCTTATCACGTGCACGGAACGGATCTGGATTTCTTTTGCTTGATTTCCGGATTCCAGACGAAGCATCCTGACGCGCTGCTACGATGTCGGTGGCGAGTGCAGAGATGGAAGCACACGGGAACAAACACCAGCTGAATGGAAAAGCCATTCAATTGCACATCCTCATATTCACACACACAAAAGCGCACATCCACCAAGCGCATGGTACGGCAACGGGGGGAATGCGATTCGCATAACGTTCCCGTTTTTCACACGAACATGGGAAGGGGTCACACGATCTGCCTTCTTGGACGCATTCAGCCGTGCAGGAGAAATAATTCAACGCTGCCCGAGAATAGAGCTATCATCGAACGCTGAAGGAAATGCTGTACGGCTTTCGTGAAAATTCGTGTACATTGACTGGCACGTGGACGGGCGGCTTTAACTCTGTCCACTTTCGTTGGGCTACAGCTTGCGTCACGTCATTCGGCAAACGAAACGGGAAGGAAATTGAATCGCTGCGAAATGCAGCTGCAGCTGCAGATAGTAGGAATGCATCGTGCATGACGAATGTGTGGTGTATTGAAGTGTACAGCAGCTTGCATTGCTTCTTTCAAACTGGTTCTGAATCATCTGAAAGACATTCATTTTTAAAATGGTGTCACAAGGTTTATTTTAAATTTCAAATACACATTTTATGTTTGTACCTTCATTTGTACGTTTTTCATTCAAATGTTAAACAAAGCAAAATCAGGGTTTCCCTCATTCACTTTAGTTTGTTTTCAACTTGGGGGTTTAAGCTTTATTTAAGCTTTATAATTTGAAGTCTCTGTTGTAAATAAATGCTGTTTTGTCAATAAAAAATAATTGTTTTGTTTTACTAAGTTTTACACTATTTCTTGGAATATTTTCAATAATGAATCAGCTCAACTTTCATGGCCGTTTTTCAGGTACTAATTGACAAGACCCCTCGTACGTTAGGATTTATCATCAGGAACGTTAAAGACTTCAGTGACCCATGATACTTAAAACCTATCTACACATCATTTGTTCGCTCTATTCCCGTTAAACATTGCGAGGGTTGCGTGTGGTATCATCTGCTCGAGATCTTATAGTATATGAAATAATCTTTGATTTTTGCTCATAAATTTTATTTTTTTCGTTGGTAGTCATCGAAAAGATCACTAGTTCTAATTTTGTGGATATTTGCAAAATAAAATGTAAAAATTCAGGTGTTTAGTATGGTACAAATCGCACTGGTATACCTGCTCTCGTGGTGCTATAATTATAACTGCTAAAACTAGGGGTGAAAAAACTACCAAGGCTCGCAAGCTCTTTAATACGAGGGCTCTGAGGCGGTGAACTTGTATGGCGTGCGAGCCCTCGCGCACTCTCGCAAATCGCTGTCAATTGCATGGCGGGTTCTTTAGTTCAATTCAATAACTTGGGCCCCTTGAACTGATCTATGGTCTAATAGAATCGAGTCGATTAAACGGAGGTTTACTAGGCTGGCAATACAAAATCTACCTTGGCTTAACATAAAGGCAATGCTAAATTATCAGGATCAGGATCAGGATCAGGATCAGGATGCTCGCTGCTATGGTTACAACCGCTTCACCACCGACGCCTAGTCGCTCAAACTGTATTTATTGCAAAAAAAAAAATTAAGAATGAGTTAGATGCACTATACTTACTAAACAGATTAAACCTATATGCTCCTGAACGCTCTCTAAGTAGTAGCAACACTCTTTGGCTTCTCATTAAAAATTCTGCGTACGCAAGCAATGCAATCCCATTACGGGCATGAGCAGGACATTCAATAAATTTAGCTACTACACGACAACCATACTAGCACATTGTCATTTAAAAATAGGAAACTGTTAGGTTAGATTAATAGGGTAAACAAATTTAAGGTATTCAATTTGACATTAGTCCGTTGAACAGAATTAAATAAATAAATAAATAAATAAATAAATACGAAAAAAGTATTCACTATAGTGATGGGCGTTTCGGAGCGCACCAACGGCTCCGGAGCCGGCTCCGACTTTTTCCCGGAGCCGGCTCCGCTCCGACGGCTCCGGAGCCGGCTCCGATCCGACGGCTCCGGAGCCGGCTCCGATCCGCTATCATACAATGATGTCTCTATTGAACCGTTAGTTCGGAGCCGTTGGTCTGGAGCCGTTGATTCGTCGCCGGCCCCGGAACGGTGGGCCTGAAGCTGGCTCCGCAGCCGTTGGAACGGAGTGCAGAGCCGTTAGTCTGGAGCCGGCTCCGGAACCGTCGGAGCGGAGCCGGCTCCGGAACCGTCGGAACGGAGCCGTCTCCGGAGCCGTCGGAGCGGAGCCGGCTCCGGAGCCGTGGGTGCGGAGCCGGCTCCGGAACCGGCTCCGAAATTGTCTGGAGCCGGTCGGAGCCGGCTCCGGCTTCGGAGCCGTTTTGCCCATCACTAATTCACTAATAGGTGTTTTCTATAAATGGAAATTTTTCTGTTCAGCAAGGGACAACAAGTTTGCACAGACTTAGAATGAATGTCCCGTTATACTATTTTTAAACGTGCTTGATAGATTATGGGGCCTTTTACTATACTGGCGTTTTTTCGTATAGAATTAGAGAATCGGCAGCTGGAATCATGTCAACACTCCATACAAAACCACACGCCAAACTTGGGTTTTCACTCTAGATTATTTCAGCCAGAATAAAAATGAAAAAAGTCAAATTTTTGGCATGCTCTTTAATCTGAGAAGTATCTATTATTTCCTTAAGTATAATTTTTTTGCTAAGATAGGTTCAGCAAACAGATGTCAAGATATCTTTTTCTTTGTGCACAGTTGCGGAATCCAGGGTGGCGAAATGCAGCTGTCGTTTGAGTAAAGAAAATGCAACCAGTATGAAGAATATTGTTCTACATTTCAGCTCTTTTCTTAAACTCATCAAAGAGTCTTGTAATAACTTATGTTATTCCAATCGAGCAGAATTATCTTTTTAAAACCAATGAAAGGTTTTATATTTTGCTTCCAGCATGTGTAAGGAGAATTTTATTTGCGAAATAAACAGCATTAGAGTAGAATTTCA